>NW_016690186.1:9695293-9741323 GCF_001604755.1 Lepidothrix coronata
GGCCCCCTGCCCCTGCTCCCTGGCCCCTGTCCCTATCCCCTGGCCCCTGCTCCCTGGCCCCGGCCCGGCGGGGTGGGTGTTGGGAGGTGTCACACGCCATCTTGTACCCCGGGACTGACCCACTCCCGCCCGCCGAGAGATCTGACTACGAGAATTACACATCCTCTCCCAACTCCTTGCTGCGTATCCAAACCTCTGAATATCAAATGGTGGCGTTGAGAAAAGCCTAAGTCTGTTCACCTTTCGCGAATGGCTGTCTCCTCTGACACTCTAAAACTCTCTTCCAGATCAGTTTCCACTGCTAACAACGAAGAGGGTGTTCTGGAAGGGAGTGCTGGAGGAGCTGCTGTGGTTCATCAAGGTTCGGTGTTTGGATGTCTCTTTGCGTGCTGTGCCTGAGAGTGGGATAAATGGAATGAACTAGTGTGGATTAAGGGATTTGGGGTAACTACAGGTGCTTCTCTTCCTGTGAGAGAAGTGCAACCACCTAATATTTTGACCACACATGGAAGGCCATTATCTTCAAGACATTCAGCCTTTTAGTGCAGACTGTTGCTAACAGTACCCTCGGAAGAGTTTTTCTTCTATTTCTTTTTAAGGGATATAGTCTGAAATAGTGAGGGCTTTTGCTGATTTGACTATACTCCGGAGTTATAAAGCCTAATACAGTGTCTTTTCTTAGTGTTTGAATAAGAAATAATAATATGAAATAGATAGTAGGCAATTTAGTGATCTGCTTTTTAATACTGAAATAGCTTTTATTGATTTGAACAGGAATAAGCAGTGCAGAACCACAGGCCAAGTGAGATCGATGTAAACACTAGGCTTTTTAGTAGCAAAAGAATGAGATCTAATAGAGCTGATAGCTGTAGGTAGAATAATAAAATTCAACTATAGATAATACATTACAATGGAAGTGTTCCTTTATATGTTGTGATATTGTGCAGGTATGGGGAAATCTATCTAACCATTTGCTACATAGCAGGACTCAAATGCACATTCATTTTTTAAAAGCTTTGGGTGTTTTTTTTCAAATGTAAAAGACTAGACACTCTCCAAACCAGCATAACTTCTGTGTTGAATTTTTGAATGTGCCGATTTGGACATGTTGCAGGATTCAGCAACATTTCTCTGGGTCATTTTCACATTTTTGTCATTTAAACAAAAGGATTTTTAATACCTTAAGCTCATTATAGGTGGCTTGGCAAAGACAGTGCCTTTGTTAGTCTGTTTTCATCCATCTGTAAAGTAACATCTTGTTCTCTGGAAATGTGCTTATGAAATGACATACCACAGTTGACCTTGAGGCTGTATTGTTTGTGCATTCACAAAGTTTGGAGAATCCTGTGTTAAACAACAGTAGCATGGCTGTTCCTCAAACTTCATCCCAGTATGTTGCTCTCAAGCTTTATTCTGTCCATGTGCAAGAACCTCACCCAGTACATTAATTAGACTGTTCATCCTTTGTAAGTGGAGAAATACCGTAGACTAGAAAAACATAATGCAGCTGTTTCAGATAATGTCCTCAGTGTTGAAATTAGGAGGCAGAATTCTTACTGTCTGTGTTTTGTAGGGTTCTACGAATGCCAAAGAGCTCTCTGCAAAAGGTGTGAAGATTTGGGATGCTAATGGGTCACGTGAGTTCCTGGATAAGCAGGGTTTCAGCGCCAGAGAGGAGGGGGATTTGGGACCAGTGTATGGTTTCCAGTGGAGGCACTTTGGAGCAGAATACAAAGATATGCACACAGGTAATCACGTACAAATACAGTCTTGTTCGCTTAGTGAGACAACTGTGATACATCACTTCCAAAACTCTGACTTCTGTTAAGGGACCAAGTGTGAACTGATAGCCAGAATAAATAGTGTTTGAGAGAGTTAATTTAACTTTTTTTTCTTACTTAATCTAGTTATCCTGAAAGATGTAGCTTTGTGTATTGTAGTGTGACATTTGTAGAACTGATGGATCATAAGGAATACACTGTTATTCTTTTATCTAGACCAGATATGGTCACTGATAGCTGGAAGGATGTGTGCCTGTTGCAGTCCAGAAGCCCATGCTAGCTCCATTTGATAGCAGTGGAACACAGGTTGCCACCTCTGTGTATCAATGTGGGGTCCTGATTTCTGTGATACTGTTGTTCTGGAAAGAACTGGCAGTGCACTACATTCATTGGAGACAGGAGAAGAAAAAGATTTTTCTATTCTGCATCTGGAACGAAGTAGGATGTATCCATAGTGATGATGCTGTGGACAGAACAGCCGTAACAAGTTATGATGTGATGCAGTATCTGTTGGTATTATTTTCTGTGGAACGGGTTCATTAGACTTACTCTGAAGTGTGTTGCTGGCTCTTTTCTAAGTCACTGAAGGAGAAGATGTAGAAAACATTTTGAGGACTGCCCCTATCTAGTGTGATTTTAAACTCGGATTAACAACATGAGTTAGTTATCTTGGTGGGGTTTTTTGTCAATACAGCCTCAAAATTAGTTACAGATATTAGACTTGGTATTGGCATGTTGACCACTAGTTTTATGCTAACACAAACAGTGCAAACTGTGAACTGACACATCTGAAAACTTAGTGAAAAATTTCAGTGTTCCTGAATTTAGTAGGTCTGAGTCAAAACATAGGGTGGAAAAAATGAACAAGATAAATTCCCATGGGTTTCATTACTAATAGATTTCCTTAAGTTGCATTACTAATGGATAGGTAATTAGCTTCAGGAACTAACATAACCATTTGACAAGGCTTCTGGCACAGTATTGCTGGCAGAAGAATTCCCTGAGCTACTAATTGTGTCATGGAAGGATCACAGAATATTCTGAGTTGGAAGGGACCCACAAGGATCATCGAGTCCAACTCTTAAGTGAATGGCCCATATGGGGATCGTGTATTACTACCTTGCTTGCCAGCTTGGGTCTCCCTGTAGCCTAATTTGATGTTGCTGCAATAAGTTATTAGAAAAAAGTAGTTACCAGTCATGCTGATTGACTGGAATGAGTCAGAACAATGATTAACAGCTAATGACTTTTATTCTGAAATCCATTCTGATGGTCAGTTAATATCAGTAAATTTCTTATATAACTGGAATTGAGCCTAAAATTCAGCCTGAGAATTGGGTGAAATGTATTATCCTGTGCTATACATGATTAAAGTTCCCTTCTGGCTTTAAATGCTGTGGAACTTTAGTTTTCATACATGACCTTATGAGTGCTAGATGGTTGTGTTTATTCATCTGTCAAAAACTTTGTACTTTTGAGTATGTAAAGAGTGCTAGTATCCCTCAGTACTAGTCTGGGCATAATTTTTTTTTTTTTTTAATAAGAAGGAACACTGTAACATGCAAGTTTAACATCTAGAGAGGCATTTTAATCCAGAAGTGCAATATAAACGATTTAGTTTAAATACTGTGAATGACAGGGTGGTAATATGTTGTCCATTCCAGTACAGCTCTTTTCCTATTTAGGTAACAAGTCATCATGAAAGATAAAATACCATTCTTTGTTCAACTATTTTTTTGCATTGCAAGTTTTGTTTCTTGGGATTTAGCGATTATGCAGACTTCTTAGTTGGTCTTTAAAAATGTCAAGTTGTTAAGAATGGAATAAAGTGTTCTAAATAAGAATGGTCCTATTTCAGTGGGTGCTAAAGGTAGTCAAAGCACACAAAAGAGATGGGGGGACATGTCAAAATACCGTCATGAAAATTTCACAAGCTTTAGAGCACCCTAAGAAACACCAAGAATAGCCTGTATTTAGAGTGTGCCAACTAATTAATATCACTTTCAAAGTTGTAATAAAGTTTTCAGAGGCTGTAATTTCAGTATTACTTTTCAGTGGGATGTGGGCTGGGTGTTAAAAAATATCATGACTTGAATCTGTCTGGGTTAGAACTTATTTGATACCTTTCTCCAGATTACTCCAACCAAGGAATTGATCAGTTGCAAAAAGTGATTGAAACGATCAAAACCAATCCAGATGACAGAAGAATCATTATGTGTGCTTGGAATCCAAAAGGTATTGAATAGCAGAGTTTAAATGAATGCAGTTGCACATTACCTTGCTTTATGCTAAATTATTTTATATTCCTGTGTCCACAGTCCTACTTGGTGTCCTTATTTACTTTTTATAAAAACTATCAGGAATACAATAAAAATGACCGGGGGTTATAAGTTTGATTCTCTTTCTACCTAAGTCTTATGCTCAGACCTCAAAAATATTGAACCATTTCTTCAGAGTGTTTCTTTCCATGTTAAACTTAACAAAACCCTTAAAACTAGAGAACAAAAGTATTATTTGTGTTGTAATCATCTCTTTGAACATAGGTTGTGTAGATATCCAGGTATGGCTACTTCTAAACAAGAGCTAGTGCAAGAGAATGTTTAACTTCACCAGTGGTGATCTGTGCTCCAAAAAATCCACTGGTGTATGGAAGGGCTGCAATATGCTGTTACTGTTATTTATAAGGTTAAGCATTCTCAGATATCAGAAGATACCTGGTTAAAGTTTTTCCTGCCAAGCTGCAATTATGCTATCTGCACTTTTTAAGTGTGGATAAACACTCAAAAGATCTTTTGTTTTCTGATTTTTTTTTAATTGATCATTGCTTTTATATCTCAAGAAGCAACAAAGGCACATTGCAATGGGAAGGGAGTAAGATGAAGCAGTTGAAAGTTGCTTTAGGGTACATGCTTAATTTTACTCTTAATGTCTTCCTTTGGGGAAACCAACTGTCTCACCAAGGTGAGTAGCAGTAAACTGCTGTGCAGCATTATGGTATAAATCTGTTATGTGGAATATCTGTTTATGACTTTCTGGTCATGCAGCCCAGGAGACAGCTTGTCATGACCCAGACTTAATTGCTTGGGCAGCAGGTGCTTATAAACAAGAGAAACAAGCAACAGAATGACAATGCTGTTGGCTCTACTTTATCCCATTACATGCTTATTTAGGTTTTGCATCTTTTACGTTCATAACACACTAATGCTGCTACTGTTTTTTTCTGTACTGCAATTCCTAGATATTTCTCTGATGGCTTTGCCTCCATGCCATGCTCTTTGCCAATTCTATGTTCTAAATGGTGAATTGTCTTGCCAACTCTATCAGAGGTCTGGAGATATGGGACTAGGAGTGCCTTTCAATATTGCCAGCTACTCACTGCTCACATACATGATTGCCCATGTCACAGGGCTAAAGGTAAGTTATTTTATCATTTTACTTAATCTTGTCTGAGAAATGAAGGACTGAAAGATGGGACTCTTCGTGTCATGAAAATGTCCAAGAAAAAATGGAATGAACATACTGTTAGAAATCTTGCTGAAATATGTGTAAAAAAGGGCCCTGCGAATTTGATGTGAATTGCCTCTGGTTTATGTGGGCAGTTAGGATCAGAAACGTAAGAATTCTTAAATTAAGGTTAAACAGACAGAAGATCCTCCAGGTCATGACCATGTCAAAACTGGCCTGTTCACTAGTCTGCTTCTTAGAAATCTGAACAGAGCACTTGTCCTTATGGGATAGTAACATACAAGTGGTTAAATTTTGTAGGATGTGTTTATTGGAAGCAAACAGTAGCTCAGAAGTTGCTGTCAAGGTTTTAATTTGGATATTCTGCCCACCTAACTTCCAGCTGTAATTTCAGCTAGGTATTTCTGTGATTTCCTACTGTAGATGATTATGTAGAGTGGTAGTATGTGCTCAGATAGCTCCTGCCCTGACTTCAGAGATGTATTTTTTAATTTGACAGAAAAATTAAAAATGCTCAGCAATCTCGTACATGTGAAAACCACTTTTCTTTAGGGCATGTAAAAGTTATACTAGTAAGGCCATTTGTGCTTGATCCTCCTGCTACCAGCAACATGAAGGAGAACTTAAAATAAGGAAATAGGGAAGAAGAATCAGATTTTACAGCAATTGCAAACAAAGAAATTAGTCCAAGGTACTAGTCCATATTAGTCCAAAGTACTAATCCATATTAGTCCAAGGTAAAGTCCATAAGGCAGCTGTTGTCTCTCAGCCATTTTGTCTCATGGTTTTGGTGGTTTTCAGTGTAATATATCCAGGGCCTTGTCTACATTGGTCAGAGGCCAGTAAAATAGCTGATAAAACTTACCTGAGTTAAATTAGGTTGCTCAGGGGCTGCGAAATCACAGAACTTTCAATCTTGCAAACATATCTGGATGCTTGATAAGTGCTTTGGGGTTTAGACTGTGGCTGACACCTCCACTGCTGCAAAGTACAGTGTTTAGAAGAGGTTAAGGCAGCTGCTCTGAAACGAGCTTTGGCAAGTCATACTTATTAGAAGTAAAGTGTAAAAGCGGGATGTCACTGCCATGTCCATTTTTATCTTGGTGAGCAGATCAGTAGTGCTCCATTCAATACCAAAGCTATTATCCTAGCAGAATTTCAAAGATAAATTTTTTTGTAAGCTAGTGGAAATTTCAATATGTTTTTCATTAATTATGCAGTAGTCAGGGAAGCTAGTGTCCTTCAAAGTTTTCAAGGATGTCTTGGCAATACAATCCAGTACAAAAACTGCAGTTCCACACTAGATGTAAGGTGCTAGGAATCAATACTGTAAGCATTGTAATGTTTTGCTTTCTTGAAACCTGACTGAAAACCACATGTATTCTTCATTCTTTTCAGCCTGGAGAGTTCATACACACTTTAGGAGATGCTCACATATATCTGAATCATGTGGAATCTCTTAAAGTTCAAGTAAGTACTTACTCTGTATTCTTGTATTGTTTTATCTTCCACAATACTTGTTCAATGCAGAATTATCTTGGTATTATAAATATCCTTTTGCAAATATTAACTTGTGTGGCTTTTCTTCTCATTTCTACCCTAATAATTGTAATATACTAATAAATGTAGTATTCAACTCAGGTTGCAAACAGAAATACAATACAAATGTGATTGAAATGCACATTAGTGTACTACTTTAGAACCAAGTTGGAGATCCAGAATCAGTACTCCTACTTTTGGCTAAATCATGCCAAAACCTTAGAAAATCATTCTGCCTAATCCAGATAAACAAAAAACAGAATGTCTTTGTAGTATAGCAGGAGATGATAACTTACCGGTTCACAGAGTTAATCAATATTACTATTTGGCTATGTTTTCTTCAGTAAGTAATTTGTTGCAGTAGGAGAAAATCAGAATTCTGTTTGATTTGACTTAGTTTGGGTTGACTGTCCTCACCATTCATATGGTTCAAAACTGTTCAGAGAACTAGTTAATGGTTTGGACCCAAATGGTCCTGTGAGAAACTGCAGCACATTTGATGCACATCTGGGTCAGAGTTTCCAATACAGTTTCCTCTGGAAGGAGTATGATCTGTAACCACCAGAATTGCTTCACCCACTGGAAGTGCTTGCAGTGCATTTGGATGATCAAGGAATTCACTTGAAAATTATACTACTGTCCCTATGAAAATACTAAAGTAGATTCCACCTAAAAATATTAAAATTTTCTTCCCTTTTTTTTCTTGGTATAAGTCTTCTTGGTGGGGAGGGAAAGTCTACATAGTATAATCTGAATTGACATTGAGAACACAAAATCTCTCAAGTATTAAGCTTTATACAGTAAGCTTGCTTTTATTTCAGCTTCAGAGGGAGCCAAGACCTTTCCCCAAACTCAGAATTCTTCGTAAGGTTGAAGACATCAGTGACTTTAAGGCAGAAGACTTTCAGATTGAAGATTATAATCCTCATCCACCTATTAAAATGGAAATGGCTGTTTAATGCTGTAAACCAGCATTAAATATTTATGTGGAAATGTACCTAAGCTACTTAGTTTCTCTAAAATGATGGGGCTTTTATATACTTCGAAAGATACCTGCTTTATTATTTAAAAGAAATAGATAGTAGCAGACCAGAACTGCCTTCAGTACTAACCTGTAGTTGTACAGAACAGATGTACTGTTCTGTACATTATGCCTGATGTACTGTACAGACATTAACTCATCTCTAAGTTGATAGCGAGTTAGTTTTCTGCATGTTTCAGTGGCCACTTAAATTACCATTCAGTTACTGTGAGCACTTGCTTATGTGCTTCATATAAAGAGGATTCCTTCAGGGTTGGAGAATTTGTTAAATATGTTCTAAAGAGTATATGTCTAATAAAGCTTTTTTAAAAAAAATTCTGGAACGTATGATGCATATTTGATTTTGCTGTGTTTGTTTATGTTTAGTAATAAAAAAGAGCCGAAAAGCAAAGGATCTTGGAGGGTGAGATCTAGCAAGGAAAAACACTTGAACTTCCCATGGTCTTTATAGATGAACCATCAGGAAGACAAAAGATCTTAATGGAACCTTGCCTGAAATGCAGTGTCTGCGTAACATCTCTGTAGCAGCAATTTATTTTATTCCTCAACCCTACATGAATGATTATTTTGATATAAATCAAACAGAGCTGTAGTTAAACAGAAGTAACCAGATAGCATTAGTAATCAGCTGTCTGTCATCACTTAAAACCAGATCCCACAAAAATGTGGACTAATTTTGCAGCCTGAAGCATTAAAAGTTAGAGATTGTAGTATTTGTAGGAATGGAGTTTATTAATTTAATCTTAGGGGAACTCAGCTTTTATCTCTCCTTATCCTTGCAATGTTTGCATTAACTTCAGTTCTTACAAAATTCCTCATCAGGAATTTAATTGTGAATAGATCTATGATTATAATTCAGACATAGCATATTCAATACATATTTGAACACATGGAGAAATGCATAGTAATTTTTTGATTAAAGTCAGTAAACTTGTAAATATTGGAAAAGTGTATGATTTCAGATAATTCTAAGAATTTGATAATCAGTGTGCTTTAATTACATTCATTCAGTTATGTCACGTGCTCCTCCTAATAAATTCCATCTCAGCTCTACTAGTCTTATATTTTAAAGTCACCTAGTTCAGATAGTCCGGGTGTCTTCTACATTAATGATACATCCCAGCTGTAGGTTGTTCAGCCACTTCTTACCATGTGCATACTTTTGTAAGTTAAAGGTTCTTGAGTGATTTTACAGTCCTCTAAAGTACAAAAAACCAGTTTAAGTTGCAAATTCACTTAACAGTTCTGCCTACACTTAGCGAGTTAAGTTTCTTTTGCTGGAAACCACTTTATGTAACACTGCAGATAAGGTGGAATCTGCAGGACATTTTAGCAAGTGAGGATGTGAAATAAAATGTTGGCCTCAGGGCTTGACTAGTGGGAATTAGCAGTCTCAGGGAAGTTATCCAGGATAGGAATACCTAGCCAAGAGAAGAATTCAGAATGGGAATCATTTATTTCTTTTCATAAATTACAGAGGAGTTAGGTCTGTGGACATACATAGCATGCCCTGACAGACCAATATATATCGCTCTGGAAGAGCTACTACTTTTTAGTGTAAGAATTAACTACAAATTCATTGTTTTCCTTTGTCAGCACAATTTACTGCCAATAGCAGTTATTGAAGTGAAGTTATTGAAGTACCTCGAAGACCAAGAAGGTTTACAGTGCTCAAAAGATGAGAAAGATGTAAAAAGCAGCCTTCACACAGCACACTTTAATGTGAATAAAAGTGATAATACATTTTAAAATTCATAGGTATGAGACTCCTATGAGATTTCATTCAAAAAAAAATGAATATTCAAAGAATTTGAATATATAGGCTTAAACAGGAGGTACTCGAGGAATTTTGATTTGCAGAATGTGAACACTTCACTGCTGCAAAGATGACTAGTATGACTGCAGGCCATATTCAGAGCAGTATTTTAGACAAAACATGGGACATTGCTAGATCATTTTGGGAAGCTGTGAAAGGGACCCATAGGCCTACTGAGAGAAGGGGTTGTTCTTGGACTTATTTCCTGACGAATAAGCTGTCCCAGAACTCCTAGTTCCTCACTCTCCCCTGCTGATGACTTAGAGTTCTACAGGTGGAACTAGAAGTCAGTTCCTTACCAGCTCTGCATATCCGTAGTATTTCTGAGTCTTTTGCCATTTGCCCTGTTGACTGCTACACTCATTCTGCCTCACCATTTGGACTTGAAGAGTTTCCCCTCTTCTGTAATTTCTCCTCCAGATGCATCTTTGTATCATTTCTCTGCTTTCCAAGGGCAATTCAATAACTTGGAGGTAGCAATGAAATTTCTTACCACTTTGGTCAAATACCATCTTCTACTTTCTACTGCCTTAGACAAGCTTTCTTTACCCATATTATTTCTGACATGTTTTGATATGTTGCAAAATTGGCTTACTGCGATACCACACAGGATATTAGTTATCTGATTATGACAGATGAAAGGTCAGAAAAGAAAGAACAGCTTCTGAATTTTGAGACAAACATCTGTCTGATCAATCATCAAAATCAACAGTCTAATAATGAGCCTGGCTTGGTGAGTTTGCCACCATAGTGACTGGTGTCTGAATATGGAATGCAGCCCAAGTTTCAAGTGCCTTTATCAAAACCACAAATGGTTCACTTTCACCTGCTTGAAGTCTAACCTGCACCTCTGCCTTCCCTTTGTAGACCCCAGGAAGGTGGGCTTGTGGAGTAGCAACACAAATTTATGCTGTGACCATCATGTAGCAACATATTTTTTAAGAAAACAAAGAACAATCACTGTAATCAGTTGCTACTGCATTTTTTTTGTATAACTAACCTGTTTTCAAGCCTTTTAGATACTTAGGTATGTCCATACTAGAGATGACAGTGCCACACCAAGACATCCAAAGCCCTTTGTTCAGCCCCACAGCATGACATGAAACAAAGAATTTTACAGCAGTGCATGCAAGCTTATGCTCAGAAATCACAGGCATGATAGCTGAAGAAACTAATCAGAGTGGCTTGAAGGGTGGGGAGAGGAAGATTTTCTCATTGCTACTGCATTTTGAAGAGTCTTACTCTGGAACTGTTTGGCCATCAGCAGCACAGACAAGTTTTCATTCACTCTTCCCAGACTGCAGCTGTCAGTTTGGAGATAACTCAAGGCCTTGGCTTGTAGGAGCTGTTTAAATGTCACTCTGTTGTGGCAGTGTAAAGGAAAAAAAATGGAAAGTTAAGACCTGAAGTCTCCCAAATTAACATATTCCAAGAGCTGCTGGCAACTCATATAAAAACATTTGTACAGTGTCCCTCCTGTGTGTGTCTCTGTAAATCCAAATTATTTTAACTACTCCATTTAAATGACAGATCACATAAGAATTTGGTTGAAGTGAACTTCAGGGATGTTGCCAGTATTAAAAATCAGCTTATACTTGTAATGTTAGGAGCACTACACTTGACACAATGAAGTGAGGTACAGTGAAAAAAAAATCAGTGTGCCAAAGGGCATAGTCCTGGAATGAGTTTGGAAATTACTGCCCCTTAACTGGATGTTGAATCGCGTAAGTGAAAGTGAAGTGAAAGCACCGAGTCAAAATGGCTGTTCCATTCTAGGCCAGGGTCATGGGTTTAACGTGCACAAAGGCACACCGAGTTTGTAGTGAAACGATTATGTAATGCTCACACAAAGTGATCTGGCAGCTCTGCCAGATAATTGCCTCACAGATTGCCTCAAAATCTTTTTAACATTTGGGCTCCTTTAGGAGCTAACACACACCCCTTTGGTCACCTAACTGTGTCCACAGACAGGAACTTGGGGTACTCTGGGGATAGGATTCAGCATGCTCAGGACTGCACAGCTTTGGGATGTTCTTGCCTTGGTGAATGAGCAGCTATTCCCATTTTGAGACAGCTAAAGTGAATATAGCAGTGATTCTGCTGTAGGAAATCATTCCTCCTGGAGACTACTCCAGCCAGATGAGAGATGGACTTGTAGAGGAGATACACTTGGATGAGAGTCAGGATTCAATTTCTAGCTGTGCTAGAGGTTTCCTGTCTGGAACTTGGCTAAGCTGTTCAGTCAGTTAAGGCCTCATATTAATTTCCCATGTTTCTAGTACAGATAATTGTATTCCATTTGTTCAATGGAGAGTTCTGTATATAAATGCATTAAATGCTTATGTGGTTCTTGGAGGTTACGGTGAAAAGAAGGGAAAGGTTAAACAAACCATCAAGTAAAGCCAGTATTCAGGACCAGCCTTTAATTTGTAAAGCAAGGCTATACTAATGGGTAATTCAAACCCATCCTAATAGACATTCATTATAAAACACTCCCCTCTGCAAATCAGGTGTCCTATCTACTGGTAGACAACAGCTGAGAGCGAGAAGTACAATTAAATATGTTGATAGCAGGGCTTGGCATGAGAAACCGGCAGAGAAATTATGCTAATGCCATCACTGTCGTTTCCAATTGCTGCAGAGAACTGAGAATTTGTTAATTTACATTGTTTGGCTCTGTAGATTTGGTGTCATTACTCAGAAAAAGGATGGATGCAAATAAAAAGCAATTTACTTTAGGCTGGAGACTGGTATTCTAAAAGGTACCAAGCTGTCTACTGATACCTTGCTATTTATGATATATCATGATTCTGGTCTTTGGACTCATTAAAAATATTTCATGCAAAATGTATTTAATTATAGCTGATGGCAGTGACTTAAGTACTAATACCAACAATGAGATTCCTTGGGGCAAAGAACAGGTTTCAACCTTTTAAAATAGCTGCATATGTACCAGACAAATTCCTCCTTAGGACAGGCAGGGCACTGAGTGCACTGACAGACCTCGCCATGACCAGTCTCACCTGGGGCTCACTCCTTCTGTCCACAGACCTTAGTTTCTGCCAGGGTTGAATAGCAGGTTGTATTGGGTCTGGCTGAGCTGGAGTTCATTTCCCCATAGTAGCCCTCACAGTGCTGTGCTTTGCATTGGTAGCTAGAAGGGAGTTGATAACACACCGGTGTTTTGGATACTGCTGAGCAGGACAGGCACAGCATCAGCACTGTAACATTCCTTCCTCAATTGAGGGCAAGATCCTGGGAGGGGACACAAGTAGGCCAGCTGACCCAAACTGACCAAAGGGATATTCCATACCATATGACATCAGCTCAGATATAAAAGCTGAGGCAAGGAGCAGGAAGGTGGGCATCCATTGTCTCCAATGGCTGCCTGCTGAGGAACCATCACGCTTGTTGAAGCCCTACTTCTTGGGAGTGGCCGACCATCGCTGCTCATGGGAAGTAGAGAATAAACTGTTATCTTTCGCTTTGCTTTCGTGTGCAAGCTTTCGCCTGGCTTCTGCTTCAATAAACTGCCTTATCCGTACCCACAAGTTTTTTTCCATCTTACTCTCTCACCTGTCCAGCTGGGAAGGGGAGTGACAGAGTGGTTGGGTGGGTACCTGGCATCCAGCAAAGGTCAATCCACCACACGGGTGTACCTGATTCCAGCTCTGCTACAGCTGTGGATGTGTCTGGCCATGGACCAACACCCCAGCCTGGCTGGACACACACTGTGCCACGTCTGACCGTAGTTCCCCTCACTGCCTGGCCTCTACCCATACCTATCCTTATCCCCAGGGAGATGCCCAGTGCTTGGGGCTGGGGCTACCCCACTGTCCCCTGTTGCCCCTGCTCCTGAATGAAGGGATGAGCCTGGCTGGGAGGCCTCTGCCCTGCTGTCCCCGTGGGGATCCCTGGCAGTTCCTGGTCCCTGGAAGCAGCTGGCCTCTGTGGCATCCTGCCTGCCAGGTATCTCAGGCTGCCTCAAGCCCTAAGCCAGCACTGCAGAGCTAGGCCCATGGCTGCACAACACCTTGCTCTGTAAACCTGGCCTGGGTCTGGGCTCTGGCCCTCCACTGTAATTTAATCCTGGCCAGACAGGAAGCACCACCACAGACAATCGCTCACTCCCCCGCCAGCAGGACTGGGGAGAGAACTGGAAGAGTAAAAGCCAGAAGACTCATGGTTTGAGGTAAAGACAGTTTAATAGGGAACGCAAAAGCCACATACTCAAGGAAAACGAAACTAAGAATTAATTCACTGCTTCCCATGGGTAAGCAGGTGTTCAGCCATTTCCAGGAAAGCAGGGCCCCACCACACTTAACAGTTACTTGAGAAGACAAACACCATCACTCCAAATGTCCCCCCCTTCCTCCTTCTTCTGCCGACTTTATATACTGAGCAGGATGTCATATGGTGTGGAATATCCCTTTGGTCAGTTTGGATCACCTGTCCTGGCTATGTCTCCTCTCAACCTCCCATGCAACCCTACCTTCTCACCACAGTGGCAGTACAAGAAGCAGAAAAGGCCTTGGCTCTGTGTAAGCCCTGCTCAGCAATAACAAAAACATCTCTATATTATCGACACTGTGTTCAGCACAAATCCAAAACACAGCTCCATACTAGCCACTGGGAAGAAAATTAACTCTACCTTAGCCAAAACCAGCACACCCTCCTACAGCACTGGCTGCTGCCTAAATCCCTCACGGGGGGACTCTGGGACTCTTCAGAGGCCATCTGAGAATCCCCCCTTTGACCCCCACCCATAAGCTTGTCAGGCCTCTGGGGGTACTCAGGGTCTACCTGAACCCCCCACCTGACTCAAACAATCCCTGCCATGCCCCTTTCCCATTTCTGTCTCCCTACCCTGGCTCTGTGTCCCCTGAAATGCCCCCTACATCCCACAGCAATTAAATCACTCTTCAGCAAGTCTCATCAGAGCCCAGTTGTCTGTTGGGTGGGAGGACACATCCCTCTTGGGAGTAGCTCCTGTCAGGGCACTGAGGGTGGGATTGGCCCTGCTGGCCCTGTCCAGCCTCACTGGCAGCCTTCCCCCATCACACCTCCCCTCAGACCCATTTCAGCTCAGGACATGGCCCCCAGTCCCTGCCTGAGCTACCCCCAGGTGTGTGCATCTTCTATCATATCATACCTGCGGCAAGCCATGGACCTCACTATCTGGACCCTGAAGCACAGACTGACTGTCTAGCTTGCCCTGGGTCTGACTTCATCCCCATGGACAGGCTGGCAGTTGCTGGGCTGTGTCTGGCCCTGGTCCCTTTCCTCAGAGTGGTCTTCTCACGATGGCCTCCTCTGGTGACCTTCGCAGTTGACTGTGGCTGTTGCTCCCAGACCTGCCCTGCCAGCTGTGCTGTGGGCTCGTGGCTCCCCAGCCCTCCCTGCACCCCTGACAGTGCCCCTGGTGCCATTGAGAGGTGGGTGACTTTCAGTTTGCTAATAGCATTGTTCTCTGGGATTTTGATATTTACAGTTGAATTGGGACAGCACAAATAGAGCTAAAACAAGAAGAGAAGCCTGAAACCTCTCCACTCTAAAATGTCACATAGCCACTGCAAGGTCATGTCTACATATGCACTACTGTGCTAAGCAAAACTCTCACTGGAGCACCAAGCCCACAGAGCAAAATGAAAGTGGGAGCTGGATAATTATGCTTGGGCTACAGGGGATATCAGCTTCAGCAACCCTACAGTTCTCCACAGACCACACTGTTCAGCCTACACCAGCCTGCACAGATGTTATCTAAGCTATCTCATGGAGCTTCAGTGTTCTTCACAGAGCAAGCAGCATGGACTTAGTCTTTATACTTTGCTTTTCTCCCTTTCATGTGGGCAATCACAATCACAGATGCATTCTTTTGAATTTCTCACTGATGTAAGAATATGAAATTTCAGCAATTATTTTCATAATAATAATTTAAAAGATCAGATATTTCCAGGTTGTTCACAGAAACTGCGTGTGAGAAGAATGAATCAGGCAGATAAGGTGGAGTGAGGCAACTTTGGTAGGGAATAACTGAAGTAGAGATCAAGTGATTTTCAGCTCATTTGAGGAATGTAAAGGAGTTCTGGCACCTGCTCCAAAGGTCATGCGGTAGATGCATTAAACAAATAGTAATTAGGAAAAAGCCCAAAGCACTTATACATACACTTACATGTTTTGTCATTGCTGCACCAGTTCCTAGAAGCGCTAAGGCCTGAAAGGAAATAAACATTCAAGACTTGCTTCTGGTTTTTTTTTTTTTTAATTCCCAGTGGAGCTGCTCAGTAGCACAAAAGATGGAACAACAGTTGATGCAGCATACTGTTTTCTACTTATTTTATAGCAAATGTAACATATGTGATAAAACTTTTTATTGATTTTTTTTCTGCTTTCTCTGCTCTAAAAGCAATGTAAAGAATTATATAACAGGGTGTTCAGAGCAATAAAGAAATTCACATACTGTACATCTGGGGTTATAACAGTGCTGCTATGTATAGTGTGTTTGGAGCACAAATTCTGAACCAAATTTCCAATTTCACCAGAAACCACACATTTAAAAAAGTCCATTTCCATTTGATACTAAATGTCAGCTGCTTTCCTCATGTAGGCATCACAATACTTTTAAGTATTGTTTTAAACTTAAGGGAATACAGGTGGAGAATGTGTATCAAGATCATGTAGCAAATACATTTAATGCTATTCTGAATCACTAGTTCAATCTGAACTCTGAATATGTATCAACATTATCTGAACAGTATCAACATTACACTACACTACTGACTGGAGTCACTGCAGTATTATTGAAATAAAATATTAAATTTCCAGGCTTTGAAATGGTTGCATATCCCATCTGGAAATGCATATCCTCATCTGGAAAAGTTGGCTTCTTAGTCCATGAGGGTTTACACTCAGCTGGTTTAGTGACCCACTCTATTGCTTCCTTTACTTCCCATTTTTGCTTTGCATTCAACATCTGGGGATAAGGAAAATAAAAATCAAATATAGTGAAGGATTCTACTGACTTTTTTTCTGCAAAATTTATATGAAGTGGTAGAAACTCAGGAAATAGAAAGCAAGTGAAAAGTTGGAATTGCCATTCTGTCTGCACTGTGCTTTTGGCCACACTTGTGCAGAGTTGCAATGACTATATCAATATCCAGACAGTTTGAACCAAGCAGATCAGGACCTGTAGGAAGTACAGTGTAATGGTCTAACAAAGCTATCATGATCCAAGATATGGGGGTAAAAACTGGAGTGATGTGTTGAACACGCGAGTGCTATTTAAGGGTCTTGGGGGCTTACACGCTAATGAGGAGGCAGGGTTATTCCAAACAGGGGTTTCCACAATCTATTAGCATTTCCAGTAACAGGGGTGACATGAGGGGGAAAATGATTTTATATTTCTTGGATACAGTATTTACATTTTAGGGGGAAAGGGTTGATATTTCCAGTAAGCAGGATTACATTGGGGAAGGGTGATCAGCTTTACCGGAAAGAAGGATTTACACAAGGAGGGAGAAAACAATGGGATATCTGATAGCATCATGCAAAGTCTCTCTACAACCTGCTGGGGTTGATCAGGACAATGGATCTTTTCTGGTCTTTTAGATGGTGGGTTTTTTCCCCAGCCTCTGTGGCCCAAGGTTTCCTGTTTAATCCTAGCAGTTCCTTTTCTGTTGGTATCCAAATTTTGGACTGCAACAGTACAGCACAGTATTCTGTGGGAATGAGTATATCTTGACAGCATATACTTGAGTAAAGTACCCTAAAACATGGTCATGGTTGCCTGAAATTTTCAGCAGAAAAGCGTCTTGACAAAAAAATGAAGTACTTTAAATAAGATGAGTTTCTGAAGCAGCATTTCTCTCCCACACAAGGGAGAAGTTTTCTTCCTATAAAAAAATAAAACATATGAAAATTACACGATAGTTCCTCTGCAGGCTCTTATGGTCCTTGCCATTCTGTATTCACAGAGTTCTTGGTTCTGCATTCCATGGCATTTCACACCCCATGAAAGCTTCGTGCTACACTGCAGAGGGTCAGTGCAGCAGCTGTGGCAGGTCAGTGAACACATGGGGCAAAGAATCCTGCCATAGTAGTCAACAAAGTAATAGTTCCAAATAAAAACATGTGACTTCCATCTAATTATTCCTTTTCATCCAAATATTTTAGTTTGAATAACATATTTTCCAACTTATTTTTGACCAAATATTGGTGAAAAATACTAATAGGCTCTGGAAGCCTCCTTGTATATAAAAGACAATTAAAATCTTCTACCAGACAATCGTGGTAGTGAGGTTTCCCTGTACACTCAAATTTTTGGCAGAGAAACATGATATAATTCTTACTAATACATCTACTTTGGTGATATCCAATACTGCTCTTTGTTGAATTGTATCAACATTTGTTGCCATCATTATTCAGGATTTGAAGAAGGAAGAAAAAATATTTGCCAATGAAAGCTTATAATGAGAGATATTTCATTTAATGGTTTTAAATAGAAAATAACATAGTATAGTAGCAAAAAGTGATATCCACAGTTATTTCATTTGGGTCAGTCATTTCTCATATAAATCTGCATCTGTAAATATCATCCTGTAGATATGCACCCACCTTTACTTTGAACCCATATGCATACTTGGAACAAGATGTGGATCACTTCTGAATGATTAATGCGGCAGTAAACTGGAATCCATAAACTAGAATTTACAATTTTAACATCACTGCCTTACAGAAAGACCTTTCTTATTACTTCTCCTCTCTTGTGAATAAGCTTCATCCTACTCTGAAAATAAAACAGCAATGGTTTTTCATAAATCAGTGGAAACATGTTTATCCTCATTTGTGATCAGCCCTCAGCTTTGCCACACTATTACTGTTTTCCTGCAATGCAGCATTATGCAGTAGGAGAAAGGAGGAGTGTCTGGGAGAGATAGAAGCAAAGTCATCAGTGCCCGTATCATAGACCTGAAAGAGTTAGACTAGGCCTAGTTCAACTGTTCAAAGCACAAAACACAGAAGAATAACAACACTAAATATATCGTGCAGCCTCAAGGCCTATGTGTGTAACTGCAAGCAAAGTTATGTCAATTAATTATATACCTCTAAATAACTCTACCACACTGCATCTCAGATAATATTAATTTACAAATAATTAGAATAAGCTTTTTATTTCTTCCTCAGAAGTAGCTATGAAAAAAAAATCAGAAAATGAGATCAGATGTATCCATAACATCCAGCTGAACCAAACCCCTCAACCCAGCCAACTACAACATATGACATCCAAAAGAAACATCCCAGCTATATTAACTTAATCTGACACCAATAAGCTGTCACGGAAAGTCAAGCACAAACACTCTCTGGAAATAAGGATGCTGTTTACAAGGGAAGCCGAGGGTCCTCTACAGCTGACAGTTTCAGAGTATCCCTCAAAGTGTAGGCAACCAGAAGTTCTAGAATAAACCAGCATTTCTTAAATTTTGAGGTTCATGTTGCCTCTGAAGGAGATATCCTCATTTCTCATCCATGAAGTTATTGCAGGTTAAGGCACTGTGTTTCTCAACATAGCTATCTCGCATTGGCCTTTTTAGCCATCAGCGTGCTTGTAGCAAGCGTGGATAGAATCCTTCTCAAACGTTCGTTCGCGAAGCCTAGCCATGATATCCAAGCACAAATTTCATGTGTTTCTTTAACTCTCTTAATGATCAGACTTTTGGTTAATTCATATCACTCTCCTGAGAATCCCTATGTGGATAAGCTCCTTGCTTAAGCCAACACAGCTGCACCCATGCAAACTCACTGTTGCACACAATATACCAATAAAGAGACTTCCTTTTCACCTTACTTCCTTGGGTATATCCTCAACCATAAACCAGACTGTAACACGCTGCCTTACTGGGAAAACTACTGGAATGGTATTGAGCCCACTTTTTTACTTCCCCAAATGGATCTGCTATGTTACATTTTCAGTCAGCCCAGTTAAACTTCTAAGTGTTTAGGACAAGCAGTGAGAATTCAGCATCATCTGTTAGCATTCCCCACTCCACATACCATTTAAAATCTTACCATTACAGGATTGAACATTCAAACCTGTTTTAACTGCTGGTCTGAATAGCCCAGCCAGAAACAGGACCTTGTGTAAGACACGTATACATACTTCACTATTTGCTGTTCTGAAGCAGGTGAGTACGGTTACAAGTCAGGCTGTGTTTTAGTCAACAGCGAATTATTTTGTTAAATAGCGCACCAAATAATGTTCTTTGAGAAAACTGAAGGATTGGAAGTGTTTTGACTTCTTTTTTTTTCCCTCGAAAGCCATCAATTTAGTCAAATAGATCAACTTTGCCAAATAAGCCCTTCCCTCTTCTCACTAGCTATTTCATTGCAAGAAAACTGCAAACCAGATAAATCCTTGGAAGAAGCAGAGAACAGCACGAACTCCTTACTAACCCAATGTTAAGAGTTACATGGTAAAAAATCACCAATGTAGCAAAACTGAATGTTTGACATTGGACTCCTGGGACACACGAGAAGATGCTAGTAAACAGGCTTCATCTCACACAGTCCCCTTCCCTGGGAGATGCAAAGTAATGGTTTTTGTCAGATACAGATGTATTTAAGCTCATACGTTTCTTTTTTCCCACCCAGGCCATTTTGAACTATTTCTGTAAGGGAACAAGAATAAATATCAAATCATACTGAACCGTAACAAATTACTTCTCCCTACATTCCAGATTTCATCTCTACAGTTGTCCCTCCAGCCTGTCTTAGTCTAAAAGGCTGGTGATATATTCCTTAGTGAGTTAATCCCATCAAAACTGATGAGACAGCTCCAGGATTAGGAAAATGGAGGGTACCAAATTCCAGCTTTAAAGGAAAGATGACTTATCATAAGCTTCTTCTTCTGTTAGCAAAACAGTAATATATCTGAAATCCATGCAGAATTGCAATTGCTTGGCATCCTGCTTCAAGGATGACATACAAAATAAAAAAACCCATAGCATAATAAAACAGCATGATGAAAAAAAAAGTTAAGTAATTCTAGTCAGTTGAGGAATGGCTGTCAATCTTTTCCCTGTTTCTCTGAAGCAAGCAGAGAGTTGAGACAGCAGATATTCTAAATCTTCACAGCCTCCTCCCTCATGAGCTTGTGTTGCACTGCCAAACATGTGTTTGCCTAATTTCATGGCTGTGAGTAGTCGATAATAAACACTTTTCAGGTTTCTTTTAAACTCTATCCAAGCAGGAGTAAAAGATTAAACAGGAAAGCCAAGTCACACTTTTCAACTGTCAAGTTAGAACAGAGAAGCACCCCTGTTCTCATGTCTCCTGCTCTCAGGAAAGGAAAAGCTAAGTTATTTTAGAACAGGCTCTTTTAGATCTTAATGCTGTACAGAATTCCCCCCAAATGACTGATCACTTCAGCAAACAGATCAACACAAGAAGCCCAAGCATTTGCTAGCAGCCAATAGTAACACAGACAATTCAATTATTGAGTTTTTAGTAAGGCGTTATTTTTGTAAAAAAACCCCCAAACAATTAAAAAAACTAAAACGAATTCCCAGTTATCCAGACTTAAGGAAAAGCAGCTTCTTGGCCAAATCATAAACAAAGACCTACAGATTAAAGCACAGTCTTTAAGTATACAGCTTCCTATAGCTGTAGACATCAGTTCCCACTGCCAGCTATGGTGCTAGAGACAGACAAGACAAGCTGTACAGTTTCGCCAGAAGAGGGACTAGTTTGCATCTCTGCATGACAGCAGACACATGAAAAGGGTATGTTGGGAGGGAAGGACATCTCTGACCAGAAAGCAACACTCACCGCCAGGGAAACAGTTTCTGTCTAAAATGTCTGGACTTGGACTCTACCATACCAAGAGTTTTAAATCACAGAGCAAAAGGCCAGTTTCTGCCTGTCACCACTTAAAAGTTTAACTGGCTTCAGGTGTGGAGAGATAATAATTGTGGGTTTGTAGGATTCTGTAATACACAAGGACATAAAAGCTTTGTCCTCTAAATTTCTCTACTTTATTACAGATTACCACAAATACCACAAAAATTGCCATTAGGAAACATGCCTATGATTAATAAAATGAATATGAATGAATATATATCAAGCTATTACAAATTACTATCAGCAATCAATGGTATCAAGCAATAGTATGGTATCAATCAATAATAGCATCAGTCAGTACTATAGTACAACCAGTGACAGCAGCAGCCAAGTGTCTACATACTATTTCAGATTGCTACAGCTTATCATGAATGAAGCAAACTTATCAATGATATAATAACAGATATATTTATGAGTATTTATATGAATATTAGTGCTATTGATATTGAAGTGAATTAGGGAGATGTCAGAAGGAGCCAAAGGATCCCAAAAGGGGGGAACAACTTGATGCCAGAGCGGAATGAACCCACCCCAAAAGAGGTGAGGATGGGCCAAGTCTATAAGACATCTGACAGAGTCCCATTTCCAAAATGATCTACATCACAGAATCCTTTTATAACCAGGTGTCCCTGGGGAGAGTTCAAGAGCTTATAGAAAGTTTGCGTGGGATTCAACCGAGAAGTTCTCAGACAGCGGCTCATTTTTGGATAAACATTAGGTCCTTTTTATATCACAGACTCATAAGAGGGAGTAGGACATGGAGCAGCCAATAGATCCTGTTTACATTTAATTACATTTAATTAAACATTATTCTGCATTTAATAAATTTACGTTTTTCACCTGTACCAGCCAGTTGGGGCTGGTGTTTTCTGTTCCTTCAGAGCAATTTTATTGTTTCAGACTGTTTTCCACCTTCAGATGACAAACTGACATTACAGTCTCCTTCTTTGGTGTTTATCGGTGGTATCTGTGGACGTTTCTGGTTTCTGGGTACCTCGGCTGCACTTCAAAGAGACCAGCTGCACTTCTCAAGGATGTTTTTCAATAGTTCACAGGGCTAGTCCCCAGGCTCACATTTCCAGGCTGGCAGCCCTTTCTCTGTCAGTTTTTTTGAGTAGACAATATCTTTTGTTCAGTAATTTTCTTTCCTAGCCAGGCTGTCTTTATGGCTCCTCACATCACTGCCTAAATACGCTATTTTTAATGAACAGTAACATGCTAAGTATACAAAGTTTGGCTCCCAGATCAACAGCATATTCAGTAGGGAAGTGGCTAAAAGGCTAAAATCTGAGATTAAAATATCCACGTAAGAAAGATGAAATCAAGAAGATGATGTGGAGAAACATCTGATAAGCAGGACTAGGCAAAAATATTTTCTTTCAGAAATGCCAGAGTTCCACAAAATTACTCTGAAATGTTCTGACCAATTCCACCACTAAGCACTGTGCAGTGGCTACAATTTTCCATCCTGCAGTAATTAAGCATGTGCAGAGTCTTCAAGAACTTGGCGATGCCTGTACTTTATTTGATATTTTAAAGCTAAACATATGTATTAATTACTGCAAAATTAAGACCACATGTGCAAATGAAGGTAATCAGGAGCAGGGAATCTGAGTTAATGAACATTCTTATGTTGAGATTCCACTTAACCCACAGAGCCTTCAGGACAGCAGCTATAGTCAAGTGCACAGTGCTGTTTCATGACCCAGTCTGTTGAGCAAAAAAATGTAGATTCCCCCAGTGTCATCCTCAGTGTTTGATACTCAGCAATGTCTCAGTTTCCGTTAAATGATATTTTGTTTGCCACAGTTTAAAAAACAGCACTGTTGATAACACAGCAAGGGGAAAAGTCACTGATACTGGAAAAAAAAGGAGAAATTCATATTGGTTAAAAATTACAAAGGAAGAAGATGTTGAAATGTATGACTTGCATCAAATACCCACCCAGAGCTCTCAGAAAATGAACAACTTACATTTGTTACTATCCTTTTCACAACAGTGCCCCCAATGTGTCTTACCCAGCAGAGTTGCCTGGCGCAGGTAAGCTCTCTGTAGAAGCCTCCAAAGTTGTTGACAGTTTCTCCTGTGTCTCTATCGACCACATGAATAAAAAGCCTTGACAGCACATACAACTGCCATATCGCCAAATTTACTACCTCATTACATGTAAATGCCTATAACAGAAGGACTGCAGGCCCTTTCCTCAGCTGCTACTTCAAGAAGTAACCATTTCCAACAGCCCGTGAATTTGAATTTACATGGAACCATTCACTTTGCACTCAGATCTGGGTTTCCACTTCTGTTTCATCTTATACTTGCCTGTTTCCAGATGCTGATTCCTTCCTCAAAAAACTGAATAATCGCAAAGGGCTTTCAAGATGAAAATTGCTTTGTATCACCTCCCACTCCACAAAGGAGGAAAACAGCCACCCTAGTCTAAAACGCTGCTAAAGAAACAGAGGCCATCAAATCCCACTGTCCTTTGAGGAAAACAGCATTTCTCTAAATAAGAGAGCCTTTATATACCATCCCTTTCAAGCAACTGCTGCATCTCCCCGAGTTGTTTTGGTACTTGCAGTCACGTTCAACTTCTCATTTCCTCATAAGGCATTCTGTTTCTGGCAGTGAGATAAAGGCAGATGTGCTCCAGCTGTTTCAAGTCCCCAAGACCCAGGGCTGAAGGTGAATTCTGTTTTTTTTCCAGGTCCACTCAATGTCAACATATATTCCCAGCAAAGGTTTTTGTTAGGATAAACCACATGCAAATCCTGTTTAGCAAATTCAAGAGCATCAGAAAAAGGACAGACACAGCATAAGACTTGTGTTAACCATCATTTTCTTCAGCAGCGTGGAATAAAGAAAGTCTTGACAGTGATGAGATGGTGATTCCAATTCCATGAGATCGTCCATGCTCAGGGTATTTGCTTGAAATACGAGAAACCAGTGTCTGAAACTCAGTTTTGTAAGAACTCTTTTGCATGATTCTAGCTAAGACACTTCACTTGCCTGTGTCTCGGTTCCTCTACTGTTCCCACCTGCACTGTAGGAGGAACATCCCATCTCACTTTCCTTAGGTGTGATGAATCATGTACTACAGCAGCTGAGGTCATTTATGTATCTAGGCAGGTTGTACTAGGCATATTTCACTCATGACGACAGAAATGGTGTTCAGCACCTTGTAACTAATAACCAGGTGATGCACAGGCTCCAATCTTAGGCTGACTAAAGATAATGGTTTATTCTTAAAGAAGCTTAAAATAACTGAGTATGTGCTTGCTAGATTGCTAAGTGATTAAAAAAAAGTAGATGTTTCTGTGAGAAACAATTGTGAAGGTAGATTGAAGGAGGAAAAGGCATGATATCATTAAGTCACAGGTTTTGTGGGTGTTCTAAGCTGAGTGCTTAGAGGGTTTTGACATATTCACAGTGTCAGTGAAACACTAGACTTGAATAGCGAAGAAGGAATTGCTCATTTTATGGTCTAGGGCACTGACTGTCTGAAACGGCACCAATAGCCCTTCTAAAGCACTGCTGCAAAACAATGGTGTATGGAAGTTACATCTGGTACAAGAAGGGAGCAACAAGAACAGAGAGTGACCCCTTGCATGTGCTTACTTGGCAGTACTTGTAGAACAGCATCCCAGGACACAGCGCTTACCTTGGTGGGTCTGCGGCAGTGTAATGTAGTAGGCTTTACCCATAGAGGCTTTACCCTCTTAGCCTGCTTGATTGCAGTGCATGTCTCACAATTGTGGATAACCTGGGAGATAATGTCCATGGTTATATCCATCCCTCCTTCATCTGTAGGTGGCATCTCTGCTCTGATGACCTGAGGCATTGTGGGCTCATTGAGGTAGGAACAACTCTCCCTCGTGCTGCCAATCTGGATCTACCTGTGACAGCTTGACTTGGGCAGCTCGGGCTGCCTGTTCGTTGTTACGATGTTCCTTGTTAGCTCAACTCTTAGGCACGTGTGCGTCTACACGGCGGACTCTCACGATCAGCTTCTTTACCCGGGTGGCGATGTCTTGCCACATTTTGGAAGCCCAGATGGGTTTTCCTTTGTGTTGCCACTTTGGCTTCTTCCACCTGTCTAGCCATCCCCACAGAGCATTGGCTACCATCCATGAGTCAGTGTAGAGGTAGAATCTTGGCCTCCTGCCCCACCATGGTGTCTGAGACAGGGCAGCCCAGTGACCTGGGAAGGCAGATCCTGCTGACAGTCACTGCCATCCTCAGAGGCCAAGATCAAGCACTTACCCACATGTGGGCTATCTGAAAGGTGGCTACCTGCATCCCAGGGACACGTGGGCAAGCCTCAGGCTAGAGCTCCATTCTCCATGCTGTCTGCACATAATGACTGGTACCCAGGCTTTGTGGCAGCCAAATTGCTGTGCAGGGCCCACAGGTTTTACCCAAGTTTTTATCTTTTTTTTTTTTTTTTGTCATAGCTCAGATGTCCATTGTGGGGAATAATGGGAAATTACTGCAGCTTTTCTTAGGAAAACAATTCTCCAGGCTCAAGACCAGGAGTTGAGGTTGGTAGGTGATGCTAAAAGCTGTCCATCTGAAAGGAAATGTTCAGTAGACCAAATGCTAGATTCTGTCTGCTGCTTGCTCACAGTCTTCAACTTGACCCTGGATTAGTCAAAACACCTCTTCTCTCCTTGCCTTAATTTGCCATCCAGAGATAATGAAACTGATCTCATTTGAGAAGTGTTTGAGAGTGTGTGAGAAATGCCATATATTAGGCAATAAGGATTTTTGGGTAAGATGGCAAATGCTTTGGAATGTGTATCCCATTATCTTCCTGAATGCCCTTTGTTATCCCCAAGTTGCAGAGAGGGTCATTCCTTCTTACCTTAATGATCAATTGAATTCAGGGGGTATATCTACTGCTAAGTATATGCACACTTGTTCTTCAAAACACTTACCAGCAGTCTGAAAAGGCTGGGGCCATTCTAATGACAGTGGCGCCATTAGATTATATTTAGCCTACTAGTAATCTGTTTATTGTAACCTTAAAGTCATTGAAGCAAGTGACTGAACATCAGTTTCATACTGAAAAAAAATCTCCCCTTGCAAATGGCAGTTCTTTGATAAAGATGTCAAGAAAATGAAAGGGACGGATTTTGATGTGGCTACTTTAACAAGTAACACTAAACTAAAATGTAAATAAGGAAATTATTTCTCTTGTACTTCCAGTCTTTTAGCACAAAGGAATTAATATACATTTACAGCAACCATAAGCAACTTTGAAAGACAGCCATTCCAGAAGTGAAGAAGGTAATGTAGAAAGAAATCAAAACTCCAGTGAAAGTCATATAGATTTGACTTTGCTCTAATAAAGCTTCTTAATTTACCAGGCACTATCCATTAAAAAAACCAACAAACCTAAAGATGGTACAGAGGGATGCTAAATGCTTCTAATCTTGAATTCTGTGAATTCTCATATATGTTCATGCTGTTACTGCACAGTCACGTGATGGAGAAATAAAAGCTGATCAGTTGTGGTGAAGAGTGAGTACCTAGGCTAGAACTGAGAGGAGATGAAGGTGGGTAGCAGGATGTAAGGAACATAAGTCATCTAGTCGCCAACTTCCACTCCTAGAAATGTGAGCCAACACTCTTGCCTTTTCTTGAGAACTTTCCAGAAGGACAGAATCACTGACTTGGCCTCCTTAGCAGAACTGAGCAGGGGCTGCGATCTAGCATGGTCATTCCCTGTTCCACAGCACACCTTGAGCATCTCCCTGAGTGGCATATTCTACACTTGCTGGAGAAGCAGGGAGCCATCCTAACTGTTTTCATGATGAAGCAGTCAAATGATTAGGTGTTCTCTTTGTGTGTGACACTTTTATCATAGGAGTCATGCTGAAATGAGATTTATCATATTTTGTTTTTGAAAGAGCAGAAGTGCTTTCTTACCCTTTGTTACTGTAGCAAATACAACCCTGGCGCTTCCAAACACTGAAGCTGAGAGAAGGATCAACAGCCATTTAGCCCCTGGAAGGCTGCCCCAAATGTGCATAAGTGTGTGTGGAGGTATTGAATGAATGGTGAATGCAGCAGCTGGCACCCGTGGAGATCCAGGAAAAAAAGTGAATTGTTTTAACACGATGGATTTTCAGGGCCAAAGGTAAGATGCACAGATCTATCCATTTCCCAGTACGTACTTATCAGTAGCCTCAGCTAGAGACTCAATAACCTAGCAGCAGGGCAAAGGAGAGGGTGAAGTGCTCCTGCTGGGAGTAGCTTTTTGATTAAAGAAAGGAATGCTTTCACAGCAGTCAGCTTTCCAGTTGGTACATCACTAATTCATCAAGACTGCTTGTATTCAGGTTTCTCTTTTAAATTTCCAGTCTGTTTCTCAGATCCTGCTGAGTTTAACTAGGTATCTGTCCTCTCTTCTTTAAGACCAAAACAAAAACTACAGGATGGCCAACACTGGCTTCTACTCACCTACAGTAAATTAAATACTACAAGAAGATGGACCATGTTCTGCAAAAGTACACAGTGCTATAAACACTTTCATCTCCCAGTAACAGTGGTTATTACAATTTGACAAAAACTATGCCTTTAAAGAGAATGTTAAAAAATTTAATCACCGTGCTACCTACAAAAAGCACGTTTGCATGCAGAACCAAGGAAAATAAGCTGAAAGAATAGGGCCAGTAAAGAACATGGGGCCCATGGGTAATGTCTGAACTTGTTAAGTTCCTAGGCACATTATACCCACATGGAGAGGAGGGAAACCTAACACAAAATCCTACATCCACACACATTTACTAGGAAAGGAATGCTAAGCTACTTCCCAGTGTCTGAAATGCTGTCAATTTGGGATCCAGCAACCAACATTTCTCGGGTCAGGCTCTCAGTGCCCTTTTTTTTTTAAATTATTATTATTTCCTAAGAGCTGATCAAGATTCACTCTTAGAAATGAGAGCAAAACAGTGCTTGGGACTCCTCAGCTAACATGAAGGGGCTCTGTTAGAAACCAGTCAGGGTGAGCTGCCCAGAACCACCAAAGAATAGAAGCAGCACTTGGCATTAGCCTTGCTCCATTTCCACTGTGCACAAGGGAACAGATGCTCCTCAGTTCCGCTGCATTTCTACCTTCTTTTCAAAATATGACAGAGAGGAGAACATATGATATTGCTATGCCACACCCCTCAGCCTGCTTCCCTCTGCTCAGTGATGAAGCGCAGCACCTCAGCTGCTTGCCTCCATCCTTCTGTCTCACTCTCTCCCTTTTTCTCCCCTATGCTAAGGGAAAGGCAGGGAAGCTGTTGATGTTTCTCCAGCTAACATGTTCTCTTTGTCAGCAGGAAAAACTGCAGAGAGAAAATAATCTGGTCCTTGAGCAAATGCTAAAGCCTACAGCTGTGGGTGAAGTTCTGCAGCAGGTTCTGCTCCCAACTCTCAACAATCTAACAGTCTGTCACAGCTGACAACTAGTTAGCCAGGATTCTTGATCAGAACCCAGGTTTTACACTCAAGGCTGTTGTATCAAAAATAGATACAACCATCCTATTCCCATATACAGACTCTTCCCACTCTCTCTTGGAAGGGAGTCTGCCAGAGATGCGCATTGGGGTGGGGTGGTCTCCGAGCCCCACAATGACTGCCAGCCTCCTGCAGTGCCTGGAAGGTCAATGGCTGGTTTGTTTCTGCACTGTGATCAGACTGAAGTAGGAGCAAGATGTGGGGCTATGAAGGCACCTGCACTTCTTGGCATTTGAACACAGTCCACATATCTACTGCTCAAGACAACAGCTATTGGATGTATCACAATTTGGACTTCAGCAGTTATCCACCCAGACCTGCTTATGGTGCCCAAATCCATTATTCAAATCTAGCCCTAAATTCCTTAGCCAGGTGTGAGAATTTGAGTCTTCTATTTGCAATGTACTGCTTAGTTTATGTGAGTGCTGATGTGGTTTCAACTGAACATGACTGTGTAGCAGCTCTAAGCGAAGTCTTGTATGTTAGGGGTAAGCTGGCACAAATACAAACATCCACAGCATCTTCAGGGAAAACTTAAAAACTGAGAAGTTCATTGGATTGAATAGATGAAAATAAATAACAAAAGTGGGGGCTCATTGAGTTCAGTTGTTTATATTCATTTATACTCATTCCAGCTGTGGATAAAGTGTTTTAGAATAAACAGTATTGTAGATGACTACGCAGGTAAGATAGCATTCTGCCTTGTGTCTGCCCATCAGCAAACTCTAAGAGACTTTCTTTAAGCAAAGAAACCCAACCAACCAAAAAACCCAAAACAAACACCAGCCAAAAAACCCCCAAACAACAAAATCCCCACACCAACAAAAAACCGTCCAAACCTTTCCAAGGCTACTTTACCTTCCATAAGGTTCTTTTCATAATGCTTTATGCTCCAGTAGGAATGTACTTTATCTAAACAGTAGGATCGTACACGTGTTTATGTTTGGCAGCTTACTCAAAAATAGTATGAAAATATTCTTAAAATACTACAGCTTGAAAAAATGCATGATAGAAACAGTCTGCGGGTCTAGCATGCAGAATCACAAGGTTTTGAAAGACAACAGGGAAGACTACAGATTACCAGATATTATATGATTGTTCTCATTAAAAATAGTAAAACATTAATTACATTACAGGAAATACTAAAAATACAGTAAACTTTGCAGTTTGTAGGTTCTGTAAGAAGAATGATTTTAGTGCTGTATTAGTTATTATTGAAACTCACACAGTACCAGCTCCTTAAACTACAGCGGCACTGTATGTACATGCCAGGATCTGCAGTTTGAATAGTACTGGTCATTGAGACAGGTAACATTCAATGAGGTTGAGATAAAGTGTGAGCTATTGCAAGAATAAATGTGTAACATTCCCTGAAAAATTGCACAGAAGTGAACAGCGGCTGCCAATACCAGATAAAGCAAGAGAGAGGATATGTGCTTGCCTTACAGCATGGCAGTGACCACCAGCTGAGTCTACGTTGAACTTGCTCTCACAAGAATCCCAAGTCTGTCTGTCTGTCCATCACAGGGGTTAGTTTTAAGCCCAGACAGAATTGTTCTACCCAATTCCTGCCAAGGACCTCTGAAACAGGCTAGAAAATGTCTCTGTTTTAACATCAAAAATGCACTATGAACTCAGAATCTTGTATGAAAGTACATTAAAACAATTTACAGAGGATAAAAAAGACCTCATGAGGGTTTTACTCCCCTCCTTTTCCCCTCAATATGAAGGCTACTCTGTTTTTGTCCCCCTCCCACCTTCTCCCCTCCCCATCTTAAATAAGCAGATGCAATCAAGGAGAAGTTTATTTTGAACCAATTCTGCAAAACAGTTCAACAATGCCATACTTTATAAAAATACTTAGTTACATAATTAAACTTATTACTATTTATATAAAAAGTGTGAATGTGAATTTTAAACTCTGTTAGGGTAAGAACCACATCAAGGTCTTCAGGTGAAACAAATAAATTTTCATAAACATACAAACTCTTTTGGAGAAGTTTTATAATACACAACCATTTACAATGAACACGTTCATTAAGTTAGTGTTTTATTCCTTTACTATACAAGTGTTATTACAATGAACTGTTCCATTCAGTAATCAAAAATCCATACAATGCCAGTGTCATTTTTGGCATTTCTTGTTATGACTGTAGTAATACATAAACTCATATGATTGTGTTATTAATTTTAAAATATTTAGAAAAATTAAAATTCCATCATATTTTTGGGGTTTTTTGATTTTTTTTGTGTGTGTGTTTTTTTTTATTTTTGTTTTTCTTACATAAAGCCCTTTTAAAATTTGATAACCACAGATGTACAGTTGATGAGCGATGATGAGGGAAAATGAAAAATGATGGCACTGTTCTTACACAGATCTGTTTGGTAGTTGGATTCAATGTAGTGTAAACCCATGAAGAATGCTTAGTACCAGAACTGTATTACCAGCTTTTCTGAAATTCATTTGTTGGATAGCTTTACAATGATAATATGAATTCCAACCTGGTAGCTAAGTAAGAGTTTAGCGTTTCAAAATTAAGCATGATCAGAAATTCAAGAACCTCATGCAACTTCTGAGTAAAAGACATGACGTTATTGCTTGATATGTCAGTAGCCAAGGAAAGTAAATCTAGATGTAGTGTCAGCTGGGCTGAATGCCAGCAAATTTCATCATTTGGACAGTATTAAATATATTTTATACCTTTAGTTTTTAAACTTTCACATTTTCTTTTGCTTATTTTTAGTTAAATAATTCTGTAGGAAGGGCAGAAGTAGGAAGAGCAACTGTGTGTGTGTCTTAATAGTCAAGAAAAGCAAAAGTGCAATCAAATCCCTGAACTAGTGACAGATAACATTTGTGGCACCCACCCTTGTTAACACAAAAAAGCCACATACAACAGTATCAAACCTGTCTCTCAAAAAGGACTAAAGAGTGGTTATTTACCAGCTTCAGTCTTGCTTTCCTGGTGAGCTTTGTTCAGGTAGTCTTCTCATACAAAAGCTTGCTGTTGGATTGGAGCTTAGAAGATTAAAGGTTTTCCCCCCCTGATTGTATTACATAGCTTCAAGTTCAAATATCATCATACTTTATCAACACAATTTTATAAAATATTACCTCATTTTCTAGTTACCTTCAATTATTCTTAATTAGTTATGCAGAAAGAAAAAAGAAAAACCTCTCATGCTACTTTCCAGTTATATTAATACAGGTATTAACACAGTGCATTATGCTCTCTAATTTCACTATTGAGGCCTACCATTTAGATCACATTTCTCATTCACTGTTCCAATTTCTCTTTTAACCTGACTACCCTAATTAAGTCCATGCAAGAGGAAGCTTAAATATCAAGACTATATATCAAATAGAGTTGTACCATCTCTTTTTTGAGGTGGGGGGCACACACATCTATTTTTAAACACAGGGAGTTTTACAGAACTGGAATAGAATTGCTTGGTCCCACAAAGTTCTTCTGCTTTAAAAATGCCTTACCCCAAGGTCACTAATTCCAGAAAATTCCCTCTTTAGTAGAATGATTAGCAAATGTTGGGAAAATAAAGGATTTGAAACATTGGTTTTTCTGCTATTGTTCACACCAACACTTATTTTTCTGCCCCTTATTTTCATTAAGCTTCCTTTGGACCCTGAAAATAAGTTGGGAAAGAGGAAAAAATAAAAACATGTCATTGGTAAATTAGAGTATAACACTTCAAAAGTGGTTTTGTGCAACTGCATTATGAAATTCCAGTTTGCCATTAAGAGCATGCAAAGTAGCGAAGATTTTCTTTCCTGTGATTCCTTAGAGACTTCAGGAATCCTTTGCAAGTCTTTTACATTTGGCAGATTTGTGCATGTTATATAGACTGTTGGCTTATAAATTGTCTCCAGGCTGGTACTGTGGTTCTGTAGCAGTAAAGTAGTCCTCCAAGAAAGACTGTATATATTCAAATGTTGGTCTCTCATCAGGGTCTTTCTTCCAACACAGTTTCATTAACTCATGGAGAGACTCTGGGCAGCCTTGTGGACAAGGCATCCTATATCCACGTTCCACTTGTTCCAGAACTTCTCGATTCACCATCCCTAAAAGGAAAGCATTTTAACTCTGAATGACACTATGCAAAGAACAGTTTCCCAAAGTTTTAAAAGTGTCTCTCCAGCTGCCATACACATGGATCTACTAGAACAGAACTTTTAATGAACACACTTTATAATGAGTGAATTTTTTATATTGTGCATTAAATACATTTTCTGAAAATTATTTCAGTACACTGTTAATTCCTCAACACCTGGTCCTTCTTCCATATGTATGCTTTCTCACCTTCCTACTGCCTTGAACCTGTCCTTTCAAAAAGGACAGGTCTGTCTTAGGTTCCATTCAAAGACCACTTAATTTGAAATCAGGCCATATACCTAACAGAACTGCCTTACAAATTGCAGTCACAGCAAAATATCTATTGAAATATGTTTAGTTTCAAAAACTGGTTTAGTGGGTTCAGTCTACTGATGCTCACTGTAGCCTGGGAAAATGTCAAAAGTAGAAATATCATGAACACACAGATAGGAAAACATAAGGATATACCCACTAATTTGAAACAAACTATCAGTCACATATACAAATGCTATTATCTTAAAGCACTTTAAAAGATATGTGATAGTTAATCTGCATATAAAACAAAGTAGCTTTGTGAACAAAGGAACCAGTGAGGTGTGACTAAGTTTTTGTGTCTGCTTCTGAACTGTGGACTCTGAATGAAGGCAAAAAGTACAAAAGGTAACTTCAGAAGCATACAATACAACAAAGGAAAGAAAAATCTATTAAACTTTTCCTTTTACCTGGATATGGCACTCTCCCCTTTGTTACCAGCTCTGTCAGTAAAATTCCAAATGACCACACATCCGACTTGATTGTAAACCGACCATACAATGCTGCTTCTGGAGCAGTCCATTTAATTGGAAATTTAGCTCCTACAAACATTGGAAAGACAGATACTCAATTTTTCCCTTGCTAATGGGTAATTTGCTTACACTGCAAAATATTTAAAAAAGAACACTGAACTCAAAACATTTTTACATTTGCTTTATTGAGAAAAACTGAGGTGGTTTAGTATTTTAGTATTTCTCAAACTAGGGCAGCAACTACTGGCAACAATTTCTGGAAACATTGAAGACATCCGAGATTCTTAATTAAATAGGTTTCAAAAAGTGAACCTGATGAGGAATCTCTCTGGAATCTCATCTCTCTTCTGTAGCATGTTTTATCCCCCCAAAATAATTAAAACCACTTTTTGAGAACATAAACAAATTGCCAAATAATTTTGAATAATAAGAAGTTTACTAGGATTGTATACTTAGGTGAGGGGGTCACCTAAACATAGCTGTGAAAATCCACTTAAATGCAGAATCTTTATTCACAAAGACAGAATATACAGACATGTTCTGCTAAATGTAATAGTTCTCTGCCATTTGAAGGTAACAGGTCTTATTTATTCAGTAAACAAATCGGCCTTACCTTGTCTTGCAGTGTACTCATTGTCCTCTATTAACCTTGCTAAACCAAAGTCTGCTATTTTACACACAAGATTGTCTCCTACAAGAATGTTAGCTGCCCGGAGATCCCTGTGGATGTAGTTCATCCTTTCAATGTAAGCCATGCCATCAGCAATCTTAAAAGGAAAGTGTTATTAAAGGTTATTTTTCATGACGTTATGCATTTATCCCAAGCATTAAGCTGTACCCCCTTATTTAGCTTTATTATCACTGTATAAGCATAGAAAATATAGCTTAGCAAGAGCTTGTGCCAGCACTGATTAGAGTGTGTCCAGCTATACAGTATCTGCTAATTGTGAACTAGACTGTTTCTTTTTTGACACATTACAAACCTACAACAGAAGGTGTAAGACAGAGCAGCATAAAATAGCCAGAGCATCCAATATTTATGTTTAGTTGATATCTCTTCTCTAAGCACAACATAGAGTTTTCTTAGTACCTGAGCAGCCATGTCGACCAGCTGTGGGAGTTTTAAGTATTTCCCTTCCCCTTCTTTAAGGAAGTCTAGCAAGCTGCCTGTAACAGATGACACATTGGGGGAGGGGGGGAGGAAAAAACCAAAAAATTAACTTGACCTGAAAACACGAATGAGATTTATTTCCTAGACATTATGATTGACACATTCATCTCATGAAATCTCTATTTGAAAATCCATCATTTACCAGAATACATAACTCAACAACCATGCCTGAAGTTACCTCTGTGCTGATAACTAGTTAGAGCAGTTTTATCCAAGTATTTTGGAATCCACTTCAATAATTCAGCTAACTAATAAAACAGGCTGCTGCTTGATGATTATACAGAAATACATTACAATTTTTCCAGTGTTGCTGGTATCAATGCTCTTTCTAGCTGGACTGCCTTCCACAGTGAGATTTATAATTACAGAACTCTATCCCTTAAATTTTTCTGCCAGTCCCAAATATACACTAGAGAAATTATCCTGAAATTGTTGCTTTTATTCTGTTGCTTTTTCTTCCTTACAGAGGAAAACAAAACTATCTTTAATTCTTTACAGTATATTATTTTCTCCCATTTATATAATGCAATTGTACCCAGAACATTACAACATAAGCAGTATCTGAAATCAGTTCCAAGGACCTGTGCTTCTTTGTAGACAGCAATCTTTACATGTGCAGTATAGATATAAGATACAGGAACATGTCCTTTTTCTAAGAAACTGGTGAGGACTGATAACCAATCAGTCTTGTCACAGTCAAAATTACAACAACAAAATTACAAGTGTGGTGATGGTGGGGAAAGAAACCACTCAATTGTGTATCCTGCAGTGGATTCATAGCAGTAACCATGAATTAGATTCTTCCAACATGACTTTAGTGATTTGCTGTATTTTTGTATTGAAAGCAAAAATGTGGCAGGCCAGACCCACACTGCTGCTGCTGTTTGCTGTGTGTGTTTTTACAGACTTTTTCCGATCTTGGTTAATGAGCTCAAAGGACCAAAGAGGGGCAAAGATTTCACACTGATCTCTAGTAACCTGTCCACACTGAAAAAAAAAATAGGGTACTATGCAGTTCTTATCCACCTCTTTTCCTTGTAAAAGGATAAATATAAATATAAAAAAATTGTTCTACTAGCTTTTAAGTATGAACCACCAAAGAAGCTTTATGGGTTTTTTGTAAAATGTGAGAAGTTTGTCAAATGAAAACAGTGAACAGAAACTTCCAATAGCATTTTGAATCCATAATTTAGACAAATGTACAACTATTTTTCAAATTCATTAATACTGCTTTTGCAAGGTAACCAGTTCTGGTATTAAACCTTGCTTTTCCTTAGACAGACAGTTATAAATATTTGTTTTCCTGATTGCCTTTTTAAAACCTGATTTTTGAACAATGAAGGCACATTTTGCATGGCAGCTTTAGATCTGACAGAGATACTATCTAGTGTTATTTGGGAATAACAACAACACAGAAGGAACTTTTTAGATTTTCTATTCCCATCTACCTTTTCAAATGCACAGCCCTTTAAAAACCCCATCAAAACAGGAAAAAACCAAAACCACATATGTATGGCACAGTACTGAACACAACTAGCCACTCTCTTGGATTTAAACATTGCTTCTGTATCTTACGAGGATAGCAAAATTTCTCTGTGAGTTGAACAGAAGTCTGTATTTTATAAAAAATGGAAAAATTGACTTGAAAATCTGCTGCTTCTTAACACTAATATCCTTATGATGTTTATTTCTACATTCAGCCTAAATCTCTAAATCTGTGTTTCAGCTGCAGGGGGAGGGGGAAATGATATAAAGCAAGGGAAGAAGGATGAAAGACTGAACACAAGGAGATAAAGGAGGGAGTCTGGAAAAAAAACCCTCAACTTTTTCAAAATTTACTATTGCGCTGCTGGAAAAGAAACACTAAAAAAACCCAAAAGCCCAGTGTACTCTGTTGTGAGCATAACTTGTCTACAGGCATAATGATATGATGATATAATGACATTCCCAGCTATACCATCCAATTTAAATGTGACAGGCAGTACACACTAAAAATGAGGAGAAAAAACCCCCCAATCTTGTACTTGGAAGATTAACAAGGGTGACACAGATGTGCAGAAAAAATCATGCATCCACCCACGATCTAAATCAGAACTGCTTCAAGTAGGTCAAGCGTTACTCATTTTAATTTAATCAAAATTAACACTTATACTCCAGTCAGCTTAAACCTAACATTAATTAAACATTTAATTTACTGCTGAGGTCTTAAATAATCTTTTAAACATGGTACCTCTAACTATGCTGTCACACACCTTTTGTCATGAATTCAGTGACGATGTAGATTGGTTCCTCAGAAACAACTGCATACAGTGGAACAAGTTTGTCGTGTCGTAATTTCTTCATGATCTGAGCCTCCTGCAGGAAAGCTTCTGGCATCATTGTACCAGGTTTTAGTGTCTTGATTGCTACTTTTGTGGTTCCATTCCATGTTCCTAAAGTAACAAATCAGGTTTTACTCTCCACTATAATACTGAACAGATTTTCTGCTTCTGTTTTCTTAGCTAACAGAATAATTATAAACGAAACTATACTGAATATTAATTTTAGTGTTACATGCCTGATCATAACTGTTATTTTTTCCCTTCATTTCATTATGATATTACCTTTTCAGATCCCGATACTGATTTACCTAAAATACTATTAAAACATTCACAGGAAAAACTGAAAGGTGTCACATTAAGCTCTTACCCATCCATACTTCACCAAAACATCCTTGGCCCAACTTAACTTCCAGCCTCAAGGATTCTCTAGGAATCTCCCAGGCATCTTTTGCTAGTCCCTGTGTTTGTGGTTTCACAGTGGGACACACAGTTGTTAGCTTATGACACAGCCCATCGGCATGTTCTGGAAAACAGAAAAAATAAGCTTCGTAGTTAAGCAGGGGTAAGACTGTAACGGAAGAAACATCTTAATGTTGATAAAAAGAACTAGTCCATTTACTGTTTGTTGAAATCAAAAAGAAAATTTTATAGTTTTGGTTTTAAATATAAGCTACATATGCAGTCCTTCTTCCTCACAACAGGCACAAGGCAGCATTGGAACACTGTAACTTGGGCTTACCTCTGTAGTGTTTCACCAACTTCTGTAGAGATTCAAATTGTGCTCTGGTTGTGATATAGTATCCACCATTGTCAAGTTTTCTGATTTTGTAGTGTTTCACATTATCACCTCTGACCTCATCCCAGTCACGTATGGAAAGGGAATAAGCACCTAGGAAACAAGTTACACCTGGTTCTTCACTAAAATTTAAAAACATATTTAACTTATCCACACAACTGTCATTATACACACACATGTCCACATACATACATGACATGTGATAGGCATAAAAATGTTCATTATGCCCACCTTGGTGGGGGAGAGGAAGGAATGGGAGAGAGAAATGATACACAGACATATACATACCTTTAGTGGTTTCACTCTCTCTTACTAAGAAAATACCACGCTGGTTCCCAGGATTTAAAAGTAGCCTTTCTGCATCCTTCCTGCCCATCTTACCAAAATACCACCTAGAAAATTTTAAAGGAAACTTGTAAGTAAAAGCTTCCTATTCTTTGGTACTCATATAGCAAAAGGTTTGGAAATCTCAAGCATTGACTGGACCACTAATACCCCAAAGCAGATACAGATCAACAGAAGTAATGACATCCATATAATCACAAGATTAAGATGACCTATTTCTATATGACTCTCATTTCTGTTGTTTGCAAAATACATGTAAAGAGGACTGTATCTGCAAATATTATGGTTTTCTGGTGGTTTGACAATGGACATCAACTGTACTTAACATTGAAAGTAACACCCTCTTCTGGCTAAGTTTATAGGTCAGGCTGAATCAGACAACCCTCTTTGGTAGAACTCTCAAAACACTGCAACAGCTGAAACCACCTTCTCTAAGAACATAAAGCCTCTTCTCTCTAAGAGGCTTAATGGTAGAAAACAGTATTTAATGCAAAGTGGGTGTGCATAAATATCACTGGATCACAGGTTCCTTCTGGTTGAAAGGGGCTCTTGGGAGGTCTCCGGTCCAGCCTCCTGCTGCAAGCAGGGTCAGCAGTGAAATCAGACCTGGTTGCTCAGGATGTTGTCCACTTCAGGCTTGAAAACCTCAAAGGATGAACTGCCAGCCTGGGCAACCTGTATCCCTTCCTGGCTGTTCTCAGGATTAAAAGGTTTCCTATATCCAATTGGAAACCCTTCTGGTTCAATTTCTGTTGCCTCCTCTCCTTCATTACCTCAGTATATGATTCTACTGATCATTTAGAAGCACACCTATTATAGGTATCATTTACTTCTCTATGAGTAACACTCCATTTTGCTGAATCATCCTGATACCAAAAAGTATGCCGATATCTTAAAAGACCTGCATTTTTTCTTGCCTTAAGTTCTTTCACAAAAGGAATTTCTTATTCATCATTCTCATCATGATGAATACATCGTGAGGCACTGTCCTCAGCCAGTGATAATTTTAAGGTCCATCTTCATATGAACACCTAGACTTTGAAAAAACATTTATTTCTAACTACATTTTATTTTGATTATGTGCCTCAGAAATCACAAAGTGATGCAAAGTGTAAATTTCAAACATTTCTATTTGTCACCATCTTAGCATCAAGCAAATCTGGCTTCATGAGTGATGGGAAATAGTATTGCAGACTGCTGAAAAACAATGGCTTTGTGGGTGAAATATCACTTTGCTGGCCTGTGAACAGAATGGCCTGTGCAATCTCTGGGGAATTTGAAACTTATTCTTACATTTTGTTGTATTTGCAGTTTGATGTTTAAGCAGATGTGCAAAGCTAGAAATGGACATGAGGGTGTGCATGCTTGAGACAATTTGGATGTAACCTATAATCTTACTGAGCCCTAGTTAATGACTTCACATGAAAATGCCTCTTCCCCAGGCTACTACAACAATTTATAAACTATATTGTAAAGTGCTTTTTATTTTTAATTACCTATGAAATAATGGCAGGGTTTAATTGTTGTTTTTATTGCCATTAAACATTTCTATTACGGTGTAATTCAAAAGACACATGAATAAGATGGATCCTGTCACAAGCAGTTTCTGATATAAATGGAACATATATCCTTCGGACTTAGAAAAGGTTGCTTAAAGAAAATCCTAGCATCTTGGGGCTCTATATTACTTTTGCACTTGTAACTCCAATTGCAGTCACAACATAAAACCTGTAAACACGATCAAAGCACAGGGCTAACCAACTCTAAAGCAAATGAACAGTATTCCAAATGCTGTGGTGATCTTTATTAAAATTAGCACTGGTTCTTCAAAACATTCAGTTTTAAAAAGCTTCCTTCCTTATTAATCACCCTTCACTCTCACCTCTAGTCATCACAAACCTATGACAAATCTCACCACTCTGTTCTGCCAATCTTTAGGAGCCACGGTTTCTTTGCAAAAGGCTATAATTTCCATTTTACCACCACCACAGTTGTGATGACAGTATGCTTTTATTGCATAATTAAAAAAAAACCCCTCAACGTCTCAAAAAAAAAAAAATTAAGAAAAAGATAGTAATTTTAAAACCAGATGAAACTCAAGGGTGTAGAATAACACTGCAGCTTTGATGCAATCACTTTTTAATAGCAAAGAGCCAAGTGACAGCAGCAGCAACATGCTAAAATCTCAGCTTGAGATTCAGGAAACATCTTGAAAATCAGGCACTTTTCCCAGAAGTGCAGTAGCAAGCAGAGAAGTGCACAGATCATGTATCAGGGAACTGCTTATTGGCAGTACCATGCCTGTATATTAAAGCAAGAGCTGCGGAACTTTATATTTCTAGTACAACAAATACAATCCCTTGGAACAAGCATAACCTGAAACGGTACTCCAACTCACAGTTCCCACAGTCACTTTATGTGATTCTGTAAGCTCTCTGGCATCTTTGTTTGCAAATAAATGTAGAAAGTGCTGGCACATAAAGCAATATAATCTTCCATATTCATCTTAGGGTACCAAACAATTTTGTCACCAAAAAGTTATTATAGATTAATAGATTAGCAATAACTGTGAAACAAATGTTATTTTAGAATGCAAGATTAGGTGATACCAAGGATATAGGTGATGTTGAATCAGGGTTTGGCAAGCAAAAATAAGGATAAAAACGTAGAGTTCATGGTGTGTGAACTGTTCAACTAAATCCCATTCATTTTTGCTTTATGTGGTATGCAATGCATGTACTCCAGTTCTTACCTCTGCTGCATTCTCCTACCATTTTTCCTTTAGCCCCAAGTAGAGCAAACAGGCACAAAACATCTCCATGAGTGTCCACCTCACACTTACGAATAATTATACCTTTGACACAATCCAAGTAGCATTGCTATTCTTTAATTAGTAGTATTCTCCTACTTTATCCTAAAATGTTACATATACTGAATTAAAGGATTTACATCCCTGTACCCTGTATCACAGGGTATAAAGTGCAGAATGAATAATAAGAATGGATTGACAGGATGCAAGTCTTACTCTTCTGCTTGAATGGAGTCTGCAGGAGCTACATAATTGCTTGGGATGTAGCCTGTTTTTCCTGTAGCAATGGACCTTGCTTCCCACCAGTCTCCTTCCCTGCAATAAAACATCAGTTACCTCTTCCACATATAAACAATGCATAATTCCCTGGCACCTGTAGTCACATACGAAAGGCAGGCAAATTTAGGTAACATGTTATTTTAATTATGAAGGCATCTAAACCATTTTGTACTGCACTTACGTGCATCTTCTTATGTTCTAAGCAACACTAGTGCCTCTTAGCAGAATTTCATATTTTCAAGATTTGGGGCTTTTCTTTCGTTAGGTTGTTTGGGTTTTTTTAAAATGTAAAACCAAAATGTTTTATGGTAGAGATGTGTAAATGAACTTCCCAGTTCTCTAGTCTTCATCTGCCTCTCCAGCTAATTCTGCCTGTATGCTGACAGCAGTAAAGGACAGGAAGTCAGTTAATAAAACTAAGAGAACTGAACAAATGAAAACTGCTACATATATGAATTAGAATTATTACTGCACCAAAAAGTTGTGTGTAAGGAAACCTCCAAAGCAGACAAATTACTTTCTTTTCACTAGACTTCTACAAATCAGACTGTAATGCAGTAATCCTGTTGCAACTGAACATCAAACTACCCATAAACTACCTGTACATGAGTTTACTTTGGAGGCCAGCTAGATGCAAGTCCATGTTGAGATGTCCCTGGTACAGGACACTCGTCTCTGGAATTTGCAGTGCGGTGGTGAAAACTGTGCCCACCTCCCATGAAATCTGGAATCCTGTCAGAGGGTATCTGCACGGTGCAGAGTCTGGGATGGAACAGTGCACATCTCCACCTTTTCTGCCCTGAAGGGGGTGGCTGTGCCTTCCTGGGGCAGGGAGTGGGAAGGAGTCACCCAATCACCCGAGGACAGGCTTGGGGCTGTGCCAGTCGCTACAGTTCTACATCCACACCCAAATCTTGATCTCAGTGCAATTATTGTCTTAGCTGTATAAATATTTTAACCCCGTACATGTTGAATATTGCATGCATTCAAGAAAAGAAGAACAAAATCAATCTACTCTTCACTGAAATAGGATACATAGATTTCAAGCAGAGTTGAGGATCTAATTATTCCCAACAACCATGTGAAGTCTGTGAATGAGAACACTTACGTGTTATTTATTATTTGGAACCGTTCACCTTTCTTAAATGAAAGGTCATCTGTAGTTCTAGCTTCATAATCATATAAGGCCACAAATACAGTAACACCACCTTAGGAAAAATAAAAAAAATACCATATGATATAGCAGTAATGTTGCAACACTTGATTTAAAGACTTAAGAAACAACTCATCAATTTAGATTTGAAAGCAACTAAACACTCCAGGTTGTATCTCATTTTGGAAGATGGATTAATAATCTGCTAATTTTTTAAAATGGGGCAATGCCTATAAACAGACATCCTAAAAATATGCTTCCACACCAAAAAAGGCCACTAGATACATCGCTGGAACTACACTAATAATTACAGCACTTATATACAGAAACCTGCACGACATATCAGCAGTAAAAAAATCCCCTAGTCTCTTTATTAGGCTTGTTTCTTATTAAGAAATGCAATTTCCACAATACCACAATGGTGAACCATCAGCCAATAATTTTTACAGAAGTAGTTTCCTGATGAACTTAGCTATAAATAACTGATGTGTTCCCAACTTTCTGAGGTTACACATTAAAATCTACTCAAGGAACTGAAACAGAAAAAAAATTATTCTTGTAGGGTACAAAGACATTTCTCTGCTTTAAGACTAACGATTTTTTTAATTCCCCAGCCGTGAAACAGACTCTTGCTGAGGATGATACATCAGTGCATTACTCTAGAGAACAAGGACCAAGATAGGTCACAGGAGGAACATCTGCACTCTACCAACCTTTTGGGATTTGCTTCCCCATCCCACTTCTGGTATAGGGCACGTTGTTGAACGTGTCCCACAAACCGGACAGATGTGAGAGAGATGGATAGTAGGAAGAATCCTACATTTACTGGTAGGAAACTTTTTTCTACACTTCAAAGAACTAATCTACAAAACTGGGCTAAAAGAAGAAGAGGGAAAGGACAACAGGTTATTTGAGATGTACAAGCTACTGTAACTAGGAGAAAGTTAAGATAGAAAACTACAAATGGATAATTCAAAAAGACTTTTTAAGCTCCTGAAATGCTATTTAACAGTATAATGGACATTTAAGAAGCCTGATGATAGTCCAAGCAATAACTTATTTTTAAATGTATAATACTATATCTCTAATACGCACCAGGACACATACGGAAGTCCACCAACAGAAACATGTTGCACCTAATTTTAGATCTTACAATTAACATGATCTGAAAGGAAGAATACGTAATGCAACAGGAAGAATACGTAATGCAACGTATGCAATATTAGAATATCTAATATTCTTTTGCAATGTAGACTTTCTGATGCAAGAGCTCCTAATCACTTAAATATTTTCATTTGATTTGGAGTCTTCCTATGATTACAGTCTCTCAGCAGGCCTCAGCTGGAAATGAATTTACAGTTCCTCTAGGAGAAACAGAACAAAATCCCCACAGGAGGTTAGAGTAATTGAGGGGTATTTTTAAAGAGTGATTTATGAACTGAGAATGAATGAAACTATTCCCTAGAAGTTAACAGCTCCTAACTTAGGTTAAAAATCAACACAGCTCTACCAATTGTTGCCTGTATTACTACATTATTACATTATTTTGATGACACAAACTTGTACCTGGAGCAAGAAAATTGTGAGGACACATACCACATTCAAACAAACAGAAAGCAAATGTTATGGAAATAAACCATCCCCAGGGACATCTTCAGCAGATGAAAAAAAAATCAATACCCTCAAGCCACAATATCACAAAAGTTTTTAACTGCATATAAAGAAACTGGGAGACTCCATGAACCTCAAAACACTTCAGCTACCTTAAAACCTCTCTTTGTTCTTACTCGCAAGTTTTATTTATTTCATAACAAAGAATAATAAAATACTTAAGGAGAGCAGCATCAGCACAGAATGTTTTAAACAAAGATACTGTCAAATGATTTTAAGTCTCTTGCAGCTGTTTTCTTTGTGAATCACTGCGAGGTGATCTAGTTTAGCTGTTTAAGTTATCTGTGACCACAAGACTTCCCTTAAAGGTTTTCCTTTCTTTAGGTCAGTATTCCCATCCTCTAATCTATGACTGGTTTTGGAGAGAAGACTTTACCTTCTTGTTTAGCATGAGGATTACAGAGCACTAGTACTCACATAGCTTCATGGAAGGCAAGAACAGCAGTCCATTTTTCTGTTTTGATTTTCAGTAATATTGTATAAATTCAAAGTATCTGATGACTGAGAATGTGTAATACAGAAGCAGTGTGACTAACTCAGATTTCTTCTCCTTTTCTGCTCTAGAGGAATAAAAGATGGCTCAACTCTTTTCAGCCTCACTACAGTCCACGATGACAACCATATCATCCTATTGTCACACATCACTGATCAACTGGATAAGTACTACTGACACTTACATCCTGTTTGACAAGCCCATCTATTCTCCTCTCTTGCGAAGCGAAGGGCAACAGAATGTTGCCAGTGTTTTATTCGCCGCAAATACAAAAAGCTTACAGCCAGATGAAGGTTGTCATCTCATTCAACTCACAAAAACACCCAGTTTTGGTGTTCGGTACATTCAGTATTGAAAATCAGTACTGAATGTACCAAATAATTGTTACTACAATTTTATTTATTTTAAAAGTGTGTTTGTTTGTGGATAGGCTGGTTTTACAGAACAAGGAGGAATAATTTCATATGCAGTATCATTTTACCTAATTGAAAAACAATGGGAGCGTTCACACCAATCAGCCTGCCTGCTGATCATCAATTTCACACTGATGAGATGTTAGACTCTCTTTTCATGAGAAATTTCTTTTGTTCAGTCTGCTTCAAGATATAACATGCTTAACTACCAGCAGGAACAGGAACAGGCAAGGGAACACCCCTTCTGGTCTGCGCAGCAAAGGCTTTGTGGTACCTGGGGGGGGCTTATATACCTGATGTCTGGTAAAGCCCAAAAGTGCCTACACACACTGCTGGAGATTCCCACATGAACTAAGAACCAGATCTAGTAAAAAAGAATACACTTAGGTTCTTGGAGGAGAGGAGTACAGTAAAATTCCCTCAGTAGAGCTAATAAATATAAAGAAATGCTGCCCTTATTTAATTTCTTTATATGTTCATCCAAAATTTTGTTTAGAGTGACCTTCTCTTAGATGGATTGCCTCACAGGGCTAACGAGCTCCATCTGCCCGGGGGGCTGGGAATCGAACCCGGGTAAACAAACCTACATCCTGGGGACCTCACTGCCACTGTCCAAGCTTGCTTGGCCCCGGCAGATGAAC
>NW_016690186.1:9743685-9866477 GCF_001604755.1 Lepidothrix coronata
ACTGAAGGCTTCTCTAGCACGGTGGAGGGTGAAACAGATACGGCAAGTCCGGTGTCAGTTATACAAAGCAAATCCAAAGCAATTATACAAAGAAAACAAGTGAGGCATTCCTGCTTTCTTTTTTAAGTACCTGTGCAGTGAAGTCCTGACTGACTGGTGGCATTACAAATAACATCTTTAAAGACAGAGAGAACCTTTCATCCATTGCCAGCCCCCCAAATACAGCTCACAAACAAATCTGGAATACCCACTGCCAAAGGACAGGGTTAAGCTTTAGAGTGTAACTAGAAGTATAAAACAAATTAGAAGAGTAATTACAACATCCACAAGGGTTTATAAATAGAACTGTGCCCAGACAGGTGACAATTTATCACCCCGTTTGCCCAGGATTGCCACCAGCTCCCACTACAGGCAGACTGTGCCAGAGCTGTTTACTGTGGGGACACCTATAACCTGCTGATGGAGAGAATCAGAGAGGAGACCTGTCGCCAGCAATTAACATGACTCAGTCTTAAGAAGTCACCACCTGCCATTTATCAGGTGGTGAAAACTGGTAGCAGGCATTTTCTGGCTTACCCCAGCTGGGAAACAAATCAGCAAGAAAACAGGAGTGTCTATTAGATGCAGCACTAGTGTGGCATTAAAATTCCTGTATTGTTCATGGGGGGAGTTAAAAATCTCCTTTAACTTCAAAAGTAGAAACCTCCACAAAGAGGAAATCAACTGCTCCACATTCTCTAATGAATCGATTAAAAAAAACAAACAGTAGGAGTTCAAAAACATGAAAACCACATCTTCTGATAACTACAATAACAATTTCATGGACTCTAACTAACAATTAAGGAAACACAATGTTTCTCGTTGTGTCTCTAATTATTCCTTTCCTTTGCAATTTCTCTTACTTTGTTAATTATTAGACACAGAAATACAGAACAAAGTAAATCTTACTTAAACAAATACTGCCTTAATATAGTCACACTGAGAGAAACCAATACCCTCCGTATAACTAACTGTTACAATATTAAAGATACTGTAATTTCTGCAAGAACCATGAATCAGAGTTCCTGGAAAGAACAAGGTCCATAGCCAGTGAAACACCATATGGAATTTACTGCTCAATAAGATTAAGTATATTCACCCTGTCATTTCAGCCCCTAATACTGCAACATAACTGATGCAGAAACAAGCAGCAATTTTACAAATCGTATTTGAGAGTTTTCCACAGAATACTGAATCATCACAAAAGCACACCTTTTCAATTTTTTCTTACTTATACTATTATTGCCAACTTATTAACTGTGAACAAACATCAACAGAGCACAGCTCAAATACATGTATAAGAAATGTAATGTTTCTAAATACCCTACAAAAAATGCCTTACCATCTGCAGTAGAAAAGCCAGTTATTAATTCACAATAGAAGTCAAACACCCAGAATCATATCCGTTTAACATCCCTACCACTGCAAAAAGACATTGTAATCCAAACCACTTTCTTTTGGCCATGTGGCTGCCTATTGTGAATTTTTGCCTTCCTCTGAGGCCTATTTCTTTGATTCTTTTTAAAAAACTGCAGTCAATGTTTTCTGCTAGCATTGAATAAAAACTCACCTTTGCAAAAATGTCTTTGCTAATAGCACTGATTCCTTGCTTTTGGGTGGAAGTTAAGCACATAATTTAAAAGTGCAGCACACTACTTATGTTAATCAAGTAGATTAAAAGGGAAATATACACATATTTGTACAACAAACTGTCCACCACAAATATTTTTCCTCCCTTAATTCTGGCATTTGGTTAACTTGCAACAGGCCGATAAGACCTCAAGATTTAAAAAAAAAAAAAAAAAGAAAGAAAAAAAGATAGTAATTTACCAAGTCCGGTAAAATTGCTGGATGTTGCCCAAGGAATTGCTGATTTGAGCAAATGGCTGGTGACAAGACTAGGCTGTACTGCAGTTATAACTACTATCACCCACGTGTGCTCACCCACTTAAGCCGTGGTTAGCAGCAAGAAATTACTATTGGAATACTTGAGTGTCACAGAGAAAAGCCATTAAGTTGAAGACCTGAATTCATTCTAGAAAAACAGCCTCTCCTTTGCCTCTCCCCTCCCCAGCCACTTCACTGTTAAGGTAATCTTCTTTAAGGGGTTAAAGAGATTAACAACAGAGATTCACAACAGAGATTCAATCAGCACTTCAAAGAGAAAGACTTTCAGAAATAAGCAGACAAAAATGTAAATGTTCTACTTTTATAACTGCATACCTACAAAACAAAATTAAGCAAGCAAACTCCTCAGCTTCTGAAAGTGATAAACATAGACACGAACTGCTGTAAAATACTGTGCAGGCATTTGTGAGGAGGAATTAAGAGGCACGAGGGGAGGGAAGAAGACATAAATCAAGAGCGAGTAGTAAAGAAAAAATGATTGCCCACCCTATGGGGGGGAAAACCCAATGACTTAGTACTGTTTAGTCTTGTAATAAATTACTGGATAAAGAACAAAAAATCCCTAAGCAGCTGGTGTGCAACGTTGGATTTGATTATTCTGGTACTTCATTTGTTATCAACAATGTATACAACTGAAATAACTTCACTACTATATTTATCAATCTTTGCCTGACCAGTAACAAAATATTAAGGAATACAATTCTATGATAAAATTCATGGCTCTCTTTCTGAAGCATTGAACTCTGTTTAGAAATAGATTCAGATGAGAATGTTTGCTCTGTAGAGGTACATCTATTCAAAGAAACGCTGGCCCAAGGTATGTTATTCACAAGCCACCAATTTCCCGTTAGTTAAATCATTATTTTAAAGGAGACTGGTGTCTGAAGCAATCTACTTGAGTAACTTCAGTAGCTTGTTTTTTCTTTGGAAAAAATATTCACCTATTGGCCTGATCACTGTACCCACACGTTTTGGGCAAGGGAAGGGTGGAGGTCTATCAGGAAATTATGTTCAGAAAGGCATGAACTACAAGCCCAGCTGTCTTGATCTGCTCTCTAGATGAAAACAAACCTATGCTAGAACGTTTTCAAGAAATAACAGAAGCTAAAACGATTATTGTAGGGACAGTGAAGGTTAGCGGGATGCCCACAAAAATCAACAAAAGAATAAGAGTACTCCAGGAAGCAATCATCAAATGAGATTTTACTAACATTTTCAGACTTGCACTTTTTGGAGAAGTCATATAAAAGGCATAAGTTCATTGTTGTTCAGTACTGTACAAACACTTCAGACAATGACATGGGAGCCTTATAAACCCCCTGCCAAACAAGAAAGCTGCAAAAAAGTCAGTGCTGCCCTCTTATCTTCCCAACTCCTTTTTATAGCAGTGTGCCAGATCATGAAGAAAGCTTTGTTCAGCAACTGAAAGTGTGGCCAGTAAAGTCTTGGTGTTGTTGGGGTTTTTTTCTGCTTTCATTTAAGGATGAGCTACCAGCCTAAGAAAAACAAGTTTTTTTTCAAGAGCCATCATATTCTAGGATACTGACAAATTCCCAGAGGGTGTCTGCAGCCTTGTCCATCCAGCCCGGAGAGATGAGTGTCACAAGGAAACCACTTGTGTCTCTGCTCTTTCCAGTTGGTACTTACAGAAGTTACTCCTTGGTTCCTTGGGACACAAGATTGTCAGGAGTGCTTCAAGAAAGGTCTTCTACTGTGGTGAAGGAAGATGATAGACTTTTCTCTGAAAGAGGTGCCTTTAACTCGGGTGGATAAACTGAGTCTATTACATCCAGGTGGCTCAGAGCAATGCAGTCTGCAAATGCCTCTAAACATCATATTCACTTTCCTCCCATACTCTACCCATCAGCATGAAGATTTTGAGGGCTATGTGTTAGCCTCTGGAACCCTAAAGACCAAGGGCTGGGAGAGCCTCAGGTTTGCTTCACTTGCTGTAGTGGATTTGAGAACAAAACCCATTCACTAGAAAAAAACCCCAAGAAAAATGGGGAGTTTCTTCTTGGGGCCAACTGGAGTACTCTTTTTGCACTTCTGTTACAAGGCAGCATGTCCCCAGACGCCTTCTGGAGCCTTCATCACAAGTTGAGGCCAGCAATGTCAGTCACATGTAGCTGTTTCAATGTGCCACAAAGGGAAAGATGCTCTAGGGAGTTGCTCCCTCTTCAACCTCTGGTGTAAACTGGGTACTAAAACTGTACAAGAACTAAATGCAAGAGGTAGGGCAAAGAAAAATCACTGGGAAGGGCAGGTTAGGTTGCAACGTATCGTTTTCATTCCTTTTGATTACTAAAATTGGTCATACAGCTAAAAAAGAGCACTTGAGTAATTTTTCACTATGAAGAAAAAGTCAGAAGAACAAGCAAGTCAAATCTCCCTCCAGAAGGATAAAGCAAGACTGCAAATACAGTCCCACTTAAAAACCACTAAAAAAATCTCCAACTAAAAAATAACTACTCATGCTATATAGCATAGAAAAATAATTTCATTTGATGTTCACAAATTGCTAATAGAAAGATGAAAAAAACATTGAAGATTTCTACTGCTACTTTATCTTCACTTCTCAGTGTTAGCATAAAAAATAAATTGTTTCTGTCAAGAAAAGATGTGCTCTCACTTCTGTGAAACAAATGTCTTACAAAAAGGTCTTCTTAACTTTCAACTAAAATAATGATTTAAAGTTATTAAAATTTCATGCAGTGATAAAGACAGGATATTCTGTGGGAAGTTTGCTAATGGATCCATTAGCTGGCAGCTGTCTATTTGCTTAAACAAGTGTAGAGCTTATTCCATATGTCACCAGAGACAGAACCTACACTGGCTTTTTGTACACTGGGCAAACTGTAGAGCATCTGCCAAACAGCTGGTTTCAGCTGGTGGTATCGAAAAATCATTTATTTGATGTGGCATAGACTGAAAAAATGAAGACCGCCAAAAAGAACCTAAAAACCTCTTTGACTAGTAACATCCAGCCAGTTCAGTCCATCTTTAACAGATCACTGCTTTGGTATGAAAACAGGAGTAGACTTTCTTGTCTACCAAACAACCTGCTATGTTTGTAAAGGAAAGTAAACTAAAGAGAATTGCTCTGTGTTCTTCAAAGAATATAGACAATTTTTTTAAAATTATGCAGTTTTTATCGTGAGATATAATTTATATTTTATGAGCTGTCATAAATTGCAAGGTTTGCTTATTTTACCATGAACAATCCATGGCTTTTCAAAGAATGATATTCTACTGGATTCAGTTTTATAATTAGCAGTAACAGTGTAATGAGACCTTACAGTCTGTATCATTATGCATTTAAAGTGTAACTGACACGACCTTGTAATTAATGATCTAATAAAAAGCACAAAGGAAGATAAAGAAAGAAACATTAAAAACCCCCAATGAAGCAAGGATTTAGGTTACTTGAATTTCAAAGTTTACCACACAACTTTGTGCAATTTTACCCCAAAAAATAACTCTAAACCAGCACTATTAGCCCTCAGCTTGCCCAAACACTAAAATGTATATTTAAAATCATCCTCTTTATCACTGACTAATGCAAGCTGATCTTTTGAATCCTAATGGTTCTACAGACCAAGTCCTCTTCAATCATGACTATACAAATATATTAAAGGAAAAATTCTGGGGCTGCTGTGGTCACTCTCTTGATTTCACAGCAGCAGAATAAACTCCAAATTGTGTGCTAATAAAGCTACAGCTAGCAAACTCAGCATAGCAAATGAAGGATTCTGTACAAAGAGAGAAAAACCAATGAGTATAAAAATACTTTTTTAGGTGGACATTTTGTATTTCAGAGTTAAAAGCTGTTGAAAATATATAATACTTCTGTTCTAGTTCATGCTTTTTACAGGACTTAGAATATTAAATTTGCTTTAAATTAATGATTAAGACTGATCCTTCTACTAGAGGAGCTAGTTACTTAGCTTACAAGATCACAACTCTGCTCTGAAGGAATACCAGATCTCAAAACACTACCTGAAAAATTAGGATTAGCAGGAATTCCATAAAAAAGAATAAGGTCCTTCAATCCTTCATGTCCTTCCATTTCTTGACTTTTTTTGGAATTGAAGACAAGAAGTTTGACAGAAGTATACTTCCTCTCAGCTTTGAATGGCTTAGACATGGGACATTTTCTCAAATGTATCAGACTTTAAACATCGTATCTATGGAGGAGTCTGAGGACTTACAGTCCTCCAGTTTGCAGCCTTGCCGTCCCAGACAAAGGCTTCACTTCTGAAGAAACACCTACTGTCCTTGTTGGGACTAATAGGTAGGCAGTGTAACTGACCCAGCAGCCAGTACGAGCCTTGTACCAATGCACTGCAAGCCCTACTATCCAACTGCAAGGTCCCACTGGATGTCAGGTAACAGAGTTGGAGGAAAAATTAACCATGACAACAAAAAGTTCTAACAACAAAAGTGGAATTAAGGATTATCAGTGAGGTAAAGTAAGGAGAGATGTGAACACACTCTTAGTTTTCCCTCTCAGTTACATTCTTTCTTTTATCTGGGCCAAACAGGTAGCATTTCCTCCCACTCACTCTGTACTTGGACAGGTGAATCTGTAGAGGTGGTCTTTCATTTTTAAGATAGGCAAAGGCTGCAGGAGCATACTGGAGACAGTGATCATGTCATGGATGATATGTGGCTGCACACTCAGAAATTTGTGTTTATTTATAATCAGAGTTTCACCCACACTATTTGAGATTGTGTAGGTGTCCTTTGACCAGATGTTGCATGCAAGCATAGCAAGAAAAGGTGTCTTTTACAATCAAACTAGTAAATGGCCAGACTAGAGGTAGAAGCAAGTAAGCCTACTGTAATTTTAAAGGCTTTTCTAATCAAAGACCACTTAGTTCAGTATCCTGTCTTCAACAGCAGCCTTTGCCTCCAACCAGGAGTTCTACCTTCACCATGGACCTGGACTGTGAAAATGAATAAGGTTGTCTCTTTGTATGAGGCAGGAGATGCCTCGGAAGATGAGAAAAGCAGGATGAGTGCAGACTGCTCCAACCTCCACCAATCTGCAGCTCAAAGTCCATAGATGAAGGTTAAGGACTCAGCTATATGAAAAGAAGTCCAACAATATGACCTGGCTTATGAATTTAAACTAATGTACTTATGTTGATGCAACATCTGCACAGGATTTGCACCCTCATATGTCTTTACTGGAATTGTTTTATGCTTACTGGTTCAAGTCAGAATAATCTTATCCAAGAAAATAAAAGTAGTTATTACTATAATGATATAGATTTAAACAGCACAAACATTTTGTTCTAGACAAGGCTTAGGAAAACCCACAGGGGGTGAATGTCACAGCTGAGACCTGGACTAAGATCTTGCAAGTGCAACTGTAGCAGCCTGACACACCTAAGCAAGGCTTCCTCATCCAAACTGTTCAAGCATCTGGAAAAGTACACTCCCATTATCAATCTCATCTTCCATTTGCTCACATAAGCAATTTTCACTTCAGCTGGAAGCTGCCTACCTTGTGTGCAAGACAATGGAAAGCACAAAAGAAAGATGTTTGGTGGGAAAAAAACCAACCAAACATAAAAATAGCTAACACCCCAAACCCAGCTGCTGTAGGCACAGAGCCTAGCTGGAGGTACCTGACTGAGAGCCTGAGGGAGCTGCTTCTAACTTCCAAAGCAGAGCAGAGAAAATTTGTCAAATTAAAATAATTATACTTAATTTTTAAAACCTCTACCAATTGCTAAATAGAGCTTCTATATTAAGAAAGTTTGTTTTCAGGATGTATTCTGAATTTTGAGTGAAGTCAACATATTGTTCACATCCAGAAAGAGTGAAAAATAATTTGTGCTTCTGTACAAATAACAGAAAATCTGCTGACAAACCTAAGTGTTGTGCAAACTACACAACACCGATGGATATAGAACAGTGATGGATTTTCTTTTCCAGCAGTCAAGATCACAAGGGAGAAACTAAAATATCAGAATTGCAAAAGCAATTTTATGTGATGAGATATATAATACATATACATGAGACCATTTTTAAAATTTAAAGTTACAATGTCTAGCCATACAATTTCAAGCCCTTACCACACAAAACCATTTTCTCTGACAACAAATGATACCACAGACAAAACAACCAACATATTGTCTAGACAGTATTACTGCTGCTCCATTATCTTGAACATTTAAGTACACAGTCAATACATAAATGCAGAGAAGGACGATTCTGCCTTTTTTTTTTTTTTTAGTGTAACAGTTACTTTTATTAATTTGTAAATAATTACAATTATCCTAAAAACTTAAAGTCTGATATATTTAAGAAGTCTGGTCAAAAGATTGTTTCAGATTCAAAGGCATGTCATATACCTTGTCAAAGCTATCTAGTATATTTCAGATTTAGGAACCAATTTATAAATAGAAATATTTTGTTTTTATTGAATCCTATTTGAAAAAAAACCAAAAAGTATGCCTGCTATCATAGACCATTTTCACCCATTCAGTTTTCAACCATTCTATTCAAGTATATTATTTTAAAAAAAGTATCTAAAAGTTATTTAAAAAGTGACTTAAATTCCCTTTACTACAATAAACTAACATTCTGTTTTCCTGGTCTCACAGCAGGAAGCATGCAAAACACCTTCCCAAGGAACATCTGCCTTGCAGAAAAAACAAAGTAAAATTCCATGGTAGGAGAACAAATTGCAGCATTTTTGTTCTGAAAAAAATAATTTAAGAAGCAATTTCTTTCAATGCTCAACTATGAACTACATATGAAAAATGGACTACAACATTTGCAAGCTCTCAGAAACTCGGTGATACTGAAATTCATATGAATAATTTTCATTTTCTCAGCTGGAGTGGCAATTATATTTTAAGGTAACAGAGGAATTCACTATCAGCAAGAATCCACTTGCAACTTCATTAATCGACTTAGAAATATAAAGGAAAAAAACAGTTGCAGGAACTTAAAGAGATGAATCAACAAAAGATCCTATAATAAATGACTGTTATACTCTCCCAAATTATAGCACAGGACCACTGCTAGGGAATCTCATGGAATTTAAGATGTTATTTATTTGGTGTGTTTGATACACTGTTACTTGACATTTGAACATTCCTGCTTTGCAGACAAGAATTTTGCCAAATGTCACCCTAAGTTGAAAGTAAATTCTCTTTTATTCTCAATGCCATTTTATTCTAATATAATTGACATGATTACCATGTTAAGAAAAATCAGTAATTAAAGTAAATAAATCCAATTACTGACAAAACATTGCAGCTAATTTATTCACAGGTCATATACCCAGACCTCCTTCAACAATTAGCTCTTTGCTGAACAACAGGAATTTCAAGAAGCCAGCTTGAAAATACCAACCTTTTGACTAAAACAAAAAGTGAAAGTATGTATAAACAATTACAAACACACATGTACATTCTTCTTCATGAATCAATAGCTTGTGTTTTTCCTTTGCACATAAAAAAAAGTGAAAAGTATAATTAAATTGTAAATAAATTCAAAATTAAACAAAAGAAAGATGACACCTGCTAAATAACACCTTTACTAAAAGGGAAGAGCTGGATGATGGTTTAACTAAACAAGAATTATTATCCTAATAGCTATCATTACTGCTGTTCTACTGTTTGTATACTGACAGATATAATAGTGTTCATAGGCAAGAAGACCAGGAGAAATTATCTTAATTAGCTTGTCAGGCATCTTGCACAATAGAGGCCATAGGGTTGCCCTGAATTAATTTTTCCTTTTACGGTCTTGAATGTACACACACACACTCAAAGTCATTCAAAGTGACTGTTATGGAAAGCTCGCCCACACTCTGGACAAGTCCTAAATTTTGAATACAGTAACTGCTAACAGTACATGCCTCATATCCCACCTGAATTTAATGCCAACATCCAGAAAACACCTTTGCCTTGGAGACCTACCACTATCTTGTTTCTGTTTCCTGTGTAAGTAAAAAGATCATGCCTGTCTTAAACCTTCCCCTTGACAAGAATGATGCAGTCCCACTAGACTCCAGTCTACCAAGTGACTTTCCAGTCACTCAACCATCTCATTTTCTCCAAGATCCCTCAGTTTTTTCAGCGCCTCCCACTAACAGTGATCACTAGGAACATGGGATTCAAGGTAAGAGATATTCCTTAATCCTTCTTTCATATAATCACTGAATGTTTTGGATTGGAAAGGACCTTTAAAGATCATCTAGAGTTCCAGCCCCCATAACCATAAGCAGGGACATCTTTCACTGATCAAGTTGGTCAGGGTCTCATGCAATCGGGCCTTGAACACTTTCAGGGATGGGGCATCCACAGTATCTCTGGGCAACCTCTCCAAGAGTCTCATTACCCTCACTGTAAAATATTTCTTACTTATACCTAGTGTAAAGGTACAATCTTTCAGCTTAAAACTGCTACCCCTTGACCTGTCACTACAGGCCCTGGTAAAATGTCCCTTTCCATGTTTCTTATAAGCTCCATTTATATATTGAAAGGCCACACTAACTCTTTCTGGAGCCATTTCTTCTCCAGGCTAAACAACCCCAATTCTCTCAGCCTGCCCTCACAGGAGAAGTATCCCAGCCCACTGATCATCTTTGTGGCCTCCTCTGGACCCATTCCAACAGTTCCACATTGTTCTTACGTTTGGGGCATCAGAGCTGGATGCAGAACTCGAGGTGGGGTCTCACCGGAGTGGAACAGAGGGGCAGAATCACCCCCCTCGGCCTCCTGGTCACACTTCTTCTGATGCTCCCCAGGATATGATTTCTGGACTGCAAGCAGACATGGTCAGCTTATGTCCAATTTTTCATCCACCAATATCTTTATGTTCTTCTTTGAAGGGTTGCTCTCAATTCATTCCTCCTGGGGATTTTCCTCACCCCGGTGCCCGACCTCGCACTTGACCTTTTGAAATTCATGATGTTCTCTGGGCCCATCTGAGATCTCTAGTATTTATTTTGACAGCAGCCACTGTCCCTTATGATTCTTACACCTTTTTCAGTAGTGCTCTGGAACAGAAATTTCCACATCCTGAAAGCATGGCCCATATCCTTCTTGCTAAAAGTATAATAATAATTTTTCTGTATTAAACAGGCATGACTCTCAGTTAATCCAGCCTAACTGTGGAGCTGTGAGACAAATTTGGGAAAAAAAATTAAAGTCTATCACTCAGGACAACAGGACATAAGTCTCACCATTATCCTACTCGGGGTTTCTTATGATTATCTCCAATATTTCATCGTCCTGTTCATCATTTTGTGTTCTGCCCTGAAAGCATTCAGCACTATATTTTGCAATGTGCGTGGCTCTCAGTCATGCAGTAGCTCTACCTTCCAAGTTCATCTACTTCTGCAGGACAAAGACACTTCTGCTGCCCCTCAGCAAGTACACTGCAGAAGGAAAGCACTCACATCCTTGTCTTGGGAAGCAGAACTACCTTATTTGTAGGTTATAGCCACTTGTTCTAGACAAGGGTTGGCTCCTGCAAAGTAGGTATATCCTCTGTCTTCAACTGAAAAGTTTTGTTTCAAATGTGGGCATTTCAGCAACAATTTAATGAACTTGCTACTGAAAAATTCTTAATTCTTTGCTTTCAAAAACAAAGATACTACTTTACCTCACATTCACGTTGTTTCATTTGCTTAAGGAATCAAAACACTCAATCCTTTCCAGCTCCACACCAGCAATTAGAGTGACTTGTACCGGGTGTACCAAGCCTGCAATGATGGCATGTAACATAAAACCACAAAGCGTTTGCTTCCCATTCCTTGTTCGCTTTCGTTTAGACTCATCTGCTGATTTTTTTCCTACCACTTAAAATCATTGAAAGGGCTTTAAACACAATTCATAAAAGCATTTGTAAAAACGATGTCAAAGACAAATTTTTCCTGAGGGTGTTCTTATTTGATGGAGTGAAACAAAGGAAAACCATCTTAGTATTTCATGTGATGGGGAGCTTTATCAAAATACAGCTCAAAAAAATTGTTGAAGTCTTCAGACATCTTCTAAGAACATGTTAAAGATGACATCAGTTTTCTGTTTCTCTTTTTAAAAGGCTTTCCACAGTAGTCAATAGGTCTTCCCTCTAATTCAGCGTTTTCCAAACATGAACTAGCCAGCAACGTGTAAAACACATCATTGGTCACTACCCCCTGAAGATTTGCAAAGTGAACACAACTGATAACTTTGGTAAGTTTTAGCCACGGTACAGAATACCAAATAAAACAGAAATAGATGAGAGGAGGGTGTGAAAAGGTACCTTGTTTACAAGAGTACAGGGTGTACCTTTAAAGATTCTCTTCAGGCTAAATAACTACTGTTTAGTAACAAATTTGCTGGTTCCTAACTAGTAAGCAGAGCTTTCAGCGATATTCTTTTGACTCCAAAAGTATTGCCAGAAGGAAGGACATTTCCATTTCAATTAAATGTTAAATTGAAGGGTGGAGGGAAAGTATTAGGGATCCAGCAGAAGCATGCACATCAAACAACTTACTCCTCAGAAACCTCCACAAGTTATTTAAACTTTGGTCATAGGTCAGAAGGACTTCAGTCATGAGTAATAATGAAGGAAACAGCAAACTAACAATATTCAAAAAGAACTAATGTTGCATAATAGAAATCTTTCAATAACAGAATTGCTCATCTTAAAAAGTAAGCAGCATGGTTAAAAGAGCTTAAATATATACACCTTGCTGCAGATTTGACAAACTGACTGAAACTTTCGAAAACAAATTAAAAAATACAAACATTTAAAATAATTCTATTTTATCATGTCTCCATAAAACAACAGAAAGGAAAGAGAGTCTCATTCCGTAACTCCTCTGGAAGGTGGGGAAGAGGTATTTTAAGTCCTTTTATGTGGTTTTCTTACTCATTTCAGTGTTCTGGTTCTTCTTAACTGACAGTTTACAGATATGTAAGAACTTGCATTTCTCACTTGTCATAGGTTCTGAGAGAAAGTTACATCTCATCCCTCACCAGCAGAAATGGGGTTTCTTTGCTAAGCTCAAATCTTCTAAACTATTGAAATTCCTTAAGTCTCATCAGTTTTATAAACGTAATACTTCTAAATGTCATCTTTCAAGCAGGAAGCAATGCAATACTATCATCCCACAGGTTAGCCTAAAGAATCAATTTTGCATATTTTTTAACAGTCTTCCAGACTAAACACAAAATGAATCTGCTGAAAAACAGGTTCTGCTGTTCGGAGCAATTTGTGAACTGTTTGCTGCTAGAATCCACTGCTATTCACAAAGAGTAATACTAGGAGTGATAATTTTGAGACTGAGCAAAATTAGATGTAAATACCTGTACCTGCAGCCACCAGAAGAGTGGCATAGTTCACTGGTGACCGGTCGAAAGACAGGTAAGATCTGCACAATACAGCACTAAACTCCAAATACACAGTAAAAAGAAAGGAGAAATATACAGAAGGGAGTGTAACAACTTTGGAACAGTCTACAGGGAAGTAGTAGGTGGCACTTCGTATTTCTACTAAATGGTTGTAACTCAACACAAAGAAGGGATATTGTCCCCAAGCAAAGTCCTACTCGATATCAAGTGGAGAGCTCAGCAATTGCTCCTTATCACACAAACTGAAAGGTTTGCATTTTATGCTCCTACAACACCCAGAATTAAACTGCCAGACTAGGAATGGGGAAAATTATCCAGCCACTCCCAACTGATAGAGACTAATGGGGTTTTTTACATCCCCTCTCACAGGGAAGGTGTTTTTTTCTAAGAGAGCCTAGCAATTTCTATTTGACAAATTTTCTGCTAGTGCTAAGGGGCTGGCGACGTGTTTTATCGGTCCTCACATCTTTCCTCAGCATGTCATAGCTATTACTTCTAACTTCTGCTATTTTTGTTAGAGAGCTGAGAACTGCTTTACATCCTTGTCGGTACAAGTAAGGAGCCCACACAATATCTGTACAACATCCAGTTCTCCCAGTTAGGAACCTCAATAATCCTTTGGTTCCAAGTTTCCAACCAGTGATTTACCCTAAGCTCCTAGTGAGGAACTCCTCTTCCCACCATGTTTGTATCTGGTGAAGTAGAATGTTAAAAAGATACAGTTTTCTATAATATACATAACCTGAAATGTTGTGAGTTATTTTGTAATCCAAAACTACTTTTCTAGCATGTTCAGGCTGATGTAGGAACTAAAAAAAATACTCATTTCAATGTAAAAAAACCCCAACAAACTTCACAGAATTTCACCAGCCTTGATATATAACTGAATATAAGTATAATAAATAGTGTAGAAAAATAGAACTGGTACAACAGCAATAGGATTGTAATAGTTTCTTACTTTTGACTGAGGTATAAGGATAGAGTCTGATGGCAGGACTTGATCAGTGTGATCAAGAGGAAAAGTTTTCCACAAGTCGTGACATAAAAAAGCAGAGTTTCAGAAGGAAAGACAGAAAAAAAGATTTCCACTGACAAGAATCAAGATCTATAAACAGGAAAAAAGAAGGGGCGAGGGCTTGTATGTGTGAGCATGGCATAGCATAAAAAAATATTTTAAAAGGATACCAGCCATTCCAAGTGCCCGCTCCATACAAAAAGAAACAAAAATTAACAGAACATATCTGCACTGCCTACCTTTTGGACCTCAAAATTTGAAGGCTGGATCACCTCAAACAGACTTGCTGCAAAACCAGTGGAGAAACACAGGCTCCGGTAGAGAAGCAATGATTTTAAGGACACCTAATTTTATTTTTTTTTTAATTCCTAAAATTTAACAGATAGTTTAGAGCAGAAAGACAATTGTGTTATATGCCCTGCTCTTCTCATTATGCTAGTCCCTGTTGTCATCCCCCCACCCCAAAAATCAAACCAGTTGGCAAGATGACTAGTCAGATAGCCTTGCAGAGCTAAGTACTTAGAAATTAGGCAATGTGAATATATCCTACTTGTTAAGTTTCAAACCTTCTGTAAAAGCAGAGCAGTTTCAAACAACACAAAATATGAAACAGGCTACATACTGCTGATTTTAAACCTCTGAAACCCAATTCATGGAAAAAAACAAAAGACTTCCACTCAACTGGTGTGCTAGTCAAGCTAGTGTCCTTTTAAAATAATTCCCTAGTTTAAACTAATGACAGTTATATTCGGTAATGGACTTCAGGTGGAATTCATCTTCCAAATTTAGACATCCATCTGGGGGTGAGATGAATCATGCAGTGAAAGTGCTTATTTCTCTCCACTGACTATAAAGGGAGCCTACAGAACTAGCTCACTACAGAACTAGTTGCCTCACGTATAGGCAACCAAAGCTGGCGTTCACCAACCCATCTCCTGACAGCTAATGCACAGGTTTAAGTGGGATAACATGTCTAATGGTCATCTTTGACCACCAAATCAAAAAATCAGGCTAGAAAAGTTGTCTTTCAACAGGGTGAGAAGCAGCACTGACTCAAACTAGCAACTGGAATTAGCTTAAGAGGTATGTAAACATTAGCACTCACTATTTTCCTGTTGCACAACAGATAGAGGTCTGTTTACAGAAAAATAAGCACACCTTTCAAATAAAACCTCACATGCTTCTGATATCTTTGTACAAATCTCAGCACCCATTGAATATCAAAGAACTATTTTAAAATAATGCAACCACATAAAGAAAGCTATTGAGAAGCCCATATCTTCACAAAATGATGTGTAATGTGATGAAAATACATTACAAAGCCTACTAATTCTTAAACTCAGCCTAAACTTAAAGAATGTTTCTACAGAAAGCAGTGACTAAGGATTCAAGAATCAGTGGCACAATAAAGTGTACTACTAAATCAAAATAATCTATTAAGATTGAACCAATGAGTTAAACCCTGTGCTTTGCAAAGCTGCCACCTTCACAAAAGGATCAGGGCAGCTATATTAAATAGCAGCCTCTTGTTTCAAATAATGTAAATCTTCTGAAATGGAATATTTCTGTCCAGCACAATATTACTTCTTGATTTACAAGCAGAGAGGTCCCTTGATTATTCCAACAGTCATTAGAGACACAAAGTAGTATATTTTTATCAATAAGCATGTCTGGGGGAGGGAAGTGCAATACAAAATCACCGCAAAGGAGTCTGAAGGGAGAGCAGAAATAATCTGCCTACAGTCAGCCCAGGCTGTGCATTTGTTCGACCTATACAAACTCAAAACCACCTCTTCCTTAGAACAGCCATTACATGACCAAAATGTACTATGCATCCATAAGAGGATAAAGTCTTATGAAATTAAGCCATTGACTGACACGTACTTGCAGTCCTATCCCTGCTCTGAACACAATCAGATTTTACATTTTGAAGATTTTATATTTTGGTGGCACGCACAAGGTCTCACAAAAAAAAGAATACATAACCAGTGGCCCTAAAACACCCCTTAAATATCTTAGCACCCCAGTGTGGGCCAAAGTTTTAGTGCTACAACTAGAAAGGAGTCTGGAAAATGAGTAACATAAATAAAAATTATAAAGGGGCAGGCTTTACAACAAAGTAATGGCTGTAATAAGCAAGATCCAAAGGTCCATATCCATTCAAATATCCTCTCACTAACAGCAGCCAATAATAGATACTGAGTGAAGCATGTAAGAATACAATAAGTACACAGCAATGCTTCCCCAGAAAGTTCCCTGATCCCCCAACAGTTTGTAGAAGCAGGATTTCCTGAACAAGAATAGGTAGGTATTTGATGATTCTTCCACGGCAGTTTCCCTCTACACTGATGTAATGTTTAGACTCCTTAAATTCCTGAGGCAAGAAATTCTATAGCTTAATTACACGTTCTGTCGAGAACCACCTCCTTTTGTCTGTTTTCAATTCATCAGCTGCTATTTTCATTAGATACCTCTTAGTGTGTGCGCACTAAAAAAAGACAGTGAATAAACACTCCCTATTTTGGTCCTGTTGGCTGCTGAACACTTTACAGGATTCTGTCACACCACTTTTTGGTCACCTTCTCTACTGTAACAAATTCGTGCTGTTCCTCTTACAGATATTGTTCCATGTTTCCGATTTTGTCTTCCTTAAAACTTCAACTACATTCTTTTTGAGGTGATGACAGGGATGGGGGTAAGTAGGGCAGAACTGTGTAAGATGATGAAGTTTTTTCAAATTCCTTTTTTAAAACAGTATAATCGTTATTTTCCCTTTCTTCCCTAACCATTTCTAGAGGCAATAGTCAGCTTTGAGCTCATCTTTTTAGATGAGAAGACAAGCTTGTTCCTCTCCACCTCCAAATACAACACATGAAGCAATTTACAGGAAATTTCACCTGCCATTTTAACGTCTGGTTGCTGAGCAATGTCAAGTCTTTGTGCAATTCTAGGGTCTGCCCTTGTATCTAAAATCCATCAGTACAGTCTGTGAGCTCACTCTTCTTCTATATACTTTATGAACTTGAACATACTCTGTTAACATAACTGTGCAGAATTGTTACATGGGACCCTGCTCTATTTACTCCAACTCTTCCTTTTTTATTTTTTAGTCATTAATGTAACCACATCAAGTCCTTTTTCCCTACCCTATGGCTGCTGTTTCTTCAAAATTCTTAGGTGGGGGCCCTTGTCAAATGCTTTTGGACATCCAAGTAAGCCACTTCTGTCAAATCTTACTTATTCACGTGCTTGCCTTTAAAAAAAGTCAAGTGAGTTTGCGAAACATGACATCCCTTCACAGCAGACTCTTAACTCTTCTTCAATACGTCATGTTTATCTATGTTATTTTTGTTATTATCATTATTTCAACTGATTTACTTGGAACAGATGTCAGGCTTAGTGATCTGTAGTTCCCCAGATCTCTCCTGAAGTTTTTTCTTTTAAATAAAATAAAATCAGTGTAACAGATTAAGACATCAGAGATCACACATAAATGAATTTATATCTTAGCCAGATGTTGTATTTGCTGCTTACTGTCCATGGTACAATGATCTTTGCTTGCTTGTTGTTTGGAAAGCTGTACTTCTAAGTGCAAAAGCAAGTCTCTCTAAAGAGATGAAAGTAGTTTTCACTTTTTACTTATAAGGTTTAAGCACTATCTTTGGGAAGGTCAGTACATGCTAAAGATTTACTGTAACAGTAACACTACAAACATTTAATTGTATGAAAAGAACTCTCTTATCTTTCCAGTCTGTAAATAATAGTTTCATAAATATATGTTCCTGTGCAGCAGTAGCCATTCAACTATGTAATAGCTGTCCTAATTACCACAAAACACAAATGAGCTTGTGAAGACACAGTTATTCATTTGCAAATGAGACAGCATTCAAAGAGAAGTAAAACTTATCTTTCTGGAATAGACAACCTCTGTGGAAATTACAACCAACAAGCAGGCAACTTGAGACATGAACTAAACCAATACACACAAGTATTTTTAGCCTCATCAATAGTGTGAAGTTGCAGTTTTACATTCCAAGGTTTCTAAGTGCCATCTAAATTTCGGGTCTAAGTTTACCCAATTTTTTGTCAGCATGGTGTCAACTTTTTTTTTTTTTTAACTCACAAATCCAAAGATATAGAGTTGAAAATGAGTCAAATCTTACAAACTTACCAAATGCCTTTCTGTGGCACAAGCTCAAATGCTAGATTTCATTGTGACCATGTTTTCACTGGCAGGATGTTAAGGTTAGACATAACAGTGTGTTTAAATCCATATGCAACTGTTTCAGCTCCTTTTTCACCTCTACATGTAGTTCTAGTATGTTTAAGTCAAATGTAGGGAGAAAAACAAAACAAAAACATTATCAAGACTAGTAAGAAGTCATTGGAGCAAGCATAGTGTTCACATTCTAAGTTTTTAACAGCATTAAGGATAAAAAAATTACCCTATTACAGATGTTGAAAAAACACCTTTCCAAATATGAGATGAAAACACTTCCTTGACTTTAAAGCCTCTTGTGCTGTTCAGTCTTCCAGGCATCAGAGAAGTTAACAGTATCCTCACTGCTGCTGCTGCAGGAGTAGGGAGGGGACACAGCAGACAACAAAGTCATACACAGTCTTGATATTAATAGCAGAAAGCTAAGAAACCCAAGAGAACAATGAAGTTGCAAAGAGTTCTTTCCGCTCTTCCCAAGCTGTCATAAGAAAGCTGGTAGAAACAAACAAACAAACAAACAAATTGGCTGCCAAAACAAAAAAACCAAAAAATATTCTGCCTTTCAACACCTGTATTTTGTTTCATTTCAACTACCACACTTAATGTTTGGGGCCTCTTAAATCCTTTAATGAAAATCACAGAACAGCTGAGACTGGAAGGGACATCTGGAGGATGCCTGCTCCAACCCCCCTGCTCAAAGCATGTCAATGACAGTAAGTTGCTCAGGGCTGTGTACAGCTGGGTTTTGAGTTATTGCCAAGGATGGAGACTCCACAACATTTTTGGACCACCTGTTCCAGTGATCCATCACCCTTACCATAAAAAAGTCCCCATTTTTTTCTGATGTTTAAATGGAACTTCCTGTATTACAATTTGTGCCCAATCGCCTTGTCCTGTCAGGACCAAGTGGAGCCTGGCTCTGTCCTCTTTATTCCACCCCATCAGATTACTTACACACATAAAGTGCCTCTGAGCATTCTCTTCTCCAAGCTGAGTAATCCCAGCTCTCTCAGCTTGCCCTCACAGGAGAAATTCTCCAGACTCTCAGTCATCTCAGTGGCCCTTTACTGGACTCTCTCCAGTATGTCCATGTCTCTCCTGTACTGGGGAGCCCAGAAGCAGGTACAGCAATCCAGGTCTGGCCTTACCAGTGCTGGGAAAGGATCCCTTCCTTGATCTGCTGGGAACTCTTTTCCTAATGCATCCAGAACACTTCTGGCCTTCTTCGTTGAAAGTGCACATTGATGGCTCACGTACATCTTTCCCACCAGGACCCCCAGCTCTCTTTCTGCACAGCTGCTTTTCAGTTGGTTAGACCCTACCATGTACCAGAGCCTGGGGTTGTTCCTCCACAGGAGCTTGATTTGGCATTTCCCTTTACTGAACTTCATGACATTCCCATCAGACAAGTCCTCCAGTCTGTCAAGGTCCCTCTGGATGTCAGCACAACCCTCTTTGGTCTATCAAGCATTCCTCCTGCAAACTTGCTTAGGGTGCACCTCTGTAAGACCACCTAGGTCAGTAACAAACGTGTTAAACGGGACTGGCACTGGTACTGAGCCCTGGGGTACACTGCTAATGACTGGCCACCAGCTTTTGGGCCACTTCTGACTTTGTGCCACTGATGCCAACCCTTTGAGCCTGTCAGGTCAGACAGTTTCTGGTTGCTTTCACTGTTCACTCACCTGGTGTGTACTTCATCAGTTTGTTTAGGAGACAAGCTGAAAGCCTTACTGAAGTCAAGATAAACAATGTTTCCTTCTCTGCTCTCATCTACCCAGCCAGTCATCTCACCACAAGGTGGTTAAGTATGATTTCCTCTCCGTGCTATGCTGACAGCTCCAAATCAATTTCTTGTCTTTCATATTGGTAAGTTATTCTAGCTCCTTTTCTTCATCTTCTCCAATCTAAGCTTTTGGTTTGTGTTTTTTTCTTTTGATGTCTACAGTACACTTATTAATAGTTGCACATCTACTAATTGAAATGTCCCTAAAACAACTAACAATCTCACAGCACTGCTTAACAAACTACTTATTCCAGCCAGGCACTGAAATAACAATGCTTCTTTTTTCTCCACAAATCTATGTAAGCTAGTAGCAACGTTGTTGCAGCTGTAATGGCCTAATGATCTCAGAGAAGCAAGGAAAACACCCTACTCCCCACCCCCAAATATACTCACTACTTACCACTATGCCTCTAAGAAATTTTCTTTCCTTTAAACTGAGTATTTTGTTAATAGCATCCTTTCTACATATCTAGGTTAATACCCATATTTTGTCAGGCTCTTGACAGAAATATCTCCTTTTCTCAGATTTCCTGGCTTCCCTGAAACAGAAACATCAGGAATTTCACGGAGCATTTTCTCCACGTTTTTTCGTTAGTCTTTCACCTTCTCTCTTCCCTTCAGAAGTGCACTGAAGAAACATCAGACTCTAAGCTATGCTAAGGAAAGACCCATGCTTACACTATCAGGGATGAAAGAAAGGACAGCACTAAACCCTCTGCACTCAAGCAATGGTGTGCCTAGAAGGTAAGCATCCTTTCGACCTCCACTAGAACTAAAAATGCATTAAAAAAAATTAGCAAAGAAGGGATGCAATTTTCATAAATTCTGTCCATTTTCAAACATTTCCAGGTAGTGGATAATCCCGTAGCTGGTTTGGCTAAATGGTAGCTCAGCTCTGTAAGTCTTACAGTAATGGCAGGCTACAGTTGTGGTTTTACACTGTATTATACATCTGACCAAGTGTTTCATACACACGCTGTGGCATTAAATGGAACTGGAAGAGCAGATTACAACATGAATCCTGTATTCTTTCACCAATTTAGTGATGTACTGCCAAAAAGGAGTCCATTTTAAAAGCCATGTTGTACATTTGGCCAGGACACGTCTGCTATAGTTCCGACACACCATGGACAATTGTCTAACAACCATTTCTGGGGTACTAATGCTCTCTGCAGCCCAGTGATTGACTAAAATATTTTAAACAAATTCTGACATACTCCCAATCAGATTATAACAATTTTCAAGCAGCTGATGCCCTGGGTCAATGCTAGTTGACAGCAGCCATTTAAGAACTCTTTCACACGCGTGCAAAGTTAAATCAACTTGGCACTCTCTCTGGTAGGCAATTGTCTCCTTAAAGTATGAGCACTATTCATCCAAGTGAATTGCTGCATTAAGGGGACAGTTGGCTGGCATGGGGAGGACCGGACTGATTGACAATGCGCCTTAGTCACAAAGAAGTTGCAGCAAGAGTTTCTAAAAACCAAAAAGCAGTTAAGACTGTGAATAGATGAAGCTGGATGAAGAAACAAAAGTACAGGATGTTTCCAGAAAGATGTCTGTGGTTCAATAAGCTTCCTAACTATGACTAATCTTAAAACAGTTCTTGTGTCTTGTTTTGTAAATTTAGCACCTCAAGTATTTCAGAGAATTTCAGTTTGCTACTTAACCCCTTAACACCAGCTAAATATTGCAGCAACAGTTACTTGTGGAGGGTTTTTTTGCAGAGCTATGTATGCTAAACAGCTAAGAGCTCTGTGCAGCTTCCCAGGGAGGGAATTTTATTTCACATGTGAAATGTTAATAAAGAAATGCAAGCAGCATTTAAGGACTCGTTCTCAAATTATTCTAAGGAGATTACAATGTTCCCATCCCCCTTCCCTTTGTGAAACTTCAAAGACAAAGTACAAGAAAGCTTTACAGTGCTTAGGTCAAAATAATCACCACAGACAGTCAAAAAATGAGAAAAATTCAATATGCAGGAGTGCAAATGATACATTTTACAGGAAGTGTAGCAGAGTATTACATTAATAATCACTGTATTTGAGTTAATTTTTCAAGTATTATTTCTTCATCATTTGTGTACACAATACAGATACCATTGTGTAAAGCATTAATAAAAGATGCCAAAGGCTCTGGCTGTGGAAGTCAATGGGATTACTCCAGATACCACCAGCATACACATGGAATAACATGCAGTCAAACTTTTGGTGTAAAAGCAAGACTACAGGGAGCCACTCAGGATGTCAGCCTGAGGCTGAAAATACAAATAAGGGTCCCCGAGCCCCACACAATCTGTCATATAAAGCCTATTAGATTTAAACAGCAATTTAAAGAGAGTCCTTTCAGCTACTTAAGGATAAACTGCTCAGAAGTTTGCTAACAGTTTACAAAGTGTTTGAGTTTTCTCATGATAATTCTTATACCACATATATACCTCATAAACAGATTCTAGCTTCTGTAAAACATTTGTAGTCAGGCATAAGCGACATCTCATTCACTGCTGAATGTAGTGAACTAATATAACCATACTATCTAATAGAAAGAAGGAAAAATCTTTGATTCAACTACTAAGTTAACCTAGCTGTTTGAGCTAACAGATCCAATTTCATTGCCTGTAAAGGCAGGCAACACTTTGTCTTAATTTCATACTCTAATGAAGTCTACTTGAATAGAGCCACCTCCACTTATCCCAGCAGATAATTTAGTCCTTTTGTGTAAAGCTAATCCAGCTCTCCCTAAGTCAAGGGGAATTTTGCACTTGACTTCAGAGTGAAAAAGGATCATGTCCTAGAATAGGAATGCTAAAATATCTGTGAGTAAAAATAGGTTCAGATTTTCCAGTTCTGAATTAGCCAAAAACCCCCCAAACCAAGCAACAACCAAACCTCCCCTCCAAAAAAACCTTTAAAAATGGAAAAAAGGCTAATTTCCATTTCAGTTTAAAGCACATGAAAAGTTATTTTACATGGCAATGTTTTTAAAGAGAATAATCCCATTCAGATATTCTGACTGTAAAACTCCACTATCTGCATCTGCTTTGGCTTTTCAGTTTCAGAGGAACTCAGGGGAAAAGTAACAATCCCTCGAATCTAGGAAATACTCTGAGATGCAACAGTTTAATGGCATGGTTTCCAAGCTGTAGAAATCCTGCAGCAGTAACACTTACTTTTCAGTTCTCCATCAGAGCTGTTAGGGTTTAATGAAGAACATCTAAGACTGTGATCAGTCCACTGGCTTGGAAGTTTTTGCATGTTACTCTGTTGGCCTAAATGTGATTTGATTTAATCACGTAAATTACCCAGTTACCTGGCTATACTGTAGCACATGTAATGCAATAAACAATGTTTACTTCTAACTATTTGTATAACAATGAAAATAAGATACAACAGACCTATGCAGCCAAATTAAGTCATATGCTGACTGACCCAGTGGTAAATTACCCTTCTGATGGTATTTTTTTAATATTTAAAGTGAGGAAAAATTTTTTTTTTAGCTGCAATTTATATTAAGACATGGATTTTCTGCTAGGATAACCTATTTTGAATTTAAGAAATATTCAAACTACGTTGTTAGTCACCAAAATTTTAAACAAATTCAAATCACCAAACTGGCAGAGCTCATTCGTAACCACCTGAAATCGGAATCTGAACACCTAAATATCTGAAGTAACATAAGCTGTTACAAGTGTAAAGGATATTCTCCACTTAATGTTATTTAGATACTGGTTCACTAGAATCTCAAAAACACTTAGGGAAGATAAGGGACAGAGAGGAGATTTGTTTGTATTTTCAAAAAACCCACAAACTTGCAAGTATGAGATCTATTCATTCTAACACCTTAGAGGTTTTGGTGACCAAAAATTATTTGCAAACTAAAGCTAACGTTCCCTTTTGTAAATAAATCTATCAGATTTAAAACAAAATGTGGTTTGCATTTAGAATTATTGCCTTCTATATTCTTATCTAAAAAGCAGCATATTATTAATTTGTACTAAAAATGTAACTGATTATTTACATGAATTTCAATCAGAATTTCCATTCAAATGCCACTGAACACAAATCAGGAAGAGAAAAAAATGTCTTGCATAGAAACTGCACTTTCATTGCTTAAATAATTATATATATAGCTTAAGAGAATTATTAAGACACTTTATTATTACATTAAATAAGCACGCAGAAAATCCCTGCCCTTGGTAAAAAGCTAACAAGATTAATGCAAACCTAATATATATAGTTAGAGTCAATATATTTTACTGACTAATAAGACAACCTCTTTCTTTGGGAACAGAACGAAGAAGCACAAGTGTAAATCTAAGTTAAGATAATAATTTCAAATAACCATATAAAATCAAGGTGTCATGCTTGTTAATGTTAAGCCACATTGTATTAACTTGACTATGATTTCACCATGTATGCACCAAATTTAAATAGTATTCTGAAGGTATGTCAGACCTAAACTAAAGGGAAGGGGAGGTAATCAGAGCCCTAGATGTAATAATCAATGCAAATTAATTCCAGAATATTTAAATACATCTACTATGCATGAACCAGTTAAATGGTTTCCAGGGAAATAATTTTTCATCTATAAACCAACACTTGTCTCACTTTACATACATCATGATAGCCTGAATCAATCAATCCTACAGGTTTCTACAGCATACAAGCTAAGAAATATTTCCCAAAATGAAAAACAAGATTGATATCTTTAGCAAATTACATTTTGCTAAAGATTTTGCATATTTGTTTTGCTAAAACAAATACGCAATTATTCAGCAAGATATTTTGAAAGCTTATCGCTTTAAATAGCCTCAATCACTATGATTTATGAATTGTGGTTTTATAATTTAAAATACAATACAGAACTATACTTGAAAGTAAAAAAAAAAGGTACCCATATTACTATTGCATCTTAGCCTTTAAAGCCATATGCAGCCAGCACTTAATTTTTCTGTCTTCTGAAGGTGAGACTTTTGTATTTGCATTTTGCTCACTCATTTAAAACCACAAAACAGCAACAACAAAACTCTAAAAAAACACCAAACAAAAACACATAACCCTTTTTTCTACCAACTACAGAATGTTACTACAATACTTCCTTTTCAGGTTTGAGAAAACAAATGTTACTCAGGAAAATTTCCCCAAGTGACTGGTAGTAACAGCTCAGGAATTATCCTTGATTTCCCTTCTCTTTCCTTCATGGATAATTGTTTTCAAAAGGAATAGTATTTTGCTTTATGCTGGAAGTGTTCTTCAGTAGAATATTTAACTTCACTATGAAAACAGAATTAAACATGGTTGTCCACAGTGAAACTAGCACACTCTTCTCTCCAGTGCATGTTTTTCAGTTACGTACAGATGAGCTGATCTGGCCAATACTATTATAACCTTTAATAATCCTTTAAACAAATATTTAACATCGGTATCAGTTAAACAAACCTATCCCTCTCTCCGCTTTCAGGACTTTGTCATTCTCTTCATGCATCTTCTATCCTAGAATATATGGGAGGGGGAATCCCAAAAAAACAAAACCAAAGAACATACTTTGGCAAAAATCCCATATATCACATGTCTCAGAAAACTAAGAGGACACTATATTTTAAGATATTACTGCTGGAAGAAAACCTGAATACTTTTTATTTAGAAAAGGCAGAATCAGAAGTGCCATCTGTTGCTCAAAGCACTCAATTTTGAAAATTTCCCTCCAACTAAACTTCCAAAAACTTTTACTTGAGACATTAAGACTACATCCTGAATGGAGTGGATTAAAAAGAAAAACCCAAACTAACCAAACAAAAATACCCTCATAAGAATGATACACAACACCTGGGCTAGTCATCACACAAACTAGAGAATTGTCTTTGCCCTATAGAACTCATTTAAGCACTGCATGAATTTGCATTAGTAAAATGGAAAAAAACCACCATATTTTCAAGTTCACTTGTCTGATGAAACTGTAAGCATATGTAATAACGCATCTTATGAACTTATAGGTAATTTCTCATGATGACAACCCTAACCCTAACCCTAACCCAGGGTTAGGGTTAGGGTTAGGGTTAGGTTAGGGTTAGGGTTGGGGTAGGGTTGGGGTAGGGTTAGGTTAGGGTTAGGGTAGGGTTAGGGTTGGGTTAGGGTTAGGGGTAGGGTTAGGGGTAGGGTTAGGTTAGGGTTAGGGTTAGGTTAGGGTTAGGGTTAGGGCTAGGGTTGGGTTAGGGTTGGGGGTAGGGGTAGGGGTAGGGGTAGGGGTAGGGGTAGGGGTGTCATCAAGAGAAATTACCTATAAGTTCATAAGATGCATTATTACATATGCTTACAGTTTCATCAGAGCATCACTATAAGTTCACAGCTCTAGGGAAATGTGTAGTATTTCAACTGAACTACTCCAATCAGAGCTAGTCACAAATATTAAATACTATGGATCAACAAAACACCATAAAATGTCATAAAACGTTCTGCTGGCACATTCTGTTTTCAGTTTAAGAAGTTATGGGGAAAGGGACACAAAACACTTGTTTTTATCACCATAAGCTTTCCTCTCATTTCATCTCATCTTTGCTTAGTCCTCACATGAATATCAATGCCACATCTTTACAGATCGTTAAAATGTGAATTTTGCAGCTAGGTTTGGTGCAGATTTTTAATTTTTAAGATGTTCAGAGACCACTGTTTTATACAAACTTCAGACCTAAATGTCACATTCAATGCTCTGTTTCTCACGGACTAACCTTGTTAAACTTCTAACCAAAACACTACACATTTTTTTCTGTTAATATGCCTCTTAAGACCTTGGTTTGGAAATCAATACGGTAAGGTTTTAATTTCCAATTGTAAACCTCCAGAAAAACAGAGTCAAAATCAAGGCAAAGAAAGGAGATACAAGAGAAATAACAAGATGTACGACTAAACTTATTGATTTGTTCTAAACACTTTACAATGAAATACAGAACTTTTTATTATTTATTTATTTTCAAATTTCCTTCCTCAATCTCAGCTTTGCTAATGTTTTCTTTCCTACAGTTTGGCAAATGAATGTTAGTTTCAGATAAATGTGTACTTTGAAAATGAGTATTTTCTAGATGTTAATTCTATATTCATTTTTCAGTGGAGCGTACTTTAAACAAAACCTTAAAAGTGTTGTTCATCTTTGAGGCACCTGTTAAGTCTATGGAAAGACCAGCTGTTACGAACCAGACCAGAAGTCCACAAAGCCCAAACATCTCTGAGTTAGACCACTGGTTCCCACCATCTGAGATGCTGGGCAATACTAGATGCTCAGGAAGGGAGCCAAAGAATCAGGAAAGTCTGTGGCTGTGGTATCCTTGATTCAGTCTTTTAGCTTCTGGACTCTGGGGTATACTATTACTGAGAAAATAGTATTTCTGTTGAACACACTAAGCTGGTAAAGATCAAACTGAAACAGATAGAGTATGTAAAGGAAAAGAAGGACTTTGGATAGTTTTTCTTTTATTCTTCTGTGGTTACAAGTGCCAGTCATGATTTGAGTTTCCAGTAAAATGTTCTTGAAAAGCAAGAAGATACACTTAACAACTGAGGCCTGTTTTTCCTTTGTCACATTTTAAGCATAAATATTAATTTTGTTATCTAACCATACTTAAAATAACTTATTAAAACTGGATTGTTCACTATTAATTTGCTTCAAGTCTTCTTTTCCTGGCTGACTGCCAAAACAGTTATAATGCTATACAATTGCAATACACAAGAGACCCATAGCACCCTCTAATTACTCTTTAAATACCTCACACAAGCACTGCCTTTCCTTAAAAGTGTGAGAGCATTAAGCAGTGCCGAAAATTCCAAAACCTTTAGTCCAGATACTGTATTTTATTTCTGAAGCTGAAGTTTACATGCACCATGAAAACGCTTGCCTGAACTATGGGCAAACATTTGGAACACAAACAGAGTCGTCCAGTCCGACCTTTCTTTTGCTACAGGGCTGTCAGTCCTGGTAAGCATAAATGAGACCTGACTGCATTTATTCCATTATGATTCCATCATTCACATTAGGAATAAAATACTATTACTGTCTCTGTTTTGCATGATTACAAAATGCTTTGGGTATGTGGAAATAAAGGAAATTTACCCCAGTAAATCACAGTCTTCCAATATGAAGACTGACTTTAAATGTCTGATTAATGCCACAAAATTCTCCTGAAAGTTTGTCTAAAACGAAGTTAAAGGCCCTGATCTACAAAGATTTACTTACATGGGTGTGTTTACTCGACTTCACTGTCAGTGGAAGTAAATAAAGTTATTCAGATCCTGTTATTAGGATCAGTTTAGCTGATCCTAAAACCTGAACTGAGAAGGTGGTTCAACAGTTCCAAAGAATCATTTTCCCAGACTTCTCTAGACCTCTGCTGTGAAGAAAGCCACAGAAACATTAACAGAAACATCTTAAGACATAGAAGTTTTTCATACCCCTGAAGCAACAACTTGAAAGACAAATTATTTGATGTTCAGTAGCACCATTAGAATTCAAAATTTATGTAAGCATTTAAGATATAGGTGCAGTCAATACTGATATTTGTCTCATATAAGACTATTATAAAAGCACTTGCCTTCCAAAAATACAAAGATAAAATACAGTCAGGTTAGCAAAAAAAGTTATCTATTTTCCTATGCAACAACTAAGAGTACTGAAGAAGCTGACACAGAAATGATTCCAGTCTGAGGTTTTACTTCCTCGGCACTCTCCAACCATACCCTGTAACATTACCTAACACTACAGTCAAGAAAAATCGAAGCAAAACCCCAGTCTTGGCCACAACAGTCAACACAGCCTTAGATGCACTTAGTGATGATCCCTACAGCAGTATCCCACTGGGCTGTGGGGCTCGGATACAAGCCAGGGCTAGCAGTCCTTGCAGGAGATTCTCTGCTCGAGGGCTTCATTTCAGCTGAGCATGACTTTGATCCAGACTTACAGGACACATCATGAAACCTGGTGCTGTATATGGTGCCCATCCGAAGTGGCAACAGAGTATTTCCCATCCTATTTCCAGTTATCCTTTGCCTTTTCAAATTTTAAAAAAATATGTGTTTAATTCTAAAGGGAACAAAACTCATGAATAAGTAATATTGAGTTTCATATTGAGTTTACTTACTCAATTTTTAGCATTAACATTACTATCATCTCTGATCCTGCAATCAGTTGGGCATGTTAACTTTACCTAAGGGTGCAGTCTCACCCATTTCAATGACTTACTTTGGTGCCAGTTTCTGTTTTGATGCACCGGCACCATCAAGGATAAATCCTCATAAGTGCAAAAGGCAGTAAGAACGACCTCTTAAGACCTAAAATTAGTTGACAGTATCTTTTCAATATGACTCTTTCCCTACTAAATTCAGCCTACACTGAGAAAGTTTTCCAGGTTTGCCTTCACAACCTGGCAATTGATAATACAATCTGGAACCCTACAGCTCTAAGTCATTGGTGTAAATGCAGCCAGGGACTGTAGTGATTGCAAGAAGTTCCCATATGGCAACCGTAAGGCAGTTTGTATTAAAAAAAAAATTAAAAAATTAGTGGTTGCCACATCATAAAATTCATCACTATAAAACAGCCTCCTACTGGCACTCTCAAGGAGAACAAAAATGAAGCATATCGAGACTTTTTTATCTACTTGTATATGGAGTGGTTCCTCCAGGATAAAAACTAACCCGTTCTGTTACAGTAGTTAGAGAAAGCTACAGTTCTCCCTCACTGATCAATCTGTTCCATCAGCAAGCATGGGACTTGCAGTAACAGAAGCCTGAAACCTTTCACGAGGACTTCACAGAAACCACAGTCTGTGTATGTACACATGGAAGGTGTCCTGTCTGAAAGAGGCTGCTTGATGTGACACAGCAGAATAAGGACACGTTCCTAAAGTAGTCTTTGTGTTCGTACTCACACCAATTTTTACATTAACATCAAGGCATCTTGCTCAAATTGTGATCAAAGTATGCAGCAAAAGAGTTGGATGTAAGGAGGGAATATGGATGAAAGAACATTGTTTCTTTTAACTAACCTTTTGAACACAAAGAATTACCTATTGAAAATACACAGATTTTGTCCAAAGGCAGCACATATAAGAAAAGTAAAAACATGGGGTTAGTTCCTTCATAAAGTAAACTTTGACCACATAAACTGACATGTGCCACACTGAAGACTTTTGCATCATGGTCACATGACAGCCGTCATTTATCAGACCAAACAGAGCAACGATTTCATTCTTCAGAAGCTGCAGAAGTATAAAAAGCTCAAAATAAAGAACATTCCCTTAGTGCAGAAGCACAGTTCTCTGATATGATGCATGAATATTGATAAAAAAACCTAAATGGTGAAGTTTTTCAATAATTGTTACACAGTGTGCAGCACACCAAAGATTTATTATTTTTCTAGCTATTTCAAATAATCAGCTATTTAAATATATTTTCAATTTTGTTCATTTATTTTGTAGCCAAAGAACTGTTGGCGGGTAACAAATATTTCCCTGAAAATCTACTTTTATAATATGAAATACAGATAAAAGCTACCTTCGGCTCACTACTGTCATTCCAAAGTTACGGTACTGGGGTCCAGATATTAAATTATTATTGAAAACTGTGCCAGTAGCTCTGCAATCAGCAAAACCAGGGAGGACCCATTTCCTGCATCAGTGTCCCGCCTCAGGTAAGTATTGACGGGAACACTCTGGTGTGCAGGTTAAGTGCATTCTTCTACTTGGCTTCCCTACTTTCACAAATTCTATAGAAATTGCTCACCTGGGAGACCTCTGCTGTCAAATTTGTTTGAAATCAGGTAAAGGCCAGAAAAGTTATTAGGGGGACTTAAGGCACACAGATCTTGCAGTTACATTTGAGCTGCACCTGCTAAGAAAATAAAGCTAACGATACATGTGGAATAATTAATTACTGGCAATTGCTGCTACCAACTACTGTCACCCTTTCACACACCTGGCATCAGTGGATCTTTTTCTTTGAAATTCAGCACAGTGTCAGTGCTGCTGCCCTTCTGTTTCCATCACAGATGCTACCTTGTCCCAAAATTACCCGCAACACCCTAGCTGTGCAAAACACACACAGTCTCCACCCTATGCCTATGCTCAATAGGAACCTCCTATAACTAAACTTACAGATACGCATCAGAAACATGAGTAGGAAGAGTAAGATTTTGTTGTTTGGAAAGGAACAGTTCTTACATCTGTGAAGCAGAAACATAGGGCAAAACTGTACTACCTACCAACAGAGATACTGCAAGTGTAGCTGATAAAGCTATTTTATTAGATATCCCTCTTCAAGGTCTTACTTTCCAAAGAGGAAAGCAAAAGACTCTGAAGTAAACTTTTGTATCTTGCTTCCCTGACTAAAGGTCAATTTTGCTTGTAAAATTTCCCTGGAATTTCATTCACCTGCCTATGAATTATTAAGAGTAAAATAATACATCTTCCTTGTCAACAGTCCCAATTTTTAAACTGGTTTTGGAACATTCTGCCAGTTTAAGTAAACCCACACACCTAATTTTTAATTAATGACCAGTCTCTGCTTAGAGGTAAATCCAGCAGGTACACTTAAATACACCTTCTCAAAAACATGAGGTTTGGAAATACTTCTGTCCTAGTTTTCCCAGTGCACAGTGGACCATACCCACATGCACACCAGACACCTGGAACAATAAACCCCATAATACTTGTAATATAGTATAATCGAGAAGAAGACGCGCTAGCCCTGGGCCTGAGCGTTGAGCATACAACTTTATGCACATCAAGCCTGCGGGTCCACACAGTGCAGAAAGTTACACGCAGCCTCCGCAGGAACCGGGGCCTGTGTGTGTCCAACACATTTTTTTTTAAACTGTAAGGAAGACGAGGAGGCTTGATGAAATGTGATGATTGAACACTTAAATTAATGACTCAGAAATGTAAAGCAGTCATGTCCCAGGCTCGATGCAGGGAGAGGGAACAGTGAGGGACGAGGGGAGAAATTAATAGAAAAGACATCCACGCAGGCCAAGCTGTAGGCGACTCGCAAACCAGTTTCCTGAATTTCGCCCTTTTACATCCTCCGGCCGAGAGCCGGGAGCTGAGCCGGGACCGGCTCACGCCGAGCACCAGCCCGGGCAGTGAACGGCGCCGCCGCCGGGGGACGAACGGCCGCCCTGCAGCGCCCGCGACCGCGGCAGCCCCGCGGGAAGGGCCGCAGGGGAACCGGGCGGAGGAGGGGGACTCGGGGGCCTCCCCCCACAAACTTACCGCCCGCAGCCCGCCTCCCTCAGCCCGCCCAGCCCAGCTCGGCGCCCGCCCGCCCGACCCCTCGGCCCCGCGGGCGGGGGCTCGGGCCCGGGAGAAAGTTGCCGAGAAAGTTTCTGCGGAGGAGAAGGGTCCAAGGGTGCCGGACCCCCCCCGCCCCCGGGGCGCGGTGGCGGGGCGAGGCCGGGGGCGGGCGGCCGGGGCCTAGTGCCTCCATCGCCGCCGCCGCCATCGCGGCCGCCGCTCCCGCGGGGCGGCGGAGCGGGGACGCGGCCGGGGCCTCACCTGCCTCTCCTCGGCGTGGCGGGTGGGAGAAGGAGGGGGGGAGGGAGGGAAGGAAGCGGGGCCCCCCCCGCTCCTCCCGGAGCCGCGGCGACCCGGGGAGGGAAGCGGGGAGGAGGGGAAGGGAGGAGGGACGAGGAGCGGGAGGAGGGAGCGGAGCGCTCCGGTGCGTGCGGGGAGCCGGAGCCTTGCTGCGGGAGGAGGAGGAGGCGGTGGTGGAGGAGGAGGAGACTCCCCGCCCCTACGGCCGTGCTCTCCGGCGGGCAGCGCGGCCCCTCCTCCGTGCCGAGCTTCCCCCCATGCGGCCCGGGCCGGGCTCGCCGCGCCTCCCGGCCGGGGCAGCGGCTCCACGCCCGAGCCGGAGGCCGCGGGGAGGAGCCGGGCGGCCCCCGCGGAGCCGGGCTGGCGGCAGCGGCGGTGCCTCCTCCGCGCCGCTGCGCACCGAGACAACATGGTGGAGGCGTGCGAGGCCGTGCGGGGGCGGCGGGCGGGGAGCCGGGGCTCGCCCTGCTCCGCCGCTCGGCCGAGGGCGGCCGCCCGCTCCCAGCCTTTTCTACCCGGGCTGGAGCCGGGGCTGGGTCGCGGGGACTCTCGTCGGGGTAGATCCGGGGGGAGTTGCTCCTCCCGCCGTGCCAGGCGGGTCAGCTCGAGGAGCCTCTCGGCAGAGAAGCTGAACCTGAGAGATTTCGGCAGCGGACCTTTTCGGCGCGGTGCGTGAAAGCTGAACAAAAATAACTTTTAAAACTCCTCTCCCAGATGTCTCCGGGTGGGACATGCCATAGGCTCGGTACATTTAATTTCTTTCGGGTCAAACAGATGCAAAACGTCCCTTCGGCAGTGCGGGTGCCGCAGGGGGAGCGAGGCGCTGCAGCAGCCGGCGGGGAGCGGTGCCCGGGGCTCGAGAGTGCCCGGGGCTGCACCGCAGGACAGACCTGTCGCCCTAATACCGAGCAAGCAGGGAACGAGCCCGTAAATTACGCGGCAATAACTCCGGGATATTTTATGTTACGGATCTCCCACTCACCGCAGTTCCAGAAGTCATCGTTTCACATTTAAAGAAGTAAAAAATGGGATTTGTGTGAAGTTAGGCTTCTTTGATGGTTCATGTGCATCTACCCTTAGAACTGCAGACTCCAGGAAGAAGCGACAGAAAATAAATTAAAAAACAACCTAAAAAACCAAAGTTATCGAAGTTTATACGGGCATATCGGCAATTCTCATTCAACATTATCGTTTATTGTTTTCAGCTCTCACTCAAATTTACATTTACATCTCTTGCCACTGTTTGCTTTAAAGGTTGTTTATAAAACAGTGATTGTATTGATCACTAATGATAACCTAATATATTTTAGTTTAAAGAAAAAAGGGGAGACAGGATGTCCAATTTATTTTGCAGGCAATGCTGCAGAGTAAAGCCATTTGTATTTTTAAATTTCAGATAAAGCAAATACAATACATGTATTTACTTTTAGAGGGCCATAAATGCACTAAGCAGTTAACAAAAAGGCAAAACTGCTCTAGATTTGGAGATTCAGTACCATAAATTGTTGTCCTGTTATCCTGTTAGAGTGGTGGAGTTTATAATTTCCTGTTCAGTCAGGAGTCTAATGTTACATGAATTGATTTTTAATTTAGAAAGCAATAGTGAGTTTTAGAAATTGACCTGGGCAATGAATTACTTAACTGAGCAGGAATGTTTACGGACTGGTTGGAGCTGTGGGTCTGCCACAGCTTCTTCACTTGTCCAAATGGGCTTATGGGAGTCTTGAGTGAGAGCAAGGTTTGACTTCCAGTATCGTATGTGGGGTTTTGTATACACAGGCAAGCATTGCTGCATGGTTAATTTTACAGCACAATGGTAAAATTTGCGTATATGAAAAACACAATGAGCCCTTATTGTGTCATCATCTTCATTATGTTTCAGAATTACTCATTTAAGAAATTTTTTCAGCACTGGGCTAAAGCTTTGTAGTTAGAGACATACTGGCCCTTGCCAGCTGTCACTGTAATTTGACTTCTGGGTTTCAGGTTTGGGGTTGATGGATGGGATTACATAGCAGTCCTTTCTCATAGCACCTGGCTATGCCTGTGTGGCACCGAGAGGTTTGTTGGGATTCTCAGTCTATCACCCCTCTCTGTTGCTTTCTCTCCTTAAGACCAATAAAAGTAATGATTGGATGGGTTTCTGAAAGGCTGAGCTGTTAACTGTGCCTTCCACTTATTGGCTTATGTGTATGTGTGCTATCAGCTCCCACAGATAGTACTGGGGTTGCACCAAAGACTGACTTTGGTTGGTCGTGGAGAGACCATCACGCTTAGTTTCAAACACAGTGTGATTAAAATAGCAGAGCAGCTGGGGAGAAGATGAAATGACCAGTCCCGTAATTGACAGCAAGCTCAGACTCACACCATATGGGTGTGAAAGAATAGATGAGGGTTTGAGTCGGGAGTCTTGCAGGCTAGACATTCTTTCATTGCAGTGGAAAAATTGGCTGCTTCTTAAATTGTCATGCACTTGTTCCTGATAGTCCGAGTGTTCCTCATTTTCATAAGGAAATGTTGAACAGGTGACTTAAACACATCAAACTGCTGGTGGTTCAGTCCGTTTAATCCTGCACAGGACAGGACTCAGGGTGACTTGCTACCTTTTGCCTGCCAGCCTGCAACCTATCTGCCACATGTTACCTGGGTAAAGCTTCTTTACTGCTGCTGCACTGCTTTTTCTGAGTAGGCTCTCAAGTCTGTTGCAGTGCTGTGGGTGCTATGAGCCATGCAGGTGGACTGCCATCACTTGGTATTCACTCAGGAGACATCAGCTGAAATTGGCACCAGTCTCAGCTGCAAGTCAGCCAAGGCCAGTGCCTGCTTTTAGGAATTTCCCCTCCCATTTATTTCTTTTGGCTTAAATTAGTATTTTTGACCTTGCCCAGGAACGAGGGAGGAGCTGCTCTTGCATGCTTTAGCATAGCTGGAATATGGTGTGAGAAACTACCAGGGCAGGGGTTCATTGCTGCCATTTGCTGGATGTAGTTTCCCAAATATCCCTTCAGACAGGCTCAGCATTCACTAACTCCTCATCTGTGTTGCATTGTTAGTTGGCATTAACTTAATGTTGAAGATTTGTTTAAATAGTACATGAAGAATGCCTTCCTAAATATAGGCTATCTTTGAAATTTATCATATATTTGAGTTACTTTCTAAAGGAAGTGATCATTTATATTTGTACAATTCTTAGTGTGTTTGTGGAATTTGAACAAAACCAAAAAAGTAGGGTAGGATCAAGTATATATTAAGCCAAATAAAGTATTTTTAGGGTTATATGGGAGAATACGGGTGTAAGAGCATAAAGAAAGAAGGAGGAACAGAGGAATAGAGATGGAGGAAGGAAGACCAAGATATTTCAAGCATTGATGTGGGTTCAGTGATTTGTAATTGGGGAATACAGGACTTGTATCCTGAGATTTTGAAGGAGACGGGCAGATTACAGTACATGCCAAAGGTTAATCTATGGCACATGTGATAGTAACCAGGAAGCACTGAAACGTTCTTGAAAACACCTGATGGGATTGTTTTCCAACAATTAGATTAAAAAGAAAAATACCGTAGGGGTTCAGCGTCTCCTGCAAAGAATTTTTTCTTTTAAAAGAAATAAAAAGTTTTGATAGACCTAAATTAATTCCTTCATTTTGAGAAATAAGTCTGGTAATCAAGGCCTCACCCTAGCTATCACTCTTTAAGACCATGGAAAAAAATGGTATTTTATAGTAGCACCTCCTAAAATTCATGGGCCAAGTTCCCATTGCTTATTGTACTGCATGATCATATTACGAAAAGCAGTTTGTCTTGGAATTAGAATTAGTCGCTTGCTTACTTTTAAGCATTAGCATCAATATTTTGAGGTTGGAGAGTTTAGCAAAACATAAGTGTTTCTCTTTAATCTGAAATATATTTCTTTTGAATCTGAATATTCTAAGTGTTAGTTGAATAAGTGGGTAGCTTTTGTCATGTTAATTTCTATTTAATATTCTTAAAGCTATTAATAAAATCATTGATGTTTAAAAGTGAAACATCTTCCTTGGATATAGTGTAAATTACATACGAGTATAGTAGTGCAGTAAGGAAATGGAGTGCTGTGTCACCGCATGATGGATCTGTCATTGTTTCCTATTCTGAAGCAAGTATTCTATTTAAGCTTTATGTTAAACTTCAAATTTTTTTTTTTTGTTACAGAATACCCATTTTACCTTCAAATGCATCTGCATCTCCAAATGGCCGGCATCTTTGTGTTTGGTACCTGCATCTATTTGCAAGATTAAATATTGTGTTCTTTCCCAAATAGCATTTCTGTTTGATCTTGCATAACATGACTAATTACTTATGCATATTTTACTTTTAGCGAGAATGTGGCAGGTTCTTTTTTAAAAGCATTGTTTCAAAGATTGTTGTTGAACTTACTAAAAGTTATTTTTGAAAGCATGCTAAACTTGGAAAACCCTGTACTTCCAGACCTGTTGCTATTTACATTTGTGTCACATCCAGTTACATCAGACACGCTGGATTACATTGTATAATGAAAGCCGTATTGCTGTACTCTAATCTTTATCTCTTTATATCCGATCTCCTTTGAATTGCACATGAGTATTGCTTATGGTTACTTAAAATAACTACTGCTTTTGTTTCAAGGGCAGTGCTATGTATGATGAACACTTAACATTCAACCCTGCTTGGGCAGCAACTACATATCCTGTATCTTTGGTTTTTGCATGGTTTAATTTGGAAGCTTGCACAGGCACGTTCATTTTTTATTTTTCATTTAAATTTCATATTTGAAAAATCTGAAACCTGTGAAATCATACATGCTCAGAAAAAAATATATATTTATTTGGGCCACTGTGCTCTGAGAGATTTGGAACGTGTTGCTTTCCTCCTCACAAAGCAGGTCACATACTCTTAGTCAGAATGGAAAGGGACAAATGGTAGTAGCAAAAGAAGTAGGTGCAGTAAAGCTGATCTGAACTGACGTTGGTTTGGACATCATTGCTTGAGTCATTCGTAGCCTTTAAGAGACTTCTGACCTCATCTGGTAGCCAGTATAAGGGAGCAATTTCTGCTTGCTTTGGGAGGCTTGCACATATATGTACTGGTTATATTTATTTGTGCTGATTACCTAAGATATGACAGTGGGAGTAATGCTTAGTTATGTTACTAGCTGCAGAATCCAAGTTAATATGGCACTTAGGGAGCACTGCTAGGGGATTCTGCATCAAAAATCTCCTCTTTTCCAGTGCATCCTGAATTTTTGCTGTTGAATACACATGCTGTTGCAGTGCTTTTATACATGATTTCATAAAACAAAGCCAAGTGAAACAGAATTAAAAAAAAAAAGAAATTTTATTCTCATCAGTAGTTAAGCCTTGTTTGAGACTCTGTATGGTCCTTTCCTCTGAGCTACTACCCTGACTAAAGATGAACAAATTCCTCAGGCCTATGTGAGTGCTCTTTATTATATTTTAATGTTTAACAGTTCTTTTGAATTTTATGTGCCAGGTTATTATTCCTGCCCTAAGAGGGATCCCTGAGGATAATTGTTGGTGACAGCCTTGACGACCAGAAAACTTTCCTTCTTAATTTAGAGATGAATGTGATGAAGTTTATTACCTCGGGAATAGTTCCAGGGACAAAATTTTTCCCTTAGTCTGAAATGCCAAAGAAATCCTTAGAGTGGAGCTTCGATCAGGATGAGGCTATTGGCTCTCGCGGTGTTCACCACTGCGGGTGGACATAAATGTTGTGCACTGTTTAGAGATCTCAGAAAACTGGGCATCTGTCAGATGTGTAGTTTTTTTACTCAGCATCCCCTCTATTTCCATTGTTTTTTTCATGTCTTTAATTTTCTTATCACGATTCCTTCAGGTGTAGATTACAGTCCCCTCAGGTCTGCTGGCATAACTACAACTATAGTTTTTCCCCTGTAGTTTTGCAGTTCTGCCAACATGATCTCAGTTTAAGTCTCCTAACAGTTTTCTAAAAACCAAGAATATGTTGATGCACTTTTGCTAGGTGGTGACATATATTCTGTTGTGCTCACTGACATCAGGAAAGAGGTAATAACATAGGGAGACCATTGGCTTCTTATCCTACCTCAGCTACAGCCGGAACAGCCTGAAATTTCTGAAATTTCAGAATTTAGGAAAATCCAATGTAATTGCATTAATAGATGAGGAAAGAGCTAAATGGCTCTGTTTTCCCGAAGTTTAACAGTTACTTGGCTCTGCATTCGTGTTTCTCAGTTCCCACCCACGCCAGATAAATACCCTTTGGTTTCTTTATCACTATCCGCTTTGTTCCTGTCAAGCAGCCGCAGTCTCTTACATTCTTCCCTGAGAATCTGCGTTGGGGTGAATGAGAGTCATGAATGAGGCAGCCGAGGTAACAACTGTTTGAGAGGCAGCACTTATAGAAATAATGGTTCTTAAAATCCGAAAAATACATGAAGATGTGGAAGAAGCCTGGGTTTATTAAAAGCAGAACTGGTAGCCTTTTCCGTGGTTAATGTTTGTTAGTACTGTTTGTAAGAGTTTTCAGTACCTATAACCACCCAAATTCTGCTTCTGGGGCAAAGATTGTTCTTGACAATTGCCTGCCTCACTGCTCTGACACTTGCAATGTGAAAATCTGCTGCTTTCTCAAGTTAGAAGGAGGCAACTTTGCCAGCTAAGTTGTAGAGAAACACCTCTACTTCCAGACTGGATGCAGTCGTTTCCAATGTCATAAGCCTCATATATAGATGTCAGGGATACATTTTTTGCAATTGGTGTTAATAATACACCCACATCTGACCTGACAGTAAATAAGCCTCTGCACAGGCTCACTGCATGTGTAGGAGCTTAGTTGATCTAAGGTGAGTTTTCCAGAAGCTCTGTATTCTCTCAGAAGCCAAGGAGACTGGAGATGCTCCACTCCAAAGCTTCAAAGACTAAGCCAGCATTTCTTTGCAATTAAGTAGGAACACAGAGCTGGAACAGACCTCCCACCATACAACAACTATGGGAAATAGTAGTGGCTCTTCCCTCCTTCACCCCTTGCTTAAAAACCACATGGGAATGAATAGAGAAGGAAAACTATTTTTGAGTTGTTCCTGTCTTTGTTCTGCAGACTCCTGATTTGCCCTGATGTTTTGTCACTGTGCTTCTCCAGCATCTGGCTTTCAGGAGAGAAAAGCAGCAGAACAGAACCGAACCTGAGGCCCCTTCACGAGTGATGAAGCAGGTGATGGTACATCATGGCTGATCAGAACCTTTTTGTTCATGTTCTTCGAAAGGAAAAAAATCCACTGCTATAAAGTTTCAGGACAATTAAGTACATTCCATGAATTCAGAACTGAAAGCTATAAAAAGGACAAATTTATTTATTTTTGTTTGTTTGTTTATTAAGGACAGTTTTTACCAACATGCATTTATATCAGTTTTGAATTATCCTAAGAAAGGCAACTGGCAAATAGTCCTTTCTCCACCCCCCACCCTCTCCCCTCTCTGAATATGCAAGTAATTGATCCTGCTGTTTCAGGCAACTGTAAAACTTTGGAGGGGATGTAAAAATCTTGGATTCTTTTTTTAAGCAACATCATATTTCAGTATTTTCTTATGTTTCATACATTTCATTAAATAGTTTGTGGAAGCCAGATAACTTTGCATGTCTGGTATTTCATTTCTCATGGAATAAATTGTAAATGATATGATAAAAAGATAGATTTATAATTCCCATAGCGGGCAATGCTAGTTAATAATATGCTTTAAGGATTACACTAGTGTGGCTCACATGCTGCTTCCTTCTGCTTATTTTTCCTTTCACTTTTGGTTAAAGTGGGATTTTCCAAAAAACAAGAATTTCCTTCGAAGTGGAGCCTATTGAAAATCAAGACTGTATGTGCAAAATTGTCCCACATTTTTGCTTTTTTTTTCTAATTGGGAAGAAAAGTAAAACATGGAAAGTTCCAAAGTATTTTGGTTTTAAAATGTGGGCTTGGGACATCTTTGATGCATCATCATAACAGCTAGAATTGACACTATTGTTCTTGATGGAAAATGCAATCCATTTAAAAACCCCAGATGATGGGGGAAAATGATGGACCTAAACCATGACAAACTCATGATAAGTAATAACAAACCATCCTGAAGAAAAACGTTTAGATTTGCTTGGACGGTTCAAAACATTTTGGATTCTTTTTTTTATTTTCCCAAAGGGACATTACATTGTTTTGGCACAACCAGCTTTTTCCTGTGGAAAAAATATTACAGAAACTACTTTTCTATTAAAAACCATGAACAGAATTCTGGACCAGCAATAGAGGGAAGTAGTCAAGCCAAAACCAAGTGCATTTGAAAATGTCCTCTGAGGAGAACCTTTTGACTGCTCCAATCTAGCAATAAGAATTTTATTGAAGGTAAATGTATTTCATACACACCAAACATAACCTGATGAAATCCATGTAGCATAACTTGGTGTGTTTCAACACATTTGAAATATGATGTTTCACAGATGCACTTGAAAACTCTGTTTAAAAATGTGAAAAAGTTCTGTTGAAAGGCTTGGGCCTTTGAGGTAAAAAATCACATCTGAGAATTCTTAAGTGTTTTGCTAAGACTGGGCATTTTTAAAAAAACTGAACACTGCTTTTTTGACAAAAAGTTTCATTCTCCCAAGCAAAAGTTTGTGTATTTAGAAAAATAGTTTTGGCTTTAGAAACATATAACAAAATTCATCATTATTTAGTATTTAGACGCATACTGCTAATTTTGATTTTAAAAACCACACAAACCTCTTTTTAACAGAGGCAGCAAAGTATTTTGGGGAAAGATATGGGATGCCATACTCTTACTGGATTTTTAGGATACGTTATTTAGGATAACCTGCCAGGGCATTTTACATCCTTGTAAAAGTTGCTGTGAGTCTCTCACTTTCTAGAACTGATGACTGTCTCAATGTGTATATTTTCAAGGCAACTTGTGCTTTAAATGTGACAAATGTTGTGCTGGCTTCTTCTGTATCAGGACAAGCTTCATCATGTCAAGAGTGGGTAGGAGACACAGCCTGTTATTTCCTATTACCCAAGTTAATCACATGCTTTTCTGAGTACAATAAACAGGTGATTCACTAAGTTTATGAGCAGAAGTGACCAACAGACCAGCCAGCATCAAGCACTCTAAATATCTATCACCACCTCTGAGGTTTCACCCACATTTGAACCCTATCTCTGGTGCCAGGCCGAAGTGTCCCTTATGGATAGAAGGTGCTAAGAGATGGGGATTGCAGATCTTTGCACAGCACAGGCTTATGGGACCAATGAGCAAGGAGAGCAGAGCAACAAACAAAATACAGAGGTTGATGGGTATTTGAAGATGACTGTTGGCATCATGCCTGTTGGCACATGGATCATTTGGTCAGCTAAGTTATATGAACTTTCACCTGGTTCTTGCAGGAATATAAAATTTTTTATGTTCTTTGTGTGTACAGTTTTCACAATGAGATGCTAGACCTTATGACAGGTCTGTTAGGTGCTTTCATAATAAAAGGTACAGTGATATAAACAACCTTTGCTAGGCCAACATGAAAAATGGCCACTAACACTTCTGAGCTTCATGACACCCCAGGGAATGCGGGGTGAGCTATTGAAGGGCCCAGGATCATTGCAGATTTAACTGGTTAAAATCAAAAATGCTCTATTTGTTGTGTGATGTTTCTGGGAATGTCTGGGAAGTCAAATTAAAATGTGAGAGTGCATTTCATAGCTGAAGGCTTCCCCTTGGAGCACTTGTGGCTCTTCACTAGCTCAAAGAAACCAGATTACAAACGGACCCTGATGAGGTTTGAAAGGATAGGTTTTTAGTGAACGTCACTTGACACTGCTGTTTATTAATACATTCAATGTGTTTCAACATAATTTTCCCATCTTTCACCACTCTTGATGATTTTTTTTCTATAATTGTTTTGTTAGTCATTTCTGTAGGCAGTCTGGCAGCTGTCGCTGCAATCCATTTATTAATTGCAGTTGGCTCTGGATTTAACAAAATGCAACTGCACCCTCTTGTGGAAGATGTTATGTAGATTGTTTTGGTTTCCTGGTACCACCTGGTTTATTTTTTTCTGATCAAGTCAAAGGAAAACAAATAGCAGAAGTGTCCTGAGGCCACACAGCAACAAAGCTTCCTGGGGAACTTCAAAAGAATAATCTGCAACTTTGGAATGTCTGAACTCGGCCAACTTTTGAAGAAAAACTTCTGTGGGGAAGACCTTCAAAGGCACCCTAGGAGACCTTCCTGCCCTTGGTTTATGTGGGAATCTCTGTCATAATATATTTTTCAAGAGAAACAGAGTTGGTATGGCTATATACATAGAAACAGTACATTTCTAACTAAGCCTAAGGACAATAATTCATTCTAAGTATCCACCATGGACCTGAAAAATAGTTTATGCTCATTTTCTATACTTCCAAATCCATGAACACAGATGTCAGTCTCCCTACATGTGCTAGTGGAAATAGTGCATGTTCTTGAAGGCAAATACACTTATGAAGGGAGTAGGTTAGTTTGCACAAAAATAGTTTAACTTTGAACCCTTGTAAATCTCAGCATGTTATCCTGTGGATACTTTTTAAAAGACAAGTACCTTTAAACTTGTGAATTAATTTATACTCTGGTCTACGAGGAGTGGGGGCAGGGGCAGCATAAACTCCTTCAGCTGCTGAAACAAGTATATTGGCATGTCCTCCTCCCACTCTGCATGATATGGGATTGCAGAGAGAGGCTCATACAATATTTACTTTTGTTTAAAAAAAAAATTGCAGGAAATGAATTTTCCTGGAAAAAAGCCTGAAACTTTTTTTTTTTTTCACCGTTAGTGTAGACACAAGGACTTTCTGGCTAAAATAAAATGAAGGAAATATGATTTTAAAAAAATTGTCCCTCATGGGCAGAAATCTTCACTGATAAAAGGGTAAAAATGCCCGAAAAGTAACAAGGTATTTGTGAAAATATCACTTTCCATGAGTAAATTTTAAAGAAATAATACTGAAAAATTTTATATAGTTTCTAATACACAAGGTATTCAAATGCATTAAGCTCCTCTGTAAGCAGGAGTCTTTTCGTGGGCCTCAGAGCAAAGAATTAAACCATAACATGCTCTGAGATCAATTAAAAAGCTGGAAGAATTTGTCTTGCTCTCTGCAAATGGTTAGTTAGAAACACAAAAAAGGAAAAAAAGTAACTGTCATATAGCACATATGTATGTATCCCCTATGTAGAATTTAATGAGGTGAGTTGATTTGCATTTTTATGTCTGAACATGTTCTTGCAATGCCAGCATGTCTCACTGAGCGGTGAAATATCGACACCTCTGGGTGGGGTAACCAAATTCAAGAGGATGGTTTGAAGTTGCGTTTCAGAAGTCATGGTCCAATACTAACACTGTCTTACCTGTGACAGGGCTTCTGCAGTTTCTGAAGTTCCACAGTGTTTAAAATTTGTCCTTCTGCTTGCTTCTCTGCTGCACTTTTGCTCTATGCTTTAGAGGACCCTTCACCATCCCCAGATGGTACCTGTTTCTGCTGTTAGTAATATGGTACTTTACCCCAGATTAGGGTAAAGCCTCATTTTACTCTCTCTGTGGGGTATCTGCACTCGTCCTGTATGCTGTATTTAGTGTATTTCTGGCAGAACAGTGGTAAGCCTGGCACCATGCCGGCTGACTCAGGGAGGAGCAGCTATGATTGCAGGTCTCCAGGGGGTGTGGCTTACACGGCCTGTCTGACTTTGGGCTCCGTGTGCAATCACAAAGAAAAGAAACAAGTACTCTCATGACTGTTGACATTATAATTTTGTTACATCTTTCCACAGGGTATGGAAGTACGCATAGCTGGATGAGAAAAAGAGTTACGAGCATCCTCATATATAAAAAAGCTGCTTTTTGGACCTCTATGTGCACGCTTTGTGCAGCCAAACTCAGAAGGGATCTTCTTATTATACTTCAACCACAGGAGCTTGCTCCTTCTCTAGAGCAAGTATGGATGTGAAGTTTATGCAGCTGCATCCCCCTTTCAAGTTAATTATATCACTTCGAGCACTTCAGCTGTGATCCCACACTGCAGTGCCTTATGCTTGAACCATCCTGCCTGTTTCTCTGGTTGCCTTCCACAGAGGTTGCCTCCCCGCTGAAATCCTGGCACTTTACCTAGTGCTCTGTAATCCAAGTTTCTTTCAAGCTCACATACCCAGAATTCACCACTGTAGCCACATCTCATGTCTCTACATGACTTCAGCTGATTTCCTACTCTCCCTTGGGGAAAGGAGCAAGTCCAGTCTCATTTAAAAAGACACCTATTGCTGAAAACCAAGGATCTACAATCTGCAATACAATCTACTACCTAAAACAGATCCAGCATGGATAATAAATGACAAAAAGTAATTTTCAATTCCTAGTGTTGATCCCCCAATTTATAATACCGAGCATCTCTATAAGATACAACTCCACATCCCTGGCACTGGCCTCTCATCCCATACTTCAAATGTTCTGAAAACAGTGATGATAACACAGAAATGTTTTAGTTACTGCTGAGCAGGGCTTACACAGAGTCAAGGCCTTTTCTGCTCCTCACACCAACCTCCCAGCAAGGAGACTGGGGGTGCACAAGAAGCTGAGGGGGGACACAGCTGACCCCAAGTATCCAAAGGAATATTGCATACCATATGGAGTCATGCTCAGGATATAGAGTTGGGGGAAGGAGGAGGAAACAGAGGAACATTCAGAGAGGTGGTGTTTGACTTCCCAAATCACCATTAGATGTGATGGAGCTGGGGTTTCCTGAAGATGGCTCAACCCATGAGTTTTCTCACTTTTACTCTTTCAGTTCTCCCTCCCATCCCACTGAGGGGAAGTGAGTGAGCATCTGTGTGGAACTTAGCTGCAGTTAGGGTTCAACCACCACATCCAGTTAACTGGCTGCTCCTGGTGTTAGGATTTGCAAATCTCAACAATCACCAAAATTCCTTCTCAGCTCATTTGCTCTGTAACACTAGCTTGAATATTAACCATCCTCTGCTAGATGCAGCCTACCAAATCTTGCATGCATCACTCATCCCTCACAGCAGAAGCTCTTACCTAGCACTGTGCACCTCGCAGTCTCTAAGAATGTTACTCATTGGTCTCAGCATTGCTGGTGAATTTCAGCTCTAATTGTAATCCTGGCTCCGTCATGGGCCCAAAAATCACCAACTCCTTACAGCTGAACACTCCTTTCCCAAAGTAATCCCAGCCTTTCTCCACACAGATGCTGCAAGATCTCATTGAATTTCTTCATTTCTTGCAGTCATTTCCCAGAAATGGGACATGGCTGGGGGTGGCAGGGATGAACTGAGAAGGTTCAGTTCCGAGACTAGTGTTAGGATTGAGGTAAAGATTTGTGTTTTGCAAAAGAAAGCATAAAAAAAAATCTGTGTTTATGTTGTATTCCTATAAGATCATTAAAACTAGAATGGGGACAATTCAGAGTAACATGACAGGATAGGATGTGTGTCCCTTAGTGAAGGCTGAAGCTGCAGTTAGAGGTTCGGATGGGAAGGGCCGATCCAGAGAGGTAGCAGGGGATGGAGATGCTAGTCACAACTGCAGATTAAACTCTGGGCTCTGATTAAAACTATAGTTAGAGTTTGACCCTAATCCAGGGTTTTGATAAGGGTCAAAATCTAACCTAGTTTACTTTCTTGATGAACCTTGTAAGTGTAGATGGTAAGATGAGAAGTATTAGACCAGTTCAAGATTATTTTGGTAAGTACTTCTTGCTGTATTGACTCCGAAAAGCAAGGCAGGGGCCTCCTAATGAAAGTTCAGCTATTGTATTTTTGGGGAAGGAGAGAAGAGATTAGGTTGGACAAAGTCAGTTTTGATAAGTTTAAAGCTAGAACTGGTTCTGAGTAAACAGAGTTTGTGACTCCACCAATAAATAACACTTGAGTGTTCAAAGGTTTTGCTCAGGTGTCAGGTATGCTGGCTAAGATCAGCAGGAAAAACAAACACACCTGTATAAAAAGTGTTTGTGCAAGTCAAACCTTAACCATTGTTCTCAGGGTTCCCTGCAAGAAATACATATACATATATTTACATACACACATATGGTTAAATGTAGGGACTCTAAGAAAATTGCTGAATTGAGGCATCACTGTGGGAATATTTCAGAAAAACAGAATATTTCAGTTCAAGGCCTACATATCAACTTTACCTGAGACAGTGGCTACCACTCTCATTAATCCCATAGTGTCCATCATAGAACTCAGACAGTAGTAATTACCAATTTATCTATACAATTTCCACAGTTAATTTGAAATTAAACCATTCACCCGTTTTTGTTAGTATTCTGAGTTATATCTCCTTTTAACAATCACGGAATATTCTGAGTTGGAAGGGACCCCCAAGGATCATTGAGTGCAACGAGTAAATGACCTGTATGGGGATCAAACCTGCATCCCTGTTGTTATTAGCACCATGCTTTAACCAACTGAGCTAATCTCAGACGATTCATGATAGATAAGAAGTAACATACATAAATAATAAATTGCATAATGCACATTGCATAGAGGAATGAAGTAGCCTATGCACTTATACAACAAATTTTGTGGGTAACTTCATTTTGTATTTATAGAAAATTGTAGTGGCACTTCAAAATTGTTGAATCAATATTTCAAGAATAGAAATTTACAAAAGTGCTCAGAGTGATGCTTTCATAGTATAATATTTAATAGTACACTTTGAAGGTATATGTCCAATTTCACACAAAGACCCCAAATCAGTTTATGTATTATACTTCAGAACAGCCCCTGGTATCATTTAGATGTCTTATAAAACCTTACTCAAAAGCCAATAGGATTTTCCACTTCTCTTTTTTGGGTTTTATTCACCAACAGGTGAATCCTACAGCCTGTAAAGCAATCTCACTGACCTCAGTGGAGCTGCTCATGAGAGAAAATGCTGTTGAGAAGAGTATACCATTTAATAAAAAGGAATGTAACTTGGAAAGTGCTGAGGTTAAGTTACACCCTTCTTCTTCTCACTGCAACAGGCACTTTTGCCTTCAAATATACCATTACATGTATCATGTGTGCTTGTCATGTAAGAGCTAAATAGCAGACAAATGCATAATAGAGAGGATGCCCCTTAGCATCTTTAAATGTGGAGTAAGAAGAAGCCAATGGCTGGGTTAGGTGCTCTAATACTGGGCTACAGAGACTAGAAGGATGGGGAACAAGCTAGCCTCCTGTCCGTCTGTAATGGCTCTATTTTTAAGCACAGCCTTTGGGAGTTACACTACAGGACACTGTTCCCAATATCTGCTTGCTTCTTAAGGCTCTTACCCTGCAGAGCTTGCTGCCTGAGGAAGTGATGACCACTCTGACACTGATTTCAGGTGGGAAGTCTGATTCATAAATCTGTGCAGGTCTGTTGATCTGCTACACCACTGGTAATCCTGAGAGCAGGGTTTCCTCCATCTCCGTGATTTGCTTAAGTCACAAGAGTTCTCCTGTCAGTCCGAACGATGGAATTAATATTACTTAATTTTTTTTTGCGTGCTTCCATGCCTTACAAGTTGCAATTATATATATCAATTGAATAACACACTTAAAAGAGTGTATCATTTAATATAACAGACACTTTCAATTTTAAGAACTCATTTCAATATTAGTTTTTTCCAGCAAAAGATAATCGTTGAAGACAAAAATATTTGTGAGGACATCTCTAAAGATTTGTCCAGTTCCTTTTAAAAATCCCCCAAACTTCAAGCTGAAAAAATATTAATAGAGAAAATGTTTGGTGTTTTCTGGTTTTTTAACAATGTGCCGAATTTCTAAATATATAGGAGGTTTTTCTCCCCTTCTTTTTTAATGGTAAGTTTTAGAAACATATATTCTCAAGCATCATGACTAGCTCTAACTTCCAAGTGGACAATCCAGTTACATTACAAGTTATGGCCAATTACATTCCTGAAAATAGAACCCACACTAGAAGCAGAGCAGTCCAAGGCCAGTCTACTCTTCAGTGTCACAGGAGAGTATGGATGAAGAAATGCATTGACTGAAACATTGGTTACATGCTGAGGGCCCCACTGGAAATTCAAGGAAACCATGAATGCAGGCTGCTCACACGGCCGCTCCACTGTGGACTGATACAACAACCAATATTGAAAAAGCTTAAAAATAACTCTGCGGAAAGAAAAGCCTGATACTTGCTATATTTGCCCAAACCAACTCATGCCAGTTCTTGAAGCTTCTATCCTGGTAATATTGCAGTTGAAGGAAGTTCTTGTTTCTGTGCACATTGTTGTATTTCACAGCCATTTCTCAGTGCCTTGTATCTGTCAGTCTTTTGGTCTCTCCTTGCACATAGGGTATTTATAAACTGTGAATGCTTACAAGTACTCTCAGTTAGTTGGTTGCTCCAAGGTAAAGTTTAAGAAGATTTTTCTTAAAAGCTTTTTTCTCTTTCAAAGCTGATCATCACTCGCTGGGACTGTCCTCTTGGGTGGGAGATGGCACATGCATTGAGAAGTTCCTCTCAGGCGTTTCCTGGAGGTTGCCCCCTCTTTTTTGTGTATGTGTCCATCTACCCAATCAGCCTTTTCCTATTTCCATGGATTGCAGGAGACATCTTGTGGTCACAGAGCAAAATCACCGAGCATGCAGAGCAAAGTCTTTCTTCTGCGAGGGCCGAAGAGAGTAGTGAGACTTCTGCTGCCTCGCAAGTGTTTAGTTTTCCTTTCACTGCCAGGGAATAAGAGAAGTAGTAGTTATCCATCTGTCTTAAGGGGCTTTTTGAACTAGAACAGCCTGACTGAGCTGGGACAGAAAGGAACTTTGAATCTATGGAGGCCGCATACAGGACACTGTCAGCCTTCTATGTAAGAAGGACCTACGAAATCTGCTGCAGCTTGCTCAGGCAGATGTTTTTTAGATGAGGTCTTGCTAGCAGTGCGTTTCCTTGCTTGCAGCCACCTCTCTCCAGCATGGAGCACTGATGCAGTATGCCACAGAGTGCGGGAAATGAGGAAAAGCACAACAAATGAGGGTCCACTTGTATTTAACTTCAGCACAGTATTTTTTCTGTGACACTGTGAAGATTAACATCATTCAGCCAGTCAAGTAAACCTCGCTTATAACTGTCTGTGGAATCAGGGTGCCATCAGTACTTTTATCAGATAAACACAGAGGGAGAGTTCCATTGAAGGAGCCTGTTATTTAAAGCTATCTGTTAAAAAAAAAAAAAAGTGGATTAGAAAGAACATAAAGAAAAGCAAGAAGGAAAATAAGAATGCCACAGGGAAGCAGAGAAGCAGAAAGAGCAGGTTAGATGTTTTTATAATTAGTAGGTAGGTATTTGTCTCTGATGATAATTAGTTATTACACAATTATGTAAAAGCATTTCTCAGCTGGCCTGGACTTTCACTGTGGTAGGTGCCATGCAGATACACATGGAAAATGACAGTATTTGCCTCAAAGAGAGTATCTGCTATGAGATAAAATAGAACAGATGAATGAGAAAAATAAGGAGACTCTGAAAGGGTGATGGAAGACATGATACCTACCAGTAATAAAAGGGTGAGTGCAGTTCTAAACTTACCACCATACCATGCTGTGTTATTAAAAACCTTGTAAGAGAGCAGAGAAATAATGAATATCCATGCTAAGTGAGTTGGGGACAATAGCAGCAGCATAAGGTAACTCCTAGAAGATGTATAACAAAAACTGACTACAGAAATCATGCAGTAGAAGTTGTGTCAGTCCAAGCAGTCTGGTATTGAGACCATATAGTAATAATTTGTACCCAGGCTGCTATTATTCATGGTGAGGAAATCTGATTCTTGCAAGTGTGCAATGAAAAAACCATGATCTTCCAGACCCCATGGAGTCACAGTTTATTAGCAGAGTCTTGCAGAAGATGGAATTCCATCTGGCAAAAGACTGGACAGTCATTCTCATTAGTTATGGCACCAGTAACATCGCAAGTCCTGTGCAGAAGGGCATTTCATAAAGGATGAGTGTCAGGTCAACATCAACATTTCATTTTGTGATGTGGACATTTTGCATTTTATAATAAAATATAAAATTAAATGAACAGTCCTTTTGAGGAAAAAAAATAAAATAAAAAGAAAACCGCCTCAGAATGTTTCAACAAATGACAAAATGGCATTTTGCAAAATTTTTACAACTTCTCTCCCCTTTCTTTCCTCTTTGTTCAATGAAATTGCTGAGAAAATGATGCCATTTTGTAAATCTGTCAATGATGATGACATTCCAACGTTGTTTTCTCAACAATCTTAATTAACCAGCTCTCACTTGTCTTTCGGAGCTAAATTTTGTCCCCTTCCTTGAAAACTGAAACAATACTAGGCCCAGCTGTAACAGCTCTGCACACACTGACTCAAAAGAGAGCAGCATTTCTGCAACAAATAGCAAACTACACATGTGTGAGCCAGTGCATCTCTGGCAAGGTCTCCTCTTGGAGCAAGACTGGGGAAATGGCACAAACACAGCCTGGTCTTTCTAATCTCCTCGGAGCTTTCTGTGGCCTAATGTGCAGGGTAAACCTGCCCTAACTTAAATCATAGAATCACAGAACCATAGAAAAGCTCAGGTTGGAAGGGACCTCAAAAGTTCATCTGGCCCAAAATTTCATGGGAAAGGAAGCCTTGATGAGATTTTCTTAGCACCCTTACCAGTCACAAATTGAAAACCTCCTGTGATGGGAACCACTTTCCTGGGAAGGTTGTTCCACTGAATGATTATTCTCACTGTTAAAAATTCTTTCTTCTATCAGGATGAAACCTCTCCTGATGAAACTCGTGCCCGCCGCCCCTTGTCTTCTTCATGTGGCTCCTTGTGAAAAAAGAGCGTCTGTCCTTGTAGCTGCCCTCTAAGTACTGGAATACTGTGATGAAGTCTCCATAAGCCTTGTTTTTATGGATAAGAGATCTAACTCCTTCAGTCCTTCCTCATGGGGCAGGTTCTCCAACCCTTTGATCATCTTTGCAGCCTTCATTTGGACCTCTCCAGTCTGTTTGTGCCTTTGTTGAGTTGTAGGAACCAGAACTGGACACAGTACTCCAGATGCAACCTGACCACCACTGAGTGGAATGATCACATCTCCATCTCTGCTAGTAATGTCCCTGTGGATGCAGCCCAGGATCCAGTTTGACTTTGTTGCTGCAGTCATGCTCTGCTGACTCATGTTCAGCTCATTGTGCACCAGGACCCTCAGGTCCCTCTCAGCAAGGCTGCTCCCCAGCTACACAGATTCTAACCTGTACTGGGCTCTTTAGTTATTTTAAATCTCTGCTGCATTTGGCTCTCTTGGCTGCTGAAATAGCTGGGAATGGCTGACATGAGAGAAAGACTTGTAGAACCCAAAATCTGTCTCCTCTGAACTGTTCCTTGTTCTAGGATCTCCAGCAGAGGACAAGATGTAGCCTGAGGGCTTTTCTTTAGTTTTGTTCCATGTGCCCCTTGGCCATGATCATCTTTCTAGCCAGCACATATGTTGAAATGGATGGTCTAATACATCTAAAAAATGTTATTCAACCCTTGTCCTTACCTGCACAACACTGGACAGATCCACATCAACTCTGGGCTTTCCAAGGAGTCTTTATAAACTGCAGGAAGGGAATTCCTGTGTCTCAGAGACATAAAGCTCTAAAAACAGCCACCCCTACCCCCTGCCTCCCCCCCTCAAAAAAAAAAGGATGCTTAAAACCTATTTTTCCTTTGCAAAAATTATATTTAAATAAAAAAAGGCCTTGGATATCAGAAATGTTTACTCTTGGCTCCACCAGAAAATGCTGCTTGTAACATAAAGGCAAAATCTAAGCTGGTTTGTGAAGGTGACAGATTTTGTAGTTTGGTCAAAGACCAAAGTGAAGAGAAAAACCCAGTCCTCCATGTGAAATGCTATTGCAGTTAATGCAATTAGGTATTCATACTGCAACTGATCACCTCAGTGCAAGCCCAGCTTTGTTGAGAAACCTGCAAGAAAGTAGGTTTGCAGCTATTTTCCTATATTGCTTCAAAATACATAATACAGATGTGTTCCTTGGATTCAGGATATTTTGCTTCAATTTTCTACACTGTTACAGTCTCTGCTAATCTTCATCAAGTCACTTGATTTCTGTGCTAAACAGTTACATAGATGTAAGATAAACATCAAAGGTGAATATTGTGTAGTACTTAAGTGGAATAACAATATTCCTTTTTCACAGCAATAATTAATGTGTATATTAATATTTTGTAAATATGTATATGTAAATATATACAATATTGAATTACTTTTGCTTATAAACAGGCATCACTGACACAGTATTAACTAAGAATGCTAAGCCTGATCAAACATTTAGCTTATCTCTTCCTCTTGCCTGATAAAGGGAGTGTAGCCAAGATCAGTGTGGAATGCTTGGACGTTACCTGCTCTGTTATTTCACATTTGCCTCAGTAGCAAAACCTTAGTTTGAGTTTAAACTTGCTTGGTAATAAATTTTGAGCATGTTCGTCTTCAGGTTCCTGCAGGGAGCTTGACACTAGATTTTGCAGTACCCCATCTCCAAGCTGCACCGTGGACTCTGGTTATATTTGAGGGACAACTCAGTAATGCTAATAATATGTAGATGAAGCATTTAGCTCTCATCCACAGAGAACAATTTTGAAATTTCCTGCATACCAGAATGTCACAGCAAAGGAATAAAATGGGCAGAAGTTCTTGTTTATTAAAAGTGTTGAACTTTGAAATTCTAGTCACATTAAAGATGGCTCTGAAATAAGATTATGGGGGGAGGAAAGAAGGAGGGCAAGAAGGATTCAGAAATCTTATAGTCCAATTCAGAATAGACACTTGATTAGGCATAACTCCGAATTATGCTGTGATACTCGTTTCACATATCTAATGCAAGTCAAAGGTATAAAACTGTTCAAAATGCAATTAGACACATTCATAGGAAAAGTCAAACAAGGACAGAATATCAGAATGAGGATACACTTAATATCTCAATAATTCCTTAAGCCACAAGCAGTCAGAAGCTGTAAGTGCATGAGGAAAATGTACCAATATAGGCATGACCCGTTCTTGTGTTCTTTTCTAAGCATCTGCCAGCAGCTGCTGTTGGAGGTAGGCAAGCAGTTTCGATGAACCACTGGTCTGAGACAATACAACAGGTTTTATGCTTTTAACATCTCCAGGGACTTCCATCCAAGTGTCCTGCATCACAAAAGGACACCTCAAATGTGGGGCTGTACGCTTTATCATACAAGTATTCTAAGCAGCACGGTTTTCATAGAAAAGCCCCACAGAAAGTTATAGCATCTATACAATCTTGTGCGATTCCTCCAATGTCTGTACAAGCAAATGCCAGAGTGCTCCTAAAAATGAGGAGAGGGTATCACACTTATATCTCAGCAAACTGCTATTAGTGTCTGCTATTAGTGTTTCTGCAATAAATTACTCTCACTGAAACTTCGTCTTAGAGTAGAGGAGAGCCTGGATTTTGTGAGCTGGCATTTTCTGTTGATGATTCCTTAAACACTTTAATTACAAGCACATCTGATAGTTTCTTTCAAACACAGTGAACAGCTATCACATGGGCACAGTGAAATTTATGCACAACAGTTTTCTTACAAGAAATCATTGCTAATGTAGCAAAAATACTGCTAAAACTGAAGGCCCTGAGCCATGTAGATTTTACTAATGTTGGTGAAAATTAATTTTATGGGCTTATGTCTAATAATATCAATAAAACAGTGAATATAAAAATAGGATAAATGCTAAATACAAACTCTGCAACACAACAGCAGTATGGTATGTGTTATGTGTATGGAAAAGAAGCCAGCTGATTACTGGTATTTTGCCTGAAAAAGAGACTATTGAGGGACTAATTTCTGGTAATATTAATCATAGTTTAAGTAGACTTGACCCCCCAGATCAATTGCTGTTTTCAGGAACTGAATGCCACATGACATAAAAGCATTCCCAAAGGAAATCTATTCTTCTCTACCCAAATGTCATTATCTAAAAGTGGATAAAGATTATTTGCATAGAGAATGTGAAGAAGATATTTTTCAGCTATTACAATGCCTCTGGGATTAGCACTTTCAGAAGAGATGATTTCTTCTTGCTTTTATTTTCCCTTTAAATGGAAGAATAAGTCAAATTCTCACTCTGGATTTTATTTTTGTTTTCCTTTTTCTGCAGATAACTGCTGGCAAAATTTCCTGCTTTCCACAATTTTGTTTTAATGCAAAAGTATCAAAGGCAATCTTTCTTTTAGGAGTGGTGGGAGCAAAATATGTTTTTTTGTTTGTTTGTTTTTAGGGGTGGTGGGAGCAAAATATGGTTTTTTGTTTGTTTGTTTGTTTGTGTTTTTGTTTGTTTTGTTTTGTTTTGTTTTAATATTTTTGACTACCAGAGGCTCATGCTGAAGAAGACATGTGGTTAGATGCTGTATTGAAAAAATATCTTGCTCTCAGCAGAAGTAGAAATAGAAATCATAGAAATCTAATGTGTTAAGGATTTCAATACATGATCTAAACAAATTCTTTGGTGAAAGGCATCAAGTGTATCTTGGCCACTAGCAAAGATGTTTGTCAAATAATTTGTAAATGCCTTGAATAAAGGAGGTTCCCTCAGAATTTCTCTATTCCTTGGTCCTGAGACTCATTGTCTTTCCAGTGAGAAAATCCCCCACATATCTAACACAGTTAGTCTTTGCTGATCAGAGCTCGAATCAGTCCATCAGTCCAACAGTTTAATTACCTAAGTAGCCTCATCTCCTTGGATGGTAAGATTGACGGAGAGATAGACAACAGGTTTGCAAAGGCATAGAATGCTTTCAGAAGACTCCATAAAAGAGTCTGGCAAAATAAACACTTGAAGAAAAGTACAAAGATCAATATTTACAGAGCCACTGTGCTGTCTACTCTTTTATATGGATCCGAATCATGGGTCATCTACCGCCAACACCCTAGAATGCTTCCATCAACACCGTCTCCGTACAATCCTAAACATCCACTGGTCAGATTATGTGACTAATATGTCTGTTCTAGAACAAGCAGCAGTGACAAATATTGAGGACATGTTGCTGAGAACACAGCTGTGTTGGGCAGGACATGTCTCAAGGATGAAGGACCACCGCCTCCCTAAGATCCTGCTTTACGGTGAACTTGCCACTGGCTGCCGCAAGAGAGGAGCCCCAAAGAGAAGATACAAGGACTCCCTGAAACAACATCTCAGCCTTGGCCATATTGATCACCATAACTGGTCTACTCTGGCCTCCAATCGGGAGGTCTAGAGACACACTATCTAAAACGCTGCTGATGCTTTTGAGAACGCACGCAGGATCACTCTTGAGGAGAAAAGACAATGCAGAAAGAATCGTGCCTTGCAGAATATACCACCTAAGGAGTCTTTCTGCTGTGCCTTTTGCAATCAGACATGTCTATCTCGTATTGGCCTTTTTAGCCACCAGCATGCTTGTAACAAACGTGGGTAGAGCCCTTCTCAAATCTTCGTTCACGAAGCCCAGCCATGATGAGTCTTTGCTGAAAACCAAAATTATTTATTGTTGGCCTTCTTCCAACTGGTCAATAGCACTCTCATTTCACTGAACAGCAGTTCACACCTTGCCCCACACTCCTCTTGTGAATCATAGAATGGTTTGCGTTGGAAGGGACCTTAAAGATCATCCAGTTCCTATCCCCTGCCATGGACAGAGACATCTTCCATTAGACCAGGTTGCTCAAAGCCCCATCCAGTCTGACCTTGAACACTTCCAGGGATGGGGCATCCACAGCTTCTCTGAGCCACTCATTCCAGTGCCTCAGCACCCTAACAGTAAAGAATTTCTTGCTAAAATCTAAATCTAAACCTACCTTCTTTTGGTTTAAAGCCATTCTCCCTTGTTCTATCACTACATGCCCTTGTTAAAAGTCCCCCTCCAGCTCTCTTGTGGCCCCTACTGAAAGACTACAATAAGGTCTCCCCAGAACCTTCTCTTCTCCAGGCTGAACAATTCCAATTCTTTCAGCCTTTCCTCATAGGAGAAGTGCTCCATCCTTCTCAGTAAAGCCAGAAATAGGGCTCTGTGGTCATCTGTAGTGGGCTGACCCTGGCTGGATGCCAGGCACCCACTAAAGCCACTCTCTCCCTCTGCAACTGGATAGAGGAGAGAAAAAAAACAGCTAAGAATTCATGAGTTGAGATAACAGCTGGGAGAGGTCACTTACTGATTACTTTCACAGGCAAACCAGACTCGAAGTGGGGATATTACTTAAATTTATTACTAACAGGATAAGAGCCAAAGAATGAGAAATTTTCATTTCATCGTTTCATGGCTAGGCTTTGTGAACAAAGATTTGGGAAGGGCTCTACCCACATTTGTTGCAAGCGCGTTGGTGGCTAAAAAGGCCAAAACGAGATAGACTAACAGGATAAGAACCAAAGAGTGAGAAATAAAACAATCTTAAAAACACCTTCCCCCCACACCTCCTTCCTTCCATGTTCTCCTTCCTCCCCCCCAGCGGTGCAGGGGGATGGGGAATGGGGGTTATGGTCAGTTGTTGTTTCTGCCGCTGCTCAGGGAGAGGAGTCCTTCCTCTGCTCCCATGGGGTCCCTCCCACAGGAGACAGTCCTTGATGGACCTCTCCAGTGTGAGTCCATCCCTTGGGCAACAGTTCTTCACAAACTGCTGTCCCGTGGGTCACTCCTCCATGGGGTGCAGTCCTTCACAGATGAGCTGTGCTAGCTTGGGTCCCCCACAGGGGCCACAAGTCCTACCCAGGAAAAACCTGCTCCAGTGTGGACTTCCCTCTGCATGGGCTGCAGGTCCCCGGCAGGACCCTGCTCCATCTTGGGCCTCCCACAGGGTCACAGCCTCCTTCATGCATCCACCTGCTCCAGCGTGGGCTCCTCCATGGGCTGCAGGTGGGTCTCTGCACCCTGATGGTCTTCCATGGGCTGCAGGGGCACAGGTGCCCCAGTCTGCACCACGGGCTGCAGGGGCCTCAGCTCCGGTGCCTGGAGCACCTCCTGCCCCTCCTTCTGCACTGACCTTAGCGTCTACATTGTTATTCCCATGTTCTCACTTTGCTCTTCCCTGGCTGGAATTCTTTCTGTGCCATAACCTTCTGTTCTTAAATATGTTATCACAGAGGTGTTACTATTACTCCTGATCAGCTTGGCCTTGGCCAGCAGCAGGAGGTCCATCCTGGAGCCGGCTGGCATTGGCTCCACTGGACAGGGGAAGCTTCTAGTAGCTTCTAACAGAAGCCATCCCTGTAGCACCCGCACCTCCCTCCCCACCCCCTCCCCCGCCCCCCCCTTACCAAAACCCAGCCAGAGAAACCCACTATGTCACCTCACATCAACACACTGACTCTGCTCCAGCGCCATGAAGGGCTTGGTGGTCAGGGCACACTAAGCCTTTATGGAAGCACCTGTGGGAACCAGAGAAGCTCTCTGAACTCCATGGCTGCTTCTCACTCCTGCTGCAGCCTCAAGGTCCCGCTGGGTTCATTTTGATCAAAGAGATTGAAGATACCAGAAAAAGCTCCAAATGAGCTTGTTCAGGAGGATCTGGAAGGGTGAGAGAAGCAGGACTGGACTTGAAGGGGCTCTAGCTGCAGCAGATGTGCTGCTGCTGCTATGACGCTCTCTGTTGAAGCAGCAGCACAGGGACCCCTCAAAAGTGTTCACATGAGTGCAGCTTTCTTCAGGGAAAACTGTTGGAAAATCCAATGAGATTTGTGCATATTGGAAAACCCAGCTCCTCTGACTGGAGCTGTACACTTTATCTCTCTTCCCCTCCGGGTATTTCCAGGGCCAGGGGCTCCCTGGGGACCGTGGGATCTCCCTGCAGGGTCTGTCAGGGCAGGATCTGGCAGCTGGGGTTCATTACACCATGGCAGCCAGGCTCATTGGCATCTCCCTGAGACCAGGCAGGAGCCAGGCACAGGCCAGGATACGGGCCTGTGGGTGGAGGCAGGGCAGCTGGATGGCTGGAAACTGGCCTTGCTGTGGTGTTGCTTTGGGCAGGGGCTGGCGGTCCTTGGAGACTGACATGGGGTTCTGGGCTGTAGGCAGGGTAGGGGGGAGTCTCGGGAGATTGTGTGGACAGGGACAGGCAGGACTGGTGGCGACTCAGGACTATGATGTTACTTGAATATTCAAGCTTTCCCTCCTCTCCATCCTTCTCAACTAGTCGCACTTATGGTCCTAAAATCTGGTGGATATGAGGGGCTGACAATAGCACTTTTGAGATTAACAAGTTTGATAAGATTCTTTGGCACAAGTGCCATGGCTAGTGTACTCTGTTTATCTATGATTTGAGAGCCAGAGATCTTGATTTCCATGGAGAAGAAATATTGTCCCTCTCAGTGCAGAGTTATCAATGAATCAATCCAACTTCTAAAAACACGAGGGACACTTGTTCAAAAGTACTAAGTGTCACAAGATATTTAAAGCTGAAAAAAGTCATGCTGATAAAATATCTTTATAACCATATTTTTTCTGAAATGGATCATATTTCAGTAGCATGCAAAATGCCGGAACAGCAGTTGTAAGTGGCTCAGCAGCACAAGTCCTATGCACACCTATGACACTCACTTTTGTCTTTAAATTGTCTCTGTGCTGCTCAGATGTTGTCACCTCACCATGTCTTTGCATGAAAAACTGCTGAAACTAATGTCAAATGAGGAGTTCTTCAGGTAGTAAGGAATGAATCCCATCCTATTTCCCTCTATTGCCTGGATAAGTTTTAGGTTGTGTCAGATTTCCTTCAAGGTTTTACTAGGATCTTTAGGACAAGCCACGGCAAGGAGACAAGTTGCATGTTCCTAAATGTCTTCAAACCAAACCCAGAGGCTTATCTGTTTCTTTGGCCAAAATGAGATTTGGTCAACTCATAACTTATTTGGTTCAATATTAGGCTAAATGAGACTCAACAAGTGAAACTAAATAACTGAATTCTCCCCTCTGGTAGGAAACAAAAAATGTTAAAAACATGGATCAGAACTGCCAAGAACAGAGCCACAGTTCTTCCTGCCCACTGCTGTGGGTGTGAATCACAGTCTTTTGTTCCCTTATAAGATGTCAGCTGAAGAAATTCACTCATGACTACAGGGATGTGCAGCCCCGTAGGTGAAAGTAGAGTCTCTCTTAAAACCTGATTCTTAAATTTTAAAAGTCACAAATCAAGGTGAGACATGGTATACTGTCAGCTGACAATGACAATTTTTTGCTCTCATCTCTGGCTTTGTTAGTTGAAATGAACTATGAATTGTTTAAACTCCGAACTTGTTGTTTACTTTACTTTAAAATAAATATCTTACCATTAGAGACTATTATATGTCTGTAAAGAAGTCTATTTTTTCCTGATGTCTCAAAAGTAATTTACCAGAATAAGATTTTTTTTTTTTCCCGGAATGGTGGTGCTTAATCATTTTATGCAAATGTGGGAAAGAACTGTCATGTGTCCTTTACTTTGTAAAGAACCATTAAGCTTTGGACCTATTAGCTTGTGTTTGGAGGTTTCATTTGTCGCTCTTTGTAGTTATATAATGAAATATTTATTGAAAAAGAAGAAGTAACTGTTAACTCCCTTCCATCAGTAAACAAGTGTCTCCTTCACCTTGTGAAAATGTAGGATGGACGACTCTTCAATTAAACAACAGTGGATACATGGATTTGCTGAATACATTTTATTTGAAAAGTGTAACATCTGTTCTGCCTCTCAGATTTCCTCAGGGAATTCCTCTTTTAAGCTATCAGAGTTTTACATTCTGCCAAGGATTTTATTTATCGCTCTGACATGTTCAAAACTGCTAACTTGAGGTCCATTCGATCTGTTACCAAAGTAACTATGAAGGATTTTATACTTGGTTTTCTATCATAAAGTTCGTAAGCATCTGTTTTCCTGTAAGTATGTGCACAACTTACTTAAATAATTCTCTTGTGCCCTTTTTCATCAGACACATACAGAAGTAATTTGTTAACAGTATCTCATTTCTTTTTAGGCATTTCTCTTTTATGGTTCATTACATCTTTTTTTATATGTGGCTTCCATTTCAATATTAACTGACACTTCTGCGGTGGTTCTTTGTCTTTTACTTATTAATTGAATATAAAATTGAACTAAAAAAATAAGACAGCTAACTCCTGACATTTCAGATGCTTAAGAGAGTCACAGATGCTTTCAGAGCATGCACATGTCAAATTATTTCTCTAATAATGTGTTATTATTTATCTTTTCTGATATATTGTTTCTTCTGTATGCCATTGAACATATTAGTTTTCAATTACTTACTAAAAGAGAGATTACCAAAAGGATTCAGCATCCACCTGCAAAAGGATAATGATTTTCAAGCCCTTTAAAACTCACCTTGGCAGTACTTTAGTCCAGATTTTCAAATAAACCTGGCACTCAATTCCAAGTGTGTAAACATCTGGGTACTTCTCTGGATGCCCAAGTGGGACATGGGTATTTGTGAGAGTCTATTCATACGCACCTTTTCTTTGACATCAGGCTCCTAAAGTACAATATATAGTCCTGAACAAAAGTTGATTTACAATGTTATTAAACATAGTCAAAATAAGTCCTGGATTCTGTTAAAAAAATCTGTTGCCATACATGGAAATCACCTGAAGCTCTGACAGTCTAAGCTTGTATGACATCTGACTGATTTCTGATATAGAAGTTAGTAGCACTCACCAGATATGGCAAATGAGTCTATTGTGTAAACTCCAACACAGGAAATACACCTGAGTCTGAACTTTAAAACACCTCCCCTTTCAGTTGTGACTCCTTCTCTCACCAATCCCACTATTTGCCTTTCTAAGTTTCATCACCCATCTTCATTGCAAACGTTTTTGGTGGGGGAGGAGTGGGAATTGAAAACTGAGCTGTGGGGGATTGAAGAAGCATCTCAACTAGAGATACTTGTGATCACTTTAGGGAGTAATAATCTACCTTTCTTTGCCTACTTCACATACTCAACCTGATGTCTAAGGACTTTGCTGTGTTCTTTTTAATTCATAGACTTTGGCTAAAATTTCAAGTAATGAAATATGAATATAAAATTCAGCATATTAAAATGTTTTCTTTTTATTATATTAGAATCTCAAAGCAGATTCCAGGTGGTCTAAGTGTGAGAACTGGGAACTCTTAATTTATAAAGCATGTGGAGGAAAGTACTGAATGCTCATTTCTTGTGTCAAATGGAGAATTTTGCAATTCTACATCCTTAGCTGTTTTTTCCTCTTTCAGTATCTTCTGTCAGTAATGAAATCAAGTGCAAATGAAAAGGAAATATCTGATCTTTGAAGTACAGTGTATAGGATATTTTCCTCCTTTTAAATGAGAATGTACTGCACTGTCAATCTTTCCTCCTCTTTGATCATGTTTAAGGACATCTGATTTCAAACTGCCTTAATCTGTAGTCTTTAAACAATCATCTTCACAGGAGAACAAGGAAATGGTGAGAAATATAATAATGTTCATTATTTTGGTAGTATTGGTTAAGTACGACTACAGTATGCATTCTTATTCATCAGAAATTTGCAAATTGAAAGACTGCACCAGATATTTACAGCTCCATAAAAGTTATTTCATTTCATGATCTCTCTTACTGCTGAGTCCTATGTTTTATTTTGCTTACCATCACTCAGCCATTTGGCTCCCAAACCTAGTTTCATATGTCATTTAAACACAATATTTGACTTGGCCAAAACACCATACACTGCAGATCTGAAATGAACCATGAAGAGCTGAATCAAAGCAATTTGAATTAGGATTTCATCTGAATGGAGTTCAATCCATCTGTACTTACCTAGGCACCTCTAGAATCTCCAAAAAGAAATTATCAATTTGCAGAATAATATTGAATTTTTATGACAATATAAACAAGAGAACTGAGAAGGAATTGTTGATACTGTCATTAATGCATCTGCAAAGGTGTTTCCTCCCTAATTTTACCCATATTGCAGCTGCATGTTCTCCCTAATTAATGAATTGCCTTCAGGTTACTCACCCAGACACATCTAATCTATCTCTGTCCAAAATGACTAAACTGTGTCTTGCATTAAAGATGCAAAAGGCCACAAATTACTTTCTTGATCTTTCCAACTAGAAAATCACTGCTTACTGAATGACATTCTCTCCATGTGGTGTTCAGGGTGATTTCATCACCTCAGGGCTGAAGCTTTCAGTAGAAGTGAAGTAAAACATCTACTGTTAAAAAACTTCTCAATTCAGATTCCTTTCAACAGAAAAAATGTTCACTTCAGGTTTATGCTTATAATAATTACATTAATCCAATAAAATGTGTAAGTATGTACTTCTTCCACCTTTAAAGCACTTTAGGCAAACTTTCATGAGAACAATTTCCAACTAAAGTTATGTGATTGAGAAGAAGGTTCAACATATTGATACATAACGATATTTTTTCCAGACCTTATAACAAACAAGTGTGTGCACTTAGCATATAAATTGAAATATGGATAAGAACATGTAATCTTTAATACTGGCTGACCTCCACTGCAGTTATAAAAATAAGGATGTTTGCTATTTTTATGTGAATTTTACTGTTCTTTTCTTACATGGCTTGATAATGTTTCCTCCTTAAGGCCTCTGAGAGTATTTACAAGCTTGCAGGTAAAAAAAATCACTTCATGCTCTTCTGTCTCCTATGAAATAAAAAGTCAACAATACTTTATAGGCTGAAGAATTGGAAATTATAGTGCTGAATATGAATTCCCTGCAGGAGTGCAAGCAGCAGGAATACTTGCTTATCAGAGTTGAAGGCAAAAAATGTCCATACAATTTGACCTCTGTTTCGAGTGTGAACACCACAAGAGAAGTAGTTATCAGCAGAGTAATATTGAGAGTTACCTGCCAGGCAAAAATTTGGCCAGAGACTCACGTTTAACAGAACATGTTCCCTGTGATCTTTAGCTGAAGTTTGCTGAGGAGATCAACCCTCATGAATCCCCCAAACCATAAAAAAACAGAAGAGAAAAAAACAGTCATGTACTGCAAAGCAATGTGCTGAAAGAGGCAGGACAGCAGATTTAGGGATGTATAGTTTATTTCACACTTTGAGACAAATTTCCCTGTGTAATCACAGGGAAGCAATCTCTCTTGTGCTTAGAGTTTCTCATTCATACCTGTCCTCTCTGTTCAGATTGTAAAGCCTTCAAATGAGAACTCTTTCCAACAGGTGCATATAGTGCCTGATATAATACACTGTCTGTTCTAGCCAGTACATTGTGATTTGACCATAGTAGGAACAAAAATGTGAGGAGAACATTGAGGAACTCTCTGTCAGTGTAATAAGCTAATATTGAAAGAACATTTTCTGTTGGTTTTTTTTGTTTGTTTAATGTAAGTTAGAAATGTGAATGAAACAAAGCCATCACTTATTTAGAATGCTTAAGGACTTTTGCTAGTTTCAGAAGTTTTCAAGCATCCTTTGATCAAATCATGTGTGCAAGATAATACTAGAACTTTTTCTTAAAAAATATATTAGGAAAGAACGAGTTCTGGAGAACAGTAGCCGAGGCCAATTATATGAGACTCAACAAGGCGAAGTGTTGGGTCCTGCACTTGGGTCACAACAACCCCATGCAATGCTGGAGACCTGAGGCAGAATGGCTGGAAAGTTACCATCTGGAAAAGGCCCTGGGTTGCTGGTTGACAGCCAGCTGAACATGAGCCAGCAGTGTGCCCAGGTGGCCAAGGCCAGTGGCATCCCGGCTTGTATCAGCAATAGTGTGGCCAGGAGGACTAGGGCATGATTCTCCCCCTGTACTTGGCACCGGTGAGGCCGCATCTCAAATGCTGTGTTAAGTTCTGGGCCCCTCACTACACGAAACACATTGAGGTGCTGGAGAGTGTCCAGAGAAGGGCAACGAAGCTCGTGAAGGTTCTAGAGAGTGAGTGATATGAGGAGTGCCTGCGAGAGCTGGGGGTGTTTAGCCTGGAGAAAAGGAGTCTAGAGGGGACCTTATCACTCTCTACAACTACCTGAAAGGAGGTTGTAGCCAGGTGGGGTTCGGTCACTTCTCCCAAGTAACAAGCACCAGGGTGAGAGAAAATGGCCTGAAGTTATGCCAAGGGAGGTTTAGATTGGATATCAGGAAAAAAAATTCACTGAAAAGGTGATTAGACCTTGGAATAGGTTGCCCAGGGAAGTGGACTTAAAAGTGCTGGGTTGACAGCTGGACTAGATGATCTTTGTGTTCTTTTCTGACTTTAACAAGTCTGTGATTCTATGAGGGTTCCCCCCCACACTTGAAATAGCTGCAAAAATTGTCTGTTTGGGAGAAACAGAAGTGCTACTACTGTGCTTTCCTGTTTTCAAAACTACTTTCCTGCTCCTTTTGTAAAAGGTGCATTGAAAATCATGAAGTTCGCAGTCATCATGCTGGTATCCTTGTTTTGTTACCTCTCCTGATTGGCAATTCTGAACTGGTTTTACTATAATGCTATACTGTATACTGGCTACCGTTGTATGTGTCTGCTTTTCTAATTGTGTTTGGATTCTCGAGGAATAACTACAGTGTAAAGAATTTTGGACCTCAAGCACTCTCTCATATTTAGGACAGTGTAATCAACCCCCCAGGAAGATAACCCAGGAAAGCTTGATTGCCGATACCAATAGGTTTTCTTTTACGGATCACTGCATAGGGTGAGGCCTGGAAGGTCGATATTTTCCAATTTGTTTCTCTTTCTAGTGATTAACGAGGCCAGCTTAGTCATCTCCTTCTTTTAGACTTTTCCACATGATGCAGAGTTAATGTTCCTCAGATGCAGAATGTTCCATATGGAAGTTTTATAGTTTTCAAAGGTTAGTACATTGCAGTCTTTGTATAGTTCTTCAGTATTGCATGTAGATGAGGTGGGGTTTGATTATTCTTTGGACACATTGTTTTAATCCTAAAGAAAGAGGAAAAAAAAAACAACCAGAGTTGAATTTTGTATTATGCATTTTGCATTTTTTTATAATTGTAAATCATCCTTACGGAAGGATAGCCTCCCATGATTGCCTCTGAGTTCCTTACATCAGGTCAAAACATAAAGTCCTTTTGGGATCTGTTACTGTATAACATTGCAATGTAACTGTTACTAGCAGGTGTCACGGTTGGCTGTCAACCTGAGCTCCACAGTCTTTAGGGGGTGAATTGGTTTTGAATACCTGAAATTTCGTTTCTATTATCTGTCCAAGCAGGCTGGCTACTCTCTGCTGGCCAAGACATTGATGAAAGCTGTGGATTGCCCTCTTGTCAGAGATTAAGACCTCTTTGCAAAGCAACAGATGACCAGTGGTTTTAGCACTTGCATGATTATTTCTGGAAGCAGCATATTTTGGTGCAGGGTAATTAATTTTTAGCTATTATTGTCTCTGATGCTTCCTATTGAATGAACAAATAAAAACCTTTTTAAACAAAACTTAGCTGGTGGTTAGTACTGTTCCAAAACGGTGGGCTCTTCCTACTGTAATACTGTAATACTTCCTATTCTCAGTACAAAAAGTGACTGTAGCATGATTCCTTCTCAGCAGTACCAGCACTAAGATTTTCTACTTTTTTTCTTCCTTAACAGCATGCTGCAGTGGCCGGATCTGTAAGTAGTCTCCAAAATATGAAAGACCTGTAATGTATTAACTAATTGACTGTTTTGACTTGCAAATTCCTATGCTGAAATTGCTCTATAGGAAGCACTTACTAAAGTTTTACAATAATGAGATGATCAGAATGAGAACCAAGAGAGAATCTGCAGAAGACAAAACTCTGAGTGCCCACCCATTTTTAAGAAAAATTATGTCTTTAATTGCTGAGAGATGAAAGGATGAAAGTGGTGGCCCATCCATATGTTTTCCCAGGGACAGCAATGTACTTGAAGTATATGAGATGGGCATGTTGCTTTCTGTGTGGCAACTTGCCTCTTAATATCATCAAAAGCAGAGGAAAATCTGTTTTAGAAAAATCAGCTTTTTGCATCCAGCCAGGATGCTGATACACATGGATGAAGGGTAAAGGAGGAGAGAAAGAACATACAGCAGAAAACATTGACCATTTGGGGACATGGGCACCACATGCTAATGGGACTCATATTCCTCTCAATATCCCTGGCAGATTTTTCCTACAGCAATTTTATTTTATTACTGAGGCAAAGATCCATGTACTTGAATATCCATTCTGTGAAGAATATGTTTACAAATTGTTTTAATAACTTTTATGTGCATTAATCTCACAATGCATTTTCTTACTCATGCAATTACAGAAAACATTTCTCTGAAGCCTGGTAGTAGGCCAAGTCTGGAAAGTTAAAAAAAAAAAAAATTAAGAACCATATTTCAGAGTTTGAAGACTCAAGTACATTTAAAGGCAACTGCTGTCAATGTTGCTTTTGTGTTGACAGAATCCTTTTAAAAGGTTTTGTGGTGCGAAAAGCACCTTTTAGTGGGTTTTCATAATGCACTGGGAGAGAACAAGAAAATGTTTTTCTCACCATGGCCAGTCATAGAGCTCACTTAGAACACCGTGTACCCAAACTGGGAGGTTATTTTCCATGGGGCTCGCAGGGAGAGCCAGCGGGATCGGCACTTGTGCCTGCCCCCACTCACCTTGGAGACTGTTTGCTGCTTCCCAGGGCACCTCAGGATGACTCAGGCCCCTTAATGTACCTATAGGAGGTATTCGTGGTGAGGGCTCACACCCGCCCGAAAGTGATAGATTGACATCCCCACAGCTTGCGGGAGGCAAAAGTGCTTTTATTGTAAGACCGTGACTTGGAGCAGAAGGGGTGGCATCCCCCTGTGCCAACCACAAGGTGGCACGACAGGTTTGCTCTTCCTCCACCAAATGTCTGCCGTTGAGTAGCATCTGGCTGCGTATTCCCACTGTGTGCTGATCTCCTCCAGTCTGCAGAGCTGTTTATGGGATAGACCGTAAGGACTGTTGTGTGCAAAAGCCAGGGCTGCTATGTCCTTGAGACTGCTATTTCTGAGTCTGGCTAAGTAAAAACCAGCCTGGGCATACGCCTACTCCTGCACAAATCCTCCCTTCCTATTGTCTTTCAGATCCCCACAGGAGTGCCATCACTTTTTGTCTTACAAGGTCAGTGGCATCTGAAGATGCCTTGCAAACGTATAAAATGTCAAGCCCTTCACTAAGTTAGCCAAAGCCCCAGCACCTAATGGGAAGAATTTGCCCATGCCCACAGCACTCATGTGGCTGCAACAAATCTTATAAAACATGGGTGTGAGAGATCAAAGAAGCAACAGATGTTCCTAATTCAGCCCTTCTAGTCTTGCTGCCCTCAGCCTAATCTGTAACACATCTAACAGCCAGCAAAATGAGAAAATCATTTACACCGGGGGTTGCCACAGTCTTCTGCATCAACAGCTTGGTGATGCTGTGGTGGAAATAAAATCGGACTTTTCTCTCACAGATAAACCCCTCCTTGGCATATTCGTGATACCTCTGTTGTATATGATGCATCTGTGACATTTATGTCTGTCTGAGGGTGGACACAACAGGATAGAACAGGACAAGATGGGTGGATACATCTTGTACTGCTAAAGCAAAACCGAGTGACGAGGATGTGAAAGAAAGAGAATCTGGTGTTGAGTTATTGAAAAGTGCATCACAGGTCTTCTTTGAAACACGTTTATGTGAACTTCACTGTGCAATACTGCTTCATTCACAGACAAGGTTTTCCTTATAACTTACTTTCAGGTGCTTTGTGCAAACAGGGATTAGGAATTTCTATCAGAAGTAGAGCTTTTTCTGGTCCTGTTGGAAAAGCAGTGTGAAGGTGTTACCCCTAGAAAGTTTACCTTTTACCCCTGCCTCAACATTTCACCTGGAAGACAATCTGAAGGTGTAAGATACTGTCAAATAAACAGTTCCTACAGCTGGTATTATGCAGGTCTCATTAACAGCCCAGTGCCAAGGAAGGCAAACATTCAACACTCCTATTTGTTTTATTTACATATTTAAAACTTCCTGCATTCCTAAATAGGACTCCAGGCCATTTAGGGATATTAGTGACATGTAATAGTTCACTGGGAGCTGCAGGTATGCAGTGCTCAGCAAAAGTAAGGCAGTAGCCATGAGCTAAATCAACTGTGAGTGCTTTGCTCTGATTTTTGCTCACGGATCTCTGCTCACATATCTCCATGGAATTAAAGAGCTGTACCTGACTTCAATTTACTTTGCTCCCTCCAAAAAAACATCTGAAAGCGGAAACCCACAGCCCCCTCACCTTTTCTCCACTTCTTACTGGTTAAAAAAATTGCAGTTTGATGTCTCTGTGACCTTTCAGTTTTATATTACATAACTGGAACAGAAAAGCTGGTTTCTTCTTCAAGATGAGCTTCCCTTTTGCTGTGGGCTCACTTAGGCTTAGGACTAATGTAGCAAAGTACAAATTACCTCCAGGATTTGATGTTTTGCGGCACTGTTCCCAGTTAAACATTCCTAAATTTTATAACCATGAATCATGCATTCTGGGATGGTTTGTCTTCCATCCTGTGGAATCTATAGAAATGGGGAGGAATGATCCTGAAAATGTATTTACTATAGGTTTAGCTACTTATACTAAATGCAGACTTGGAAAACGAGGAATTATTGGGCATTACACTTTTCTTCACATCCTAATAGCAAGTTTATGCTTTTTCTCTGTGGATTGATGCTCAGGAACTTTTGTCATCATTCTAATGCACTCAAGTGGCTGTGCTGACATTACCTGTCGCTGTGTTCCAGAACAGCTGTGTGCACTATTGTTCATTAGGAAAAAATATGAGGAAAACTCGTGATTCAGCTCTCCTTACTACCTCTTCTTCCCCCACGAAAATCAAGAAAGGACACCAACTCTACTGAGTGTTATGACTAGCAGTATTGTTCACTAATCAACACTGGAAGATGGGGAAATATTTCTTTTGAAGGACAGCTTTTGCTCAGTTGCAAAGTCTTCTTTGATTACCTTGTTCTCTGAGGATGAGTAATGTGGTTTAAATTCTTTTTAGTTTAGTTCAAGGTTATTAATCATCTTCAAACTGGCAACAACTGCATGAATTCACTAGTGTTTCATGTCAGTGACTGTACATTTTCTTTTTTTGGAGATGTTTTCTTTGCCATTTAAGTGTTGCTGATTCGCACATGCACTGGTAGAGGCCATCACCTCTACTACTAGTTTGTGGGGTGGGACAGGAATTTCTTCAACTAAAATCACTCTTTGCTGAGGTTGAATACTAGACTCCCATGAATCCATGACAGTCTCATTAGCAGATAAGTTACTTTGTAGATTAGTGGCGCTGAGAGTTTGGAGGCCTGGGAGGTATTTCTCCTGAGTGGTAAACCTCCACCACTGGTAAAAACATTGGAGTCAGATTACCAAAAGTAATCATCTGACCCCACTAAAGTCCTTAGGATCTTTGACATGAATGAGGTCAGGAATTTATTTTGGAACTATTCCTCGTTTTTAGCTATGTGATCCCAAGGAAGTCACTGAGTTTGCTGTATTTCACAGTTTTCTGGATAATATAAATATATGGTGAGATTAGTAGTAACACTTTCAGATGGAAATTATTACATAATTTTAGCCTATTTTATAAATATGAAGAACCCACATTAAGTATGGGCATATCATCATCAGACCATATGTAGCTAGTCTTTCATCTAAAATAAAAGCTTATTTTTTCTAAATCTATGACATAGGATTTTTAGCATCATTTTCTCATTACTGAACAAATATTTTCCCCTTCTATAAATAGAATGTTATACCCCTATTCCAGTATTTACCTTGTAGCAAACAAGGTTACCTTTAATTAAATAAAAATATTCTACATTGGGAATGAGAGGAAAGAAAGAGAGGCTATGTGGAAATGTACAAACCCTGGCTCAGAACAGAACTGGTAGAACTGATCTGAAGAGATAAGGTCAGGAGATGTACTAAAACCAGTTATTTACTTTCCACAAAGGAGAGGTTTGAATAAATAATGTTCTTGACAATGGCTTGCTTTTGAATGTGATTAAATTATTTTTTTCCCAGAGAGATATATGAACGTATAAGGGTATTGCTCTGCGAAGTCCTAAAAAAAAATCAAACCAGAACCAAAACCAAAAGCCAAAACACCTATAAGTGTTAGTGTTAGATGATAAGATAATGTTATTTCTGCAATTCCTTGCTCCTACTTGTTGTCTACTGTGTTTCAGAGCAAATTCATGTCACTTTCAGATAGTGAATCAGAGAAGCTAACTAAAGTTATTTATGCAATGGTAAAACATTCTTTTCAGACTGTTAAAACCAATATATACATATTAGAACAATCTCAAGTCTTACTGAGACTAAGAAGAAGATTGAGTTTGCTGTAGAGCAAAATATGTCAGAGAATGACCCCAAATCATAAGCAATTAACTTCTTTCTTTTCTGAAGATACATATCAAAGTCAATTATATACTTGCACTTGGTAGCAAGAAATCCCCAGGAAAGGGATTTTCACTACAGTGAAAAATATCATATTAAAGTTTCGTGCTTTTAAACATATCTACAGAGTATCCTACTTTATAATTTTGTTGTTAATGTTGACATATACAGTTACCTCTGGAGACTGAACACAGATTTGGGGGTCAAAAGAGCAGGTTCCCTCTTGCAATGTCCTAGCAACTTCTGTTTGTGCTGTGATTGGCAAACTCCTATGAAATTCAAAAAAAGACCAAAGGCAGCAGTATTTACATAATGAGCTCAATAAGCATGTACCTGGAGTTACGAAATCACATAGGAGTTTCTGCAGATAATCTTCATTCCTAATGAGAAGGCTCAATAAATCCAGTGCAGTTCTGTCTGAAATCAGTGAGAGTCTTTCCTGTGATATTACAAGGGTCAGAGACCGATTTTTGACATTAGAAGAGGCCAGTACGAACATCCAGTCTGACCTTTGCATAAAGCAGGGCAAAGAATGGCTCAATAGCTTGAGATCTTTTAGAAAGATAGCTAGCCTGACTTTAAAGATTTTCTAGTAATGGAGATTGTAATCCAATTCTGTTTAAGTGATTAATTGCTTCAGCTGTTACAGAAATGCATTTTATTAGAGCACAGAGATGGATCGGACCACAAGGCCACACACAAGAAATTCTTTGTTCTATCTTTAAGTATAAAAAACTAAGAAGCATCCATTTTTCTTTAGGCTAAGTAGCCCCAAGTACTTAACAGAAATTAAATAAATTTTTAAAAATGTTTTAAAATAGAGATGTTGCCATATAATTATAGGCTTTTGCCCTTAAACATCCCCAAGTGGGTCATAGATGTAGTCAGATATTCATTTCATGTTGCTTGATTGTGGCATGTTTCAGAGCCCAGGAAGCCCAGAAACTGGCAGTTAAAGGTAACTGGGGGCTAAAATGGCCCCTGGTCTCACACAGACAGAGAGATGGCTGTAGATGTGTGCTGCTGATGAGAAATCCAAGGCAGGGCCTCTCTGGGGACAACGGTGCAACATGTTCAAATGTCCCAGTTATGAGAGCAGCCAAAAATTATGTGCTGGTTCCTGGCCCCAGTGTCTGGGTGGTGGCCCCAGTGTCTGCTATGCAGTCAACTCGTGGCAGAGTTCAGCAAACTCAGCTCCTCAGTCTCACCCCATGCCCTTTGTATTTCTGGAGCTGTGCATCTGGTGGAGCGCAGGCCCTCCTGTGCTGCAAAGGGGTGCAGGAGCTCTCCTTGTTGCTCACTACACACAAAATGGGGAGGTAAGCCACACGAAGGGCTCCCATGCTCAGGGTAATTTTGGCTGTGGCTTGCATAGACTGCAGTTCCACAAAGAAGACACTGCTCTGCAGGGTGCATGAGCCACCAAGGACAGGCTTCCACAGCTAACCAAATGTCTTTTCTCTTTTCCTTAATGAGAAAGACTTTGTTATTCTCTCATCACAATATGCAGTTCTGATTGATATTTACTGGGCTCTGCATGACCCGTCTCTGTCATCTTTAGCGTGGTTAATTGGAATTATTGAGCGGCACCCGGGCCTGGCAGGCTGGGATTCACCCCTGTTGGGATGGTCCTCACCTGCCCACCCTGGCCTGCTTCTGCTCAGCCTTGCTCCCGTCAGACTGAATTAAGCTGCGCTGTCAGGAGCCAGGGACCCTTCAACAGTTTTCCAGCACAAGCAACACTAAATTAGTGTTTGGTAATAGGCTGCACACTGTTTTGTAATAAGAAAATATGGATGATTCTATTTATTCCCTCTCACTCCCTGCGATGATAAGAAATGTTCTAATTCATTATTAATTTGTTCCAACTATTTCTGGTAAATCTAAACTATGAATAACTTTAGCTATGCCATTAGCAATACCTCAGAACTACAGATGGATTTTTGTTTCAGGACACAGGCACATGGCAGTTCCACTGTTTCTAAAGGTGTACCCAAAATTCTGTCACATTTGGGTACAAAACCAGTGCTGCTTGTTCACCTTGGGTTACATCTGCATCTAAAGCAACCTGGAACACAAAAATATTGTGGCTATTATTTGTCCAGTAGAAATTATCGTAGCTTGGCAGCATTCTGTGAAACTTTTTATATTCAATCTGCTTAAGGATTTACCCTCCCCCTGAACATTAGACCGAATGGAAAGGAGAGTGGGAATAGACCTAGAGCTGCTGCCAGTGCTAAAGGCTTTTATTTTGCTGTGTGGATAAGCAAGATGTTTAGTGACATTTTGTAGGTTGCTGACTTTAGTGTCAAATAGGCCTTTTGAATATTAAATCTTAAAAAATTTTTTTTTTGGTTGATGTTTTCCTTTCATAATTTATTTCTCTACTCTTCATATATAAATGATTGATCAAAGAACTACTGTTGGAAAGCATCAAGGACAATTTTTTTCTTCTCTTGCAGAATATGAGTTTATTTGGGTGAAAGATGGGAGATTATAAATGTATTTATTAGCCATCCAAGGAAATTTTCTCTCACAGACACACCATGGTGGTACCTCCTTGTGCAAGCAAGTCCACTGTTTGGTCTTTCATTCATTTAGAAAGTGAGTTTCTTGCCTGTGTGTTTGGATGGGAATGACTCTGTTGTCATAGCCATGTGCCTTAATTTACTGAACAAGGGGAGGAGGACACCCACGATGTAAGATCGAACACTGAGCTTCTGTGTGGGCAATCATGCAAGACACAGGCAACCTACTGGCCTTGTCTCTCACCGTGAGCTCTAAGCAGCAGCAAGAGCAGAATGACTGCACTGATGATGCTCCTACATTGCTCCCCTGGGAATAATTGTCCCGCCTCCTCACTTCAGAGAAGAAAAGAAAAAAATCCCAGTCTTTTTCTTTAGAGTGCATATGTTTGAGAATTTTTTGTAACTATTTGCTTGGAAATAAAAGGCAGCAAGGAATTATCTGGAAGATTCTTGCAAAGACTTCACTAATGGTTGGTGGTCACCTGCAAAGAGGCTGGCTAGGCTCCTGGCCACCAGGTGAGGCTTGCCTCTATCATCTCTTGAGACAGTTGCAGTCCCAGTAGTGTTCCTGGTTGTTGTTCTCTATTTTTTCTGCTTGTACCTCCTGCCCAGAAAATCCCTGGCTGAGCAAGCTTCTCTGGATTATAGCTTTGAACCTTCAGACATGAGAAAGCACACAGATGTGTATGCTTTCTACAGTGTGCCTAAATATTTTGCTGCTTTTACTTGAAGAAATCATGAAAGGGAATGGTTTAATAAAAGACAAACAAATCTGTGAATGAAATACTTCAGTTATCTCTGTCCCTGAGTTGATTGCCATCTAGCCTCCCTGAGGAAAGTGGATGTGGCACCGTGGGTGCCATGTCTCAACTGGAAGTGCTGAAATGTCCGCCAAGCCCTGCTTCTCCTGCTTGAACTTTAATAACTTCTGTTCTGCTGCCAGGCAATTCCTATTTAGCCAGTATCAGATGACCACAGGTACAGATGATGACTTCATGGACGGGTTAATCTCCCCTCTCACAAGTCCATCTTTCCTAGCCTTTGGGGAGGTGGAGGAGCCTGGAAAGCCAAGAAAAGATAAAAGTTGGTGTTATGTTTATAAAGCTGATGCCGATGTACTCTTTGGCATACTGGTCAGCAATGGGTTCCCTAAGCCATCCCGCTAAGAAAGGAGGCCTGGGGAAAGATAATAACAATATAGGTGATAAACCCATAGTGTGTGTGTGTAAGAGAGAGACAGCTGGTTTGGCAGGATTGCTTGTTTTTGAGAAAGAAGATTTCATCCTTTCCTATATTGGCAGAAATACATGTGCCCTTTCATGATAAAATTATGTATCCCAGGTATATCAATCTTCCAGGTTCCTTTTAAAATATGCAGCTAAGATGGGATCTACTGAGAAAATATGAATACAGTGGCTGGGCATCCAACAGGTGTGCATGAGGTATCTGGCTTTATGGACCAATAGAGTCCAGTTTGATAGACTGCTCATAGTATTTTTTATAAAATATGCAGAAATATAAAAAAGGGGTTTTCTGAGGAGTGAAAAAGATACCCATCATGGTACGTGATGAAATACGCTCCTTTGAACTAAAGCTATAGTGGTAGGGTTTACAACAGTCAGTCTCAATCAAGCTTAACAAGGATCAGAGAATGTAAGCTCCCCTAGAAACATCTATAGAATTATAATTCTCTAGTTAATAAAATAGATATTTAAAATAGAATAGTCAGATAAATTAAAAGGTCTAATTTAAGCTGGTAGGAGAAAGATGAAGGAAATTCTGCCAGTAAAAAAACCCCCACTTTTCTTCAGATGCTGCCTTAGTAATTTGCCTTAGAGGCAAGTATTATAAACCTTAAATCCCTCTCAGCCTTGAAATGACAGAATTATGTAGAAATTTACTTGTACGTGGAGACCAGATTTAAACCTTTACTTACTCAGGCTCAACTGCAGTCATGCCATATGCACATTCACATTACACACATGCCCCTGTGACGTGGAATGAGGTGCTATGAAACTTTTATTGACATGAATTGTGTGTGAGTTTTTCACTCACCTTGAAGAGCTTAGAAGCTGTATTTTTTGCAAACCATTCTGACATCTCTCCTGCATGCGCAGTACTACCAGGGTGGCACTGGGTTGCTACATAGAGTCTGTAGCCGCAGGTTTGTTTCATGGGAATCTTTACCCCTATTATTTCAGGCATCCTGGTACCTTCTGTAAGGATCTGGGCCAGTTGGGAAGGAGGAGAGGAAATGCAGCTGTGTAAATCAAAAGTCACTGAAAGTAGCTTTTCAAAAGTGAAAACAGACAGAGCTTTAAAATGTACTGCCTGTGACTCTGGTCTCTTCAGAAAGAGGGAATGCTTTTGCCTGTTCTTTAGACTGACTGCGTGTTCAAGCTTGCAAACCGACGTTATCCACACAATCCCTGCCATGCTGGTTTCTAGAAAAGCCCTTGTTTACACCTGCTGTCGCAGAGTCATGTCAAAGGAAATCAGAAAAAAACCCCAGCCCCCAAAGCCCGCTGAAGGGGAGCAGCGGGCAGCCCTTCCCTGCTAGCCGCTCTCACAGCCGGGCCCGGGAGCCCGGAGGGAACGCGGGAGGGTTTACCTCAACCCTCCCCAGCCGGGGAACGGGGCACTCCCGGCCCGCCCGACGGCGGCTTCGCGGCGCGGCCGCAGGCGCAGAGCTGCCGCGCGGTGGCGCCCTCCGCTCACGGACCGTCCGCGCCCGCGGGCCGAGCGAGCGGCGGGCGGGGCCGCGGGGTGTCCTTCTCCAGCGGGAGCGGGGGGTGACCCCTTCTCCAGCGGGAGCAGGGGGTGACCCCTTCTCCAGCGGGAGCGGGGGGGTGACCCCTTCTCCAGCGGGAGCGGGGGGGTGACCCCTTCTCCGGCGGGAGAGGTGGAGTACCCACTTCTCCAGCGGGAGCGATGGGGTGATCCCAACTCCATCGGGAGCCGCAGGGTGCGCCGTCTCCAGCGGGAGCGGTGGAGTGACCCCTTCCCTAGCGGGAGCCGCGGACTGCCCCCTACCTCAGCGGCCCCGCCGGGCGTCCTGCCCCGTCCCCTCTCGTGCCGCCGGACCTTCCTGGTCCGACACGCCCGGCAGGGAATGACAGCTGGGGTAGTAGCGTCCCGCTCCGTTCCCAGTCCTGTCCCCCCGCCCGGGATCGCGTCGATGGCCATTTGTACGGGAATCGTTCATTCACGTTAAATTGCCTTTATCTCCGGAAAAATATTGAAACCTTAAATGACCGTAATAGGAACGTAATTGTATGGTGTGTTTTTTGTTGTTGTTGTTTTTGAGAAATCGATTTGGGCTCAAATAACTCATCCAAGCATGTTACACCAAAGCCATTCAAATAGGAAACAGGAGAACTATATTATTGCTGCTTCCTGAACTCTCTGCTTATGATCGAAATAATTAAAATATGTAGTAATGGCTCCTGCAGCCTGGATTTCTTTGGGTAATTCTCGGAAATGAAGGACACATTTTCGGCCGCGAAGGGAGGGGAGCGCGGAGACGAGCGCGATCGCAGTGGCTGAGAGCCCGCCGGTGGCCCGCGCCCGGCGCAACACTTGGGGGGAAAATTATTCCGGCGGCAGGGAAGTCCCCAGAGAAGGGATTTCCTTCCCGGTCCCTCCGGCAAATCAACTTCTTCTTTTTTTTTTTTTTTTTTTTTTCCCTCATGGCGATGCTCTTCCCTCCCGCTCTGCCAAGCTCTGCGAGCTGCCTATCTGTCTCTGCACAAGGCGGAGAGGAGGGGGAGGGTCGGGACAAGGCGTGAGCGGGAGGAAAGCCTCCCCCGCCGTCCCTGGCCAGTGCCGGCCGCGCGTGGGACCCTCCTTGCAGGGCGGCCGTGGGGCTCGTCCCTCACGCCCCACGGCTTCAATACACGCAGGGCACTGCTGGTTTCCCCGGGGGGCGCCTTGCGTAATGGGAACAACACTAACATTCCTTAAAGAAAAAAAAAGAAAGGACTCGGGAAAAAAAAAAAAAGGCGCTTGTATCCCCAAATCTCTGTGGAAGTGGGGGGTTCCGCACCAGGGCTGCTCCGCCTGCGCGCTCAGAGCCGGGTGGCTCCGCGGGGGCCTGTGCCCAGCGGCGGCCCCGGGCGGCGTCGTGGGCTGAGCTGGCCCAGCGGAAAGACCCGGAGCAAAGACGCGAGGAGCCCGACAAATCCGGGGACCCCCACTCCGCCCCAAACTGCCCTCCTCCCCCTCCTGGCCCCTTCTCATCTCAGGTAAAACTTTACCGTGGCGAACATCCTTTTAGATTTGTGGGATAGGTTGTGGGGGTTTTCTGCGTGTTTGTTTGGTTGTTGGATTTGGTTGGGTTTTCTTTTTCTAATTCTTTTTTTTTGGGGGGGAAGAGGAAAGTGTGACTTGGTGTTTATGAGAAGCTTTATGACTCCTGATAAGCTCATCTTTGAGGACGACACAGAACTGTGTTCCTTGAGGAATTGGGGTGGTGACGTCTTTTCTGATACCCGATTATTACGTGACTGAGAAAAAAAAAAAAGGCATTTGATTCATGAATAAAAATCCGGACACCACCACGGGGGCAACAAACAATATTGCCCGTCCTCTAAGGCAACAAGCAGGCAAATGTTTACGAAGAGGGCTCTTGCTGAAGCGGGGTGTTTGCAAAGATTTTCTTGCTAATTGCGTGTCAGACGGAAGGCTGCGGAAGGCTGGTCAAGTTTGGAGCCGCCGTGCAGGAAGAGAAGAAGAGAAGGCTGAAGGCAGGCGCTCAGTGAGGGGAGAGATCTGGGGAAGACAACATCGCGCGCAGCCAGCCCGCGGCTCCCGCCTCCGCTCCTTCCCGGGCTCGCTTGCTCTCTTCCCTCTTCTGCGCTCCTTTCTCAGGCGACATATCGCTCCATCCCTCTTTCTCCCTTCCCTTGTAGACCCCACTCCAGATCTGTGCTGCTACCTGCAAACTTTTTTCCTTTTATCTTTTTTCGCCCCTTCCTCTTTCTCTTTTTCTTTTTGGAGTGAATTGCCCTAAAACCAGCAAACAACTAACTGCTGCCGCTTTTGCGTCTTCTGCATCTTGCGCGTTCTTCGCCCATCGGAGAGGCAATGCCACGAGGGTTTTAACTCCTTTCGGACGCCACTTGGGAGAGAGCTCGATTTCTCCCCCTCCCTATTTTGGGTCTTTTTTTTTTTTTTTTTTTTTCTCCAAGATCTGCCGGTTTAGTTTCACAGCCAAACGCTCTCAGTGCCGGGTGTCTAGAGTTTAATGGTAAGGACACGAGGCGGCTCTCCGGGCCTTTCCGCAGCGGTCCCGGGGAGGGCGGGCGGCCGGGCACCGACGGGGCGGGCACCGGCGGCAGCGCTCTGCGCTGGGCACCGCTCCGTGCCTCTCCGTGCCGCTCAGCGCTTGCACCCGGCTGCCCAGGGCTCTTGTCCCCCGGAGACACGCTGCCTCCCTTCTCGGCAGGCAAGGCCGGGGGCGTGGTGGGTCGTAGGGTGGTTTGTTTTTTTTTTTTTTTGGTGGTTTTTTTTTTTTTTTTTTTTTTTTTTTTTTTTTTTTTTTTTTTGACAGCAGGTTTCCTTTCCCTCCCGCACAGAGTGGCAATGTGTAGCAAAGCGATCTTAGCACTCCTGGTCTATGGCATAATAATGCACTGCAGCGTCTACTGCTCACCTGCGGCCGGACTTCAGTACCCAGCACTGAGGTAGGTCCGTCCCCTTTCCTGGGGCTCTGTCGGGACCCCTCCAGCCCCCCGCTGCCCCAGCTTAGCTAAGGGCAACGGAATCTTACTGCGGAGAAAAGTGGAAGGGGATGTAGCGGAGAGTCATCAAAGGAAAACCCCTCCACTTAGGCTGTGTGCCCACCCCCTCTGCCCCGGCATACGACCCCTCCCGGTTGCAGCACTGGCATCCCTCAGGGCCGCTCCCTGGGATCCCGGCGCTGTAAACCTGCGGCCTCTTGTCCCCGGGAGTGGGGGACTTGCTCTGCTGCGTCTCGGCTGTAGCGGGCCGAGGTCCCGGCTGCATCCAGCAGCTCCTCCCCACCTGCCCCTTGTCCTGCGGGGGCCTCGGCCGTCTCCGGCTTCCCGCAGCTCGCCCAGGGTGAGCATCGCCTGTCCGGGTCAGGGGGAACGGGGCGCGGGGACTGGTGCGCCGTTGTCTGCAAGCATGTGAGAGCTGTCATGGTTCGTGTAGCGGCATGGGAGCGGGTGGGAATTCAGTCTCTTCCCCTGTTTACCTGACTGTATAGGACAGTCCTTCCCAAGAGGGAAGGGGGCTGGCACGAGGTTGTTTGGTTTTCTGTGTTGTTCGGAGTTGTCTTGCTGTGTGGGCTGATGCCTGTGCTGTCACTTTCCAACTGGGAGTCGTGGGCGTTTGAACCCCACTGTGTTTGGGGCAGGAGTGAGGGACAAGTGGGGGACACCCAGAGGCATCGGCACAAGGGAGTATCCCACGCTGGGCTGCGGCTGGGGGCGCAGGGTACGCGGTACGGGATGGCCGATGGCAGCCTCGTCCCACCCTGCTTGTCGCCTGTTTGGGTGACCGGTGTTGTTCGGCTTGGGGGGAGTTTTGGGTTCGGTGCTATCGGTGCTGTCGTCCTGCTCCACCGGCGCTTAGCTCTGTTCCGCCGTGCCCTGCGGGGGTCACTGCCGTGCGGCTCAACTGTGAGCGCGGGGGGGGGGGGCATGCCGGGCGCGCAAGTTTGTCCGAGGAGGGTGTCCCTTTTGGGGCTCCGAGGTGTCCTTGCAATAAGCGGGAGCCCGTCGGGGCTGGTTTAGAGCAGCCCCGTTCATCTCCCTGGTCAGTGCGACTGGGGGGCAGCAGGCTCGGTGGCCTGCGGGGCCATTAACCGGCAGCAAGCCGGCCTTCCTCATTCAAGCGCCTGAATTAGCAAGAGTGGAACACTTTAGCGGCATCTATTATTAATACCTCTGCTAAAGCTCACTGACAAAAATAGCTGCCTCTAACGTGCAATGACCTACATCGTACTGCAGAGAGGGAGGCAGAGAGCATGGGGGGCGGGGTGGGGCTGGGACACACACAAAACTGGCGCGATCTCAAAGTGCGGAGCCACCGTTCAACGAAAAACAACCGGCGAAGCCCTCCCCGGCCCGGCGGGCGCTGCGAGGAGGAGTGGGGCGAGGCCCCCGGCCCCGGTGGCGAGGCTGGCGCTCACCGCCCCGTCTCCGCCGCGGAGGCTGCTCGGTTCCCGCCTAGCCTCCGGCACACGAACGCGTGTGTGTGCGGCAGCCTGCGCGGGTTTGCGCTCCGCTCGGCAAGCACCAACCCTGGCTGTGGCAGAGAGGAGCTATTTCTCGGGCCGGGGCATGGGCCGGGGGGAGCGAGGGGGGGGCAACGTTTGGGGGGTTTCTCGGAGCACGTCTGACGGCGGGTGTGTTCCCTCCTCCGCGGTCCTGCCCCGCAGAGGAGGCGGAGGGCGGGGATGGGGAGCGGGCGGGTGCAAGGAGGGGATGGGGGCAGTCGGACGGGGCTCCCGGGGTGCCCGGGTCGGCTCCGACGAAGGGTGGTCACCGACGCAGTCGGAAGCCGGCAGCGGGGAGTGGAGCGGAGCGCCCCGCGGAGCCCGGCTGACTCCTTCTCCTTGCTGCTTTCGTTGCCAGGCTGGAGGATGAAGTCTACGACGAGGACGGGAACACCCTGCAGGACTTCGCCTACGACCACGAACCCCTCGGCATAGCGAATCCGTCCTCCATGATCGGCGAGATGTACACCTTGTATTACCCACCGGAAAAGAGGTGACAGCAACTCGCGGGGTGTCAGGCGTGAATTTTGAGCCGGGAACAAAACGGGTCTGACAGAGCCGATTGGGGGGAAAAAATAATAATGGTACTCAACAAGCCAACAGCAACAACATCAAAATAAAAACCCGAACCCAAACAAACGACCACATTGCCCGGGTCCGGGTGCTCAGTGTAAAACCTAGAAGAAATGGAAAAGCCGCCTTACCTCCAGCAGCACGGGGGAGGGAGCGGGGGTGCCACCCGCGCCGGGGAGGGCTAGCGATGCTCCCGCAAACGGAGCAGAAATGCCCAGCCGGCGCGGAACCGAGCCAGCGCGACGGGGAGGGATCTGGGTGGGGACGAGGGGTCCCGGGGGACGCGGGGAGATGCCGCCCTCCGCTCGCCGGTGGGGAAGGATGGTCACCATCATCGCCCGGGCTCCCGCAACCGGCTGCAGCCCGCTCCCGGGCCTCGTCGCTCACCCGTGGGCTCTTCCTTCTGCCCAGGCACGCCGATGGGATCTTCAACAAAGCCTACAGGAAACTCCTTGGCCAGTTATCCGCCAGGAAATATCTGCACTCCCTGATGGCCAAGCGGGTCGGGTAAGGGTCTCTGCTTGCTCTTTTCTGCGGTGGGCGTTGGTGCTGCTAGAGCGGAGGCGCTGAAAGGGCGGTGGCTGGGGAGAATAAGGCTGTCCCGGCCGGGGCCGGGAACGTGTTGCGCCCGCGGTGGGGCTGGGGGAGTCCGGCTCCCCAAGCCTCAGCCGCTCCTGGCCGTGGCTCCTGGCCGGCTCCCGGTCTGCTCTCGACGCAGCGTGAGCCCGGTTGTCAGCTCAGGCGGTCGCGGAGGTTTGGTTGGGTTAATACGCTCGGGCATATAAATAGATAGATAGATAGATATGGATACACACACGCTCTCACACACATATATGTGTGTGTGTATTTATATCTATGTCTCTATAATTTTTTATAATCAACTGATTTAAAATTGAGAATTTGGGCAGCCTCCACGATTTGGTGGGGGGAGCAGTTTATGGGGAGCAATGACCGAGGGCGCGGCTGCAGAGGGGGTGGGGGGAACTTGGTTGCAGCCCGGCGCAGCCCCAGCTGGCGGGCGGGGCTCCCCGGGGCTCCCTGCCGCCAGCGGGGCAGGGGCGAGCCCGGTGCCACCCGCTGCCCTTCGGCAGAAGGTAACACGTTAATAAAGCCCCAGGGAGAGCAGCTTTCCCGGCCGCAATGAATAATTCATGGTGGGGAGATATTGTCTCTCCCGCCGCCGCCACTTGCGCGCACCGCGTCGGGAGCGGGTTTCGGCGCGGCCTTTGTCTCCCCGCGCATCTTACGCGCAACGTGTTGCGCCCGGGGCAGCGGGCGACGCGGGGCTGCGCAGGGCCGTAGGGCGGTGCGGAGGGGCGCGGAGGGGGGCGGAGCGGCCCCGCCTGATGCAGCTGTGCTTCTCGGTGCTTGCAGCGGTGCCAGCGGCGGCCTGGGGGACGAGGCGGAACCGCTGACCAAGCGGCACATAGACGGCATCTTCACGGACAGCTACAGCCGCTACCGGAAACAAATGGCTGTCAAGAAATACTTAGCAGCCGTCCTGGGGAAAAGGTATAAACAAAGAGTTAAAAACAAAGGACGCCGAGTAGCGTATTTGTAGCGATGTGAGTAACCAGCCACTCCTGTGTATACAAAGTCCTAAGGGAGAGAGAGAGAGAGAGAGAGAGAGAAAGAGAGAGAGAGAAAAAGAGAGAGAGAGATAAACCCAACAACAAGAACAAAAAAATCTAAACAAAAACAAAAGTCATTTCCAAACTGACTGAACAATCACCGCTCCTGTGTTATCTAAACATGTATTTATGTATGAAGTAAAGCCATTAAATGAATATTTTGATAATAATATTGTTTTTCTTTTGTACAAAAGCACTAGAGAAACGCACAGATCTACTTTGTGGACCAATCATTAAGTTATATATAATATATAAATATATATATATATACTACTAAGAATACTAAAGAACAATTCTTCATGAAAAGCCTGCACAAGAACAAGAATTCGCTGAACTGTTTATGTTTTTATATAAAATAAATAGAAAAAAAAAGACAATCATTGTTTTGAATATTACTCCTATTTTTGTAACAGAAATTAAAAGGATAGTATTTTTATCCGCAACAGGGTCGAAGACATTAATTATCACCATTTGCTACTGTACATAGAGAAGGATGACCTGCTCCCAGGGGAATTATGAGGAAATTGATTTGGGAGAATTGGTAAAGCAGATACTTCCCCTAGTGAGTCTCAAGGCAGGCTCCTTTGCCACTAGCCTCTCTGATGGGGCAGAGTCCCCTTTCCTCTAGATTTCGATTATTTTTTTTCTCTCCTGCTTTATTTGATTCCAATTGTATCTGTGTTAGTGTCTCCTCAAACAATGAGCTTAGAGGATAATTCTCTTGCAAAAACAACAGCTCGATCCAAATTTTGCATCTCTGTTACCTATTGGAGGGAGAAATAGTTTAAAAAACCAAAACCAAAAGAACAATAGCAAAAATCAAATTAAAACTAAAGAAAGCCAAACTCTTAAACCCCAACCCCAAAATTCCGAACCAGCAGCAAGGATAGTAAGTACTAAGCCCCGTGCACTGTTCTTCTGACTGGCTGGGCAGAGTTGCAGAACAAAGCCAAAGCGGAGACAGGACCCGTTTGGAAAGAGTGGGGAAGTGAGCGGGGGCGGCCCCCAGCGCGCCCCGGGGCCGGAGCTGGTACCGGAGCCGGTGCCGCAGGGTCGAGGTAAGACGAGGCGATCCCACCTCCGATCCGCTACCCAACTGCCCCGGGCAGCTCGGTACTGGACCTGGATGCAAAGTACAGTGTGTTACTCTCCAGTGCTGTCCATGCTTCTCATCATGTGTAATAATGAGCAGGGTTCTTGCCTTTGCATTTTTCGGTCGGAGTTGCTCTTTTCTTTGATTGCTTTTTCTTGTAGACCCTCCCGCCTCTCATCCTCTCTTCGAACTTTTCTGAGCTCTGTTTAACCCACCTGAGTCACCTTTTTGGGTTATGTTCTTTTTGGAAAAAAAAAAAAAGATTGTGAACGCTCTCTCACTCCTTTGTTCTGTTTTATGCAAGCTCTTATTGTACAAGTTTAGGAACCCCTGTTGTAGCTACCACTAAAGAATTATGCACTACTACGAAAGTTTTTGTTCCTTGTTTATTGAGTTTGGAGGTAAAATGTATTTTTCTACATTCTGGCTTATTGCTTAGTAAAATTTATTTCATAAAACAAACTTTTGTCATAAAAGAATGTGTAGTGTTCACCTGTGGTCCGGTTTCTAACGAGATAAACCATTTTCACCTCATCTCTCTATGTACGGACTCCTATCTTACCTTCCACCTGGGGGCTGGTTCTGTCCCCTGCCTGGGCCGGGGGACGAAGGAGAACACGTAGGTACCCGTTTCCTTCCAGCTCACCACACAAACCTTACAGGAGTCTTTCCAAAGACACAACACGAGCCCCGCATCCAAGACGTCGGAAAAAAAAAACAAACCAAAACCCCCTGGCGGGTAAAACCCTCCTTCCCAGGCCGGGAAGGGCCGCCGGGAGGAGCGGAGCAGGGAGGGCAGAACCCGGCGGGGCGGGCAGGCGCTGCCGGCACTGCCTGTCCGGGCTGCCCGGGCTGCCCGCACTGCCGGCACCGCTCTGCCGGCCCTGCCGGGGCGGGCCCCCGGGGCACAGGGACGCGGGGCGCAGTGTGCAGCTTTCGTGCCTTCTCTTCACCTTGTAAATCGCCACGAGTTCACGGATGGCTATTTAGTGGCCCTACGATGCTGCAACACATCGGCTTGCGTTTTAGTCGTCCTTCTGTTCTTTGGCCATGGGCAGAGTGCGCTGTGTTTGTGTCGGCTGTGGTATAATGACATAGGGCTCTCGACGTTTTGTTTATGACCTTATCAGTTAGAGTTCAGTGGCTAGTCGCAAGCATTATGAAGTGATCGCCTAGGTTATTATCCTTTGTACGATTTTTTTTTTTTTTTTTTTTTTAGAAACGCCAACAGCCTTACCAAAATTTGAGCAGATTTGAGATACAGTCATAGTAGGTAGATATTAGTCTTGGAGAACTTTTGTGTGCAAATGAATATAAAAAGAACTTAAACGAAGTATTATTACACACATGATATCTATAACTAGGACTTTGATAACTGTTATATAAAGTGTGTAAAGTTTGTATTAATAAATTTTTGTAAACAATGCAATTTCGTCTAATGTTTGGGGGAGAGAAATCTAGAACCTAACAGTGAAAGCTGCATTTCATTTAATTTATTTTTTTAAAATTAGTTAATTTTTAAGCAGCGTTCTGCTGCAGTGTTTCATGCCTGGGATATCTTTTTATTGAGTCTCCACATTTTATCACCAAATGACCTCTAACATTTTTATCGATGGTTACTACTCTGTTCGAGTAAACAGAACTGCTGAAGTAAAGAGCCTATTTTCACACACACCAGCTCAATAATACTCTCTAAAATATGCAAACCAAACTGGTCGGCGCCTATGGTCCATTCCTCTAACAATTCCTGTGCTTAGAAGCCGTTTATTTTAAGCAGAATCCCGCCTGTTTGATGAGATCTTCACCTAATCCGCTTTTAATGAACATTCTGTATGCGACAATGTGCTTCCAAGCGTCACTCGGCTTGGACAACGGCAGCATCTTTCTTTGGATTAAAGATAAACACTGAGCTGTCCTAAAAAAATTATACTGTAACACGACAAAGAGTTCCTTAGGTTTTACAGTGTAGTAGGTGTCTACAGCGAAAAAGCACAGGGTAGTTTGTCGGCACAAAGTGGAGGTGAGGATACTCAAACTTTCATCTTCACTTTAATTTAGCAATAGCTGTTTATGTTAATTATTTTTTGTTGTAGCTCCGGCACTTTACTCAAGTAAGTAAAGTATCAGCAATTTACTTTAAAGTAAACTCTACTTCTTTCTAAGATCATACAATTAAAAAAACAAAGCACAGGAATTAAATGACAATTTCCTAGCAATTGATTTTTCAAAACTCTTAAGTCCAGAATTTGAAACAAGCTGGTCATATCCTCTCTGCCATGAATTCACCTTCTAAGCTATTTCAACAACAGTATTTTACTGATTAACTGGACAACACCAGAGAATGTAGAAAACTGATGGCATCAGTGGTACGTGTTAGGAATTACTGCAAAGTCAGATAAAAGTGCTCATTAAATACAGATCAGATGAGAAGAATGAAAAAAAAATCCCAAAACATACCTGTTGGGGGGAGGGGGAGAGGACAGCGATTTCCCAGACTTATAGCATAACAAAATCCAGCCACTGTTTCCAAGGACAGCATACAGCAAAAAACTGCTTGTAGGTTTATTCAGTAATTATGCAGTGCTGAGACATATAAACACACTACATTTCCATTTCCTGTCTATCAAAATTGAAAATGTGATTAAGACATCCTAGCTAAAGACCATCTTGGTACTGGTAGCTTGACAATGAAGATTAGGATCGGTCCACCTTAAAGATAAGGTCTTCATGAAGTCCTGGAACTTGTTGAAGATGCAAATTCTGCTGTAAATCACATAGAGATGGTCCTAGCCTCACTCTACTCAAATTCCTCTTTACCAAATCGAATACAGCTTCATGAAGAAGCTCAGCTCTGTTCCCACTGATTTAAACTGCCGCCTGAAATGATACACCTGGAAATTGTGCAATACTGAGTATTACGGCATGAGTTTTGTGGGGATTACTGGTGTTCTGTGTGCTCCTATATGACTAGCAGCAGAAATGGATAAAGCCAGTTGAGGGAACAAGAATGACTAGACAAGACATGGCTTGTATAAACCTCCTCACATTCAGTCAAAATAATAAAGTCCAGTCAATTATTAAAGGAAGCTGAACAGAGCAGACAGACTACTCCATATTCCAACCCTAGGAAATGTGGTACAACACCATATCTGTCACAGAGCTACATAGGTCACCAAAACCAGAAAAGCCAGTTTCTGTAGAGCCCTGTTTTTAACCCAGCTGTAGCCAGCATCTGCCTTTCACAAGATGAGCTTATGAGGCTGTTGACCTCCTCTCCATATGCATTTGGAGCCTTTCAGTCTTCTTCAAAACACACTTCATCTATTGTCTGTATATGTTTTCACCTAGAGTTAAGGAAAATAGAAAATCAGAAAGAAATTTGATCTTTTGTGGGCTTGCTACTTGATATTTTTGCAGCTTACTCTCCCCTTATAGGATAAATAATTTAGCCTTTCTTCAAGAAAAACCTTCAGGGGAAAGCACGTATCTGAAAAATGTAAGGACCTCATTCTTAGCCTCTAGAAGTACATGTCTTCTGAACTACATTCGTGGATTTTTAAGACCCAAGGGGACTCTTATGATCATCTACTCTCTTTTAGATAATACAGGGCATAGGATTTCATGGAGTCCTTCATTTAGCATTTCATTTCTGAGTGAGCTGTTCTGTATGACAGCAGTATTGATTGCAAAGCTTGCATGGATGGCAAATTTACTGGATAAGTTGTTCCAAATGTGGCAGTTTAGCACTCCGTTCCTTGTCTCAGTTTGTCTCATTTTTGAGTCCAGGAGATTTGTAACCTGCTGAAGAATCTCTAATGCTTGTGGATTTCCCTCTGCATGTAGGTAGTCCTAGGCAGAGATTTACTCTCCTCTATGACCTTTCTTTGAGGTAGTAAGGTTGATCTTTAAGTGCTCAGCATGAGGAAGAGTTTTCACAGGTGGCACTATTTCTGAACTATTTGTATTTATTAACATCCTTGCTAAACTGTTGAGACTAGAAATGATTACAGTATGTAGCAGTGATCACTTGAGGATATGAAAAAAAGTAGTAACTTTTCTCTTCTTCGTCAGGGGATGCTCATTGCTAACAAGGGTTGCATTTGCCCTCTTGGCCATTTTGTCCTGCTGTGAGATCATGATCTGCTCATAATCCACTCCCACAGCTAGCTTCTTTTCCAGATGATTAGTTAGCATGCACAGAAGCCATGGCCTGGAAGTGACCAAGTGGTTCTTGGTACCTATTTTGTGGTGTTTTGTGTTATGTTGTGTTAAAACCTTTTTTTTTTTTTCAGATATTTCACCTTATTGAGCTACTATTCTGGGAATAATTCCTTTATTTTCCTGCACAACAACCATGCTTTGTTATCTCAGCTGTTACCTGGCACCCATTTCTGCCACCTTTAGAAAGTGTAGACACATTCCAGCAATGCTGCTTGCGTATTTGTGTGTTGTGATACATGGACCCAATTCAGCTGCAATGCAGATTTGTATAATAATTCCAAAGAAGGATTTGACCCAGCTATAAGTGCAAATCCTGGGACAGAGCAAGTTGAAGTGACTTGTAGCAGGCCTCTAGATCTCCTTCTTTTGCTCTTGGGTTCCTAGAGGCAATCCCATCCTGGCATAGCTGAGGTCCCATTCATTCTTAAACTGTGTGGGACATTTGGAAGTGCTTTTTGCTAAAACCATGGCTCAGTTACTTACCTGGAATATGCACAGAAGAGAAGTAGTACATGATGCATTAGAGGTAATGTGGTTGAACTGCTAAACCTAATGCATCTTTTGAAATAATTAGTTAATTGGCTTTTGATAAGATTTATCTAAATGTAAAAATGGGATTTAGCTTTGAACAGGGATATTTGAGCACCAAAAATATGCCAGTTTAAAAGCAGTGAAGGCAAGCTGTGTTTACCATTTATGCAAGTGTTTGTTTTGATACTTCAATAATGAAATATCTAGGAGAAATAGATGTATTGATTTCTGAAACAGTATAATTTATTTATGACAGAGAAGATCTCTTTCTCTTCAGGCTCTGAGGTCATTTTCAGGCATTCTACTTCAGAAAGAATGTCATGGAGATTTTTGACAGTATGAAATAGAGGAGTGGAACAGAAAAATGACAGTCACTTCTAGTTCTTCTGTGATGTCCTCCAGTGTCTCAATACCAGGATGTCATAGAATCATAAAATACACTGAGTTGGAAGGGGCCCATCAAGATCATTGAGTCCAACTCCTGGCCCTGTGCAGGACACCCCAAAAATCCAAACTATGTGCCTGAGAGTGTTGTCAAAACGCCTCTTGAAGTCAGGCAAGCTTAGTGCCGTGACCACTTCCCTGGGGAGCCTGTTCCAATAGTCAACTACTCTCCAGGTGAAAAACTGTTTCTTGATATCTAGCCTAAATCTCCCCTGACTCAGCTTCATGACATTTCATTGAGTCCTGTTACAAGAGTGAAGAGATTGGTACTTGCCCCTCTCCTTCCCCTCTTGACGATGTTGAAGACCACAGGGAGGTCTCTCCTCCATTTCCTCTTCTTCAGGCTGAACAAACCAAGTGACCTCAGCCACTCCTTATAAGGTCTCCCCTCCAGACCCTTCACCATCCTCATGGCCCTCTTTTGGACACTCTTTAATAGCTTAGTGTAATTTTTATCTTGTAGTACCCAAAGCTGCATGCAGCACTCTAGGTGAGGCTGTGCTAGTGCAGAGAAGAGCAGGACAATCACCTCCTTTGACTTGCTGGCAATGCTGTGCCTGATCCACCCCAGGACACTGTTGGCCCTCCTGGCTGCCATGGCACGCTACTGACTTATATGCAACTTGTCATTGACTAGGACCCCCAGGTCCCTTTCTGCAGCATTGTTCTTAAGCCCAGTCTGTACGTACATCGAGGGTTGCCCCATTGCAGGTACAGAATCCAGCACTTTCCCTTGTTGAAATTCATCTGGTTGTTGATTGCCCATCCCTCTAATTTGTCAATCCCTCTAATTTGCCATCTTCCACAGGCATCCAGGTAGGACCTTGTTTTTCTCATTTGCTGGATCAGCCATTTGGGAGTGAAGGGCCTGCTGATTTCAGGTGGGTGTTGAAAGATTTAAAGAAAAATAATGTATTTTTTTCCTCCCTGCTATACGTTTCTGAAAGTCACGTGCTTTGTCTTCTGACTCTTTGCTCACATCAGAAAGGTTGGTAAGCATCACGTTCTGTCCCTTTTAGCAGGATTAATATGCTTCTCTGATAGCATATATCAATTTTGGTATGCATATTTATAGATGTAGAGGGCAGACTGCCCAGGCTAAAGGGTTTGCCATTCAAGATTTGACAACAAATCTAAATATATATTTATTTTGGACAGATTAGATTAGACTCAGCCTATGGCTGGTCTCTGTTTTGACATTTATCTCCATGGTGAGAAGAATGGTTACTTTTGAGTGGTAGAGTTATGAATAAGTGACTGCCTTTCCCTCAGGAGTGAAGATTAGTGTCACAAGAAATCAGCCGTCATGTATGTTATATACTGAATGTGTACTCTCTTAGCTCCCACTGCTTGGATGGGATTGAAACTTTCCTGACAGTTTGAGAGAATGAAGAGTGCTTGGGTGTTGTGGCAATCAGGCTGCTCTGAAAATGGTTAAACTTTTAATCAGTTGTGAGCTCTTATGTCACCAGAAAAATAACAATATATGTAAATAAAATTGCAAAAATAGCACAAAGAAATCGTTCTCTCCCTTGCTATGTATATATATGCATATGTGCATGTACATACACATATTTCTTAAGCAGACAAAAATGAGAACACATTAAAGTTCCGATATTTATGTGTTGGCCATAGCTAAACTTAGACACAACATCTAATTTACACTGACGTCTTTCTTTAACAAGTTTTGTAGAGGAATGATTTAAGTTCAAGGAAGTGCACTGAGTCATCTGCACGGTGGGCCAGTGGCTGAGCTAAGTTTAGAATCAAGGGGAAGTTTGGATCTTCTGGCTCCAAGTTTCTCCCTTTACACCTCTGCTTTTCTCAAACATTCTCACTGCTTAAAAAAAAAATACATTTTCTGCACAATTTCTATTCTTTCCTTCCTTGATTTTTTAATGTATCCTTGGTTCTTTGGTCTTCTATAGTAAATCAGAGAGTTTAGTTTAATGAGCTATTCAAGTTTTTAAAATCGGGTTAGCTGATGAGCTTGCAAATAGTACCTTGTGACATCTCTGTTTCAGGAGTGCTGAGATTAAAAAGCATAAATGAAAAATGTGAGGTCTGGTCAAGTGATTCAAGTGATACCTGAGTGAAGCCGTATTACCGAGTTGCAGGGAAAAACACCAGATGAAGCTGAGCAAGGCCAATCCAGGACAGCCCACCCAGTACAACCTCTGTTGCTACTTGTTTGATATAAAACTACACATACTCATTCTCCTCAGCCCTCTTTCCTCCAGAGACTTTCTGTGGGCCAATGAGTTTCCTGCCAGACCAAGGGTGTCATGCAGTTTATGGCACATCATGCCCTCTGAGGAATCCAGCTCATTCCTCCACTGAGAGGCACCTCTGAAAACACAGTCATGGCCAGAACAAGGGAAGACCAGAGCACTTTCTCCATAAATGAGTTGCAGCCAGGCTGCTTCCAGCAGGTTATGAACCTGTGTCCTCTGTGGCAGATGTGGGATGCAGCTCTTGTGCAATGTGGGTTAGAGCTTCACGTGCTCCTCTACACTCTTCGGGCACCTTTCCCCAGAACAGCCCAACAGATATTACAAGGCACAACATATCAAATGGTTAATCTGCTGCTACAAATCAAATGGTTAATCTGCTGTTGTACAACTTCTATAAATTTTATTTACTTTTTTTTTCATGGCTCAGAAAATATACAAAGACTAAGGAAGACTGGCCAGACTCTAAGACTATGCATGTTTAATAATTTCTGGTGTCTCTAGCTGATTTGGTGCATTGCTGTGTTTTGCATCAGGAAAGAGTCATGATATAGCTAAGAGGTGATTAAGCCCAGGACTTTTTGTAGCATACTGTATGCAGGCAAGTGGAACTGAAAGGAAGCAGTTTTCTGATTGCATTTCGCTTTGCTATAATAAAATGTAGTTAATTTTTATAACAGTTTCATTTTATTTTAGTTATACTGTAATGACAGCCTTATTACACTACTGTTTATGCTTTTTTTAAGCTTAGTCATTGTTTAATCTTACGAACAGAGAGTCAACTTCATGCCTGATATTTGCTGCAGCTCACACTACTGAGCCCTAACACTATGGCATGGGGACGTATAATCGGTCAGATAACCCGATCATGATAAGAATCCTACCAGGGGAACTCCATACTGTTGTTACTTCCCTGTAGAGATGGTCATTCAAAAAAAAAAAAAAAAAGAAATTAGAATCTAATTGAATCTGTTGAAATCTATTAATTATCAATTATCAGTACCCAACAGGAGTGCAACTGCATTTGCACTGTATTCAGCTTTATTTTACTGATAATGATAGTGTCAATGTTAATGGGGCCATAAAGAGAAGGAAAATGCCACTCAATGTGAGTGCGCTTCATCACAATCTGACCCTGTCTCATTAAAAAAGACTTTTTCAGCATGTGTAGTCTTTTCATATTCCAGATCAGTGGTTCCTAAGGGGTGGGCTTCAGAGTCAGAAAATCACAATACCCCCTTGTAACTTCACAGTAAGCAGCTGTCACTCTGCTAAGATAAATGCCACCTTTTATAAGCTGCAGTTACTGTTCACTTTTCTCCACTCTCCTTGTATCGCTGCTTTGACCTAGTCTGAGTCATTCCCTGCATGGCAAAACGTTTCTTCCTGTGGGCATACATTATGACTGGGGTTGTGTACTGATAAAAGAGGGATAATGCGTCCTCTGACTCCTCAGTGAAATACTTCATCCCGGAATTAGGATGTACACACAGCAAAGACAAAAACCAGCCGGAGTTTGTTAGACTCCCCTCCTATAAGTAGGTGACAGGTCTTTTTAAATGGTAATGAACACCTCGCCTGTGCACCTGCATGGGGACCGGGCACAGTATGAGGCAGGAGTAGAGGGTGTCCAAAGGTTCTGTTGCATCTATGTGCAGAGACCTTAAGAAGGCACCAAAGAGGAAGAACTTTGTTTCTCCACTTCGTTCCTCCTTTGTTCTTCTACTTTGAATTGTGAGAAATAAGGACTGACTGCTTTTCTGCTCAGCTGTAGTGGCAAGACCTTAAAAGCATTCCTATGGACCAGGCCAAGGGCTATCCCAGCAGTTGTTTCTGATGGTCATCAACAGTTTAAGAAATGTCTTCAAATTTGGGCATGTGGAAGGACCATCTCTGCCAAAATGAGCATCTGGACAGCAGTAAATTAAGTACTTGCTACTCATAAGCTACCTTTATACGAGTGTTTAACAGACTTGGACATCCATTGATTTAGTGTCTCCATTTTAAAGTCCATTTTTATTTTAAACTTTGTTTTAGCAATGAGTATCCCATTTTAATTGTGCTCTATATGCTCTTGTGATTTGATAAATTAAATTGTTACATGCATAACCACCTTCTGAAGACACCTTTGAGTATCTATAGTCAAAGTATCATTTCTTGTCTATTCCTTGGCAGGATATACGTCAGCTGTTGGAGATTATGCAAAAGTCACAACTCATTAAAACCCACAAATCTTATCTGAATTATTATTATCTGTTCATTCTTCCTGTCTTGTTTACAATTTAGGGCTTTTCAAAATTTTTTGCTATGACTTATAAGCTATTTTACTTTGTGTTTATACCCAGTACAGCTTTTTATGTATCAGGAGCATTCTGACTTATTTCTCTAACAGTGCCTTTAGAACAAGCACCATAAGAAAGCACTGTATGATAGCTTTGTTATGCTTTCCATATAGCTCCAAAGCCTGAGTTTGAAATCTAGGAGTAAATTTTTGCAACTAAACCACAAATAAATCCAGCAGTGCTTCAGTATCCTTTTGTAATACAAAGCCACATATTTGAATACCGGCTTCAGCTGTTTCTACATCTTGTGTAGTGATTACACTGAAATATTAAAGAAATCACATAATTTTTCACCCATTCTGAGACTTTCACCAGCTTGGTCAAAAAGTAGATTTATTTTTGTTTTGAAATGTTCTTTTTTTCACATATATATGTGCACACCCAATTGTACAGAGACTATAGTATGGCCACCTAGGCAAAAAGAGGTACCAATGAAATACCTGGTAAGATTCAGAATACCCAAAGAGTGTCATATTCCTTTGAAGCTCACAGAGAGGTGCTGCTGGTGCTTGCTGCATTTCATGGCTGAAACACTTTCAAGTACAGAATTCCCTCTGGCTTTCAGTGACTTTCTGCATGCACAGAAATCAGCCCAGGTTCACTGCTGTAGGAATGCGAAAGGGGAAGGCTCGTGCTCTTCTCTGACCACTTGAAATTTAGATACTCTGCATCACAGTGAAAGACATAAGCCAGCAAGAGTTTGTTAGAGTCTGGCTGCCTTAATCAGAAAAAAAATCTGGTGAGCTGAAGATGTCCAGATGGGTTTATAAAGATAAAAATAACAGACTGTGTCCTTCCCCCCATGACAAGAAATAATTCCATGTTGGTAATGCTTCCGCAATATACCACCTCTGCTGCCACCAGGGCACGTTCCACAGAAAAGAGTCTCTCATGATCATGAGCGAGGGCAAGCGGGACTTCAGCAGGAGCTCTGCATGTAGCTCAGAAAGGGAAGTAGTGCTGCAGAATAAGAAGATACCTCCAGGAAAGAGGACTCGACTCAATCAGCAAGATTCGTTGGTGTCAGCACACAGACAACATGGTCAGGGAAAACTTCAGGTAACGGTTTGCACCGGCAAGGAGCTGTGCTGCAGCACTATCTGTTCTGATATCAAATTGTCTTGTGTTAACAGATCCATCATTTTGTTGAGTACCTTATACCAACCACATGGGAAAAGCCAAGCTGACCACACAGTGGACGTAATTCTATAATGAGTGTTTCATCTTGGGTGGAAAAGAGGGTGGAATTCATATCAGATCAATAAAAAGTTACATATACACCAAGGTTATTTTGGGTGCTGGGGTTTTATGTTTCCAAGCCAGCATAAAATCATCAGATTGTTTTTTAAGGAGCATTTTCTCAAGAGTTTTAGCAGTGAAAAGAGAGAATTAGGAGTTTGAGTCCTGCTAGATGTAATTGTAGTCATGACTGTGAGCTCCAAACCAGATCCCTTTCCCCAGGGCCCCCAGTTACTTGCACTCCTCCATCAGCCTTGCAGCAGCCAGGCCCTCTGCTCTCCTTGGTCTGCACATGAAACAGTCTGTGAAGGAAATCTGTCCTTCCAGTAAAGCTGTTCAACATATCTTTTCACAAACCCTCGGTTTTGCACACCTTAACATTCATGGTCAGTAGAACAGAGGAGGGGGCTCAGTGGGGCTTCCCTCTCATTCTGCTGCCTGGAGGGGGCCGGAAGCCACTTGCAAATGCAATGGATGAGCACTTGCAGACAGTGCTTTAATCCTGACATTGATGTTGAATGATATTGAACACAAATGCTATTCTCTTTAATGAAGTCTCTACAGGGAAACCTGGAAACAGCGCTGTAGGGATGGCCTGATGCCTTTGCCAAAGGTGGAGAGGGAGGGTGGGTGGCCCTTTGGTGAACCATGCTCTGCTCAACCAGAAAGATGAAGAGTAACCGAACTTATCTTACAATTCAGGTTGTGCTCTATGTAAAGCTAATTCAGGAACCCACTTGTATTGATTATTCTAACTCTGTCCAGACTGTGAAGATCCTATTTAATATCTTGCTTTTTGGCTTAATAGATATAAATTATATAGGTTTGCTCTTGAACATTAAGCTTGCCACTACTTACCATCTCAAAATTTGACTCCCTAAACAACAGCACTGAGTGTCTTTGCACCTTTAGAGGATAAGGATATGGAGATGAAGTATTAGACTCCTCTTTTACCCCACCCTATCCCTTCACTTCTCTTCCTCACTTTTGGATTTGCAATACGTAAGAAGACTCCTAGTTTTGGGCAAGAGTTGGCATTAAAAGTGCATCAGGTTACTGCTGTTAACAAGCAGCTTGCCTCTTTAATCTGAGGTAAAGCAGGGACTGGATGTTCCTGGATCATTCTGCTTGTCATGATAAATTTGCTTTTTAGGTTGGTAGTAGATATACCCTAGGGTTTGACATCGAGGGCTGAAGACACCAGGAGGAAGAGATGGCCTGGTGCCTGAGACAGTACTGTGTTCATATGCCTCCCACCCATCTGTACAGATGTTTGATGTTCACTAGTGTAGCTCTTTGTCCTGGTAACATACTCAGTTTTCTGTGGGCAGGCATCCATCCACTTGATTGCCTAAAGTCCTGACATGAACAAATGTTTGGCTGCTTGGCAGGATTCACAAACCAGATGTTACCTCACCTATTTGCTGTTCAGGGTGTCGTCTGCTAGGTATCCTTGAGAGAGATGTCACCCCTGGAGGATGCAGAATCAGGCAGAAGCCAATGATTAAGTAGTGAGCTGGAGAAATGGGGGCCACATCCTACTGCTCTCTCCCATTGCATCTTTGGCCACTTGTTTTCCCATGAGAAAGCTAGAGCAATCTTTCATAACCTGATGTCTTCAAAAGAGCAGGATGTGGCTTTGGCTGTGGTTGAAGGGCAAGTTTACTTTTCTCCCACGTAATGTCTTCTTTCAAAGAATGTTTGTTATGTTGTAAAGTCATATCACTCTCTACTTGTAAGAAGATGTGAGTTGGAGGAGTGTCTTCTTTAACCAGAGGATTTGGAAAAAGGTAGGAATTTTTTTTTTTTAATTTCCCATTTTTTCCCTGCTGAGGCCTGCTATAAAAAAATAAAAGAAATTGTTACTGCTGTGCTTTAATTCTTAAGAAATGCTTTCTGTAACTAATAACTACTTCAGAATAAGTCACTTTTTTTTTTTAAGAATTGCAGTAGTAAGCAACTGCAATTTCCATATGTCTGTGTTACTGCTGGTCCTTAGTCCCATATAGTGAAATATAATGCAGTGAAGATGTATAGCATTATCAAGTTAATTTTTCAAGATTTATCTTTAGAAATATGAACTTCTTTTACATCTTTACAGTTTCGTCAGGTCTTTTTACTATATCTGAGCACTGTAGATTTAATCTTCCTTTCTGTTTGCAAGCCAGTGATGTTTATACTTTCTATTTTTAACATTTAATTTTTCATCTACTTTGGAAATGTGTCAACAGGCAAAAATATACTTAAACATTTCAATGACCAGTGGAGCAACTAGATATTTTAAGTTGTATCTGTCACTGTTCAAGAATAAAGGCTTATACTTCCTTACTTTCTGAATACACCTAGCAGCAGTTTCTGCGTGGTCAGTACACATGCATATGCACATACCTATATATCTCTGTATGAACTTAAAGTATCATTCTTATAGGAGTAAATATAATTTTGTTACAATAAAAAATCTACAGGCACTTCAGATTTCACCAATATTTGTTACTTTTCCCTGCAAAACAGGAGGAAAATCAGCTATTCTTCTGCATGGTTTCAATTTCTAGAACTCATCTAGAAATCATCTGCAATGGAAATGCATGTTAGTACACATTCAGAAAAAAGACAGCAAAAAATAAAATAATTTTGAGATTATTCAGGGAGCATCAATTCTTCAGTTCTTTCAAATATGACTCTTGATCTACAAGTTTCATCTTGGTTAGATGAACTTAATTCTTGTTATATGAGAAATAAAAATATTCTTTAAAGGGAGCATAAAAGAAGTTAGAGCTATTTTGTGGCATTTTTTTGCACAGCTGGAGAAGTGTAATAGATTTTTCATCTGAATGAGAGTAGGCATGTTATGGTACTGTAGAGAAAGAGAAGCCCATGAAGTTGCTGCTTGTATTTCATAAGTGCAAACTTACCAGTTTGGACATACCTGGCTCTGGCATATGCACTCACATGCCCACACACACACACACACACACAAACACACATCTTCTCCCAGGCACACCTCTGGCAACAGGGAACCAAAGTCATGACCAGCACTGCCAAAAAGCTGCACCATTACACGATAGAGCCACATTACAATTTTCTGGTATGTACAAGGCATGATATTGTTAGCAAGTGTTTTGGGGTACCCTAGTTGCTCAGAAATGTTGCTCATAAACACCAAACTGTAGGAAGTGCAGTTATTGCAATTCTAGAGGACATGCTTGCAAAATCAGAATATTTTATTCCAGTGTATTATTTTTACTATTTATTTATTACTTGTATTACCATAGCAACTGGAGCTCAGTCACAGACAAACCCCCACTCTGCTAGGAACTGCACAAACAGGAAAAAGAGATGAGTAGCACTCATTCTCATTAATAAGGTGTTCTTAATTTTAAAAGGTCTCTGAGGTCATGTATGCAACTGCAGAAAATAGATGAAAAGCAAGTTCCAATATAAAGAGATAAATAAAACCACAATCAATCCCTCAGTGACAACTTGGCTGTCCACTAAAACTCCTCAGAGAAATGCTGGCATTATCAGCAGACCTTGAACCATGCCCTCAAGGAAATAAATTCAAGCTCTATCAAACCAAGAAGGAAGGGCCAATTAAGGACCTCACGCTGTAGCATCACCACATTTACTGGGTGTATGGCTAGTAGGAACATCTCAGCTGATCCATCTGAGCATGATCTCCTCATGGGAGGAAAGCTATGCAAAACTCTTTTGTACAGATTTCAGGCTTTAATGAACCTGGGACCTGAAAATATTCTTTTTCCCTATTTTGTCATTGACCTGAGAGAACCTTCTTAGTTGTCAAGAAGAAAAGTTGTCAACCCTCCATAAGAAACTGTCAGCCTAAGAATCCTGTGGTGAGGCACTACCAAAAGGACCATGATTACACCACCTTCTTAAATTCTACTACATTTCAGAGAATATTGATTTCTAGCATGGTATTGAGCTGTGCAATCCAAATGCTATTTTACATTCCAGAAATGCTAGCTCTGTTAATGCCTTGAAATCTTCCTTCAATCTTTTGTGCCCTAAGAAGACTCCAATTAACTCCTTCCCTTCCTTCAGTATCTCTTTATTTGAATTTCCCATTTATTTTTCTCTCTTTCTTGTTTTTGACCTTTTTTCTGCAATGTATTACCATTACAAATTGCTGCCTGAAAGAAAACATGATTTATTTTGTCATTTTAATGCAGGGAGTTTGCACAATGCATGTAGTTTTGTACTATTTCAAAAGAAACACAACACAACATGTATGTGCTAATTAAACGCACCATACTAATGATGTGGCAGCATGTGGCCCTCATAACTCTGGCAGCAATAAGAAGAGTCCTGAGGGAGGCATATTTCTTCAAACTAAATTGCTGCAGGGATCTTTGCAGGGAGGCTCTCCATTTTATTTCTGAAGGCACTGTGCTGGTGGGGGATGCGTTCTTGTCTAATGTTGACAGTCCACTGCCCCTGCCCTTTTTCTCTCTGCACTAAATTGCTGATAAATCTCCCTGGTCATCCTGTAAAGCAGAAGAGAGAACTGAAAACACAGTGTTTCAAATCAGCAAGACCTTAGAAAACAGGAGTGCCTGTGATATTGTTGCAGAAGGGGATTCAGTTGTTGTGAAGTCCTGCTGTTTGCAGGCGGTCTCGTCACCCGGGAGAAACAGGGAGTCAGGGTCTTGTCTCATCCAGCCTGCAGGAGCTGTGGTGCCTGGAGCCCGACTTTGTTCCTGGGTACTGCTGGTCAGAGCTGCAGGCTGCACCCCAGCTTCTGGGAGCTGCCTCTACACAGTGCAAGCTTGTTAAAGGCGCTTTTGAAGCTGGAGAGGGTCCTAAGTTTTCTGTGAAGACATAGTCAGGGAGATTTGTTAATTTTCTTCCTTTTAACAAGTATGAATTTATAAGCATGTTGATTTGACTTTCTGATTGGACATAGGGCTTACAGGAGCAGAGTGGGCTCCTTGGCTTGAAAATCATGGCCCTTTGGATACCACAAGGGCAATCCTAGTTTTTGTCCCATCTGTTATATGACAAAATTATACACAGCAGAAAGAAATACATTTAATAGAAAACACTTCCATCACAACCGAAGCAGGGCAAACTTTTAAGGTTTGCTCTGTCCCTATTTGGACAAAATGCCTGTTTCTGAGTATGAGGCTTTTTAAGCCAAATACCTAGACAATTTGCTTTTAAAGAGTACATGAATGGGAAAACAATTCAGATTTGATGCTATGTCAAATGACAGTATTTAGCTCTCGCAATTATTGTATCTGCATGTATCTACAGATCAGGTAGCTTAAGGCTAAAATGTTGTCATTTATTGGTACAAAAGCTTCATATTCAGCCTAGTGGATGAGGGGAAAGTGCTCTCAAAACTGGCCCTAAAGTCTCCCCAGATATGCAGCAGAGATTGAGGTCCAGGCAGGAGAACAGCACTGATCTGAGAAAGGAGGGATGAACGAGTGGACAGGCTGCATGCACAGCACAGTTTGGCTCTAATGGGTTGGGATGTAGAGAACCTTTTCCTTTCAGCCATCTCATGCATGGTGACTGCCTTTTGCGAATATTTTTAGGAGGATTGTTCAAAAGAAAGACTAGGAGGCTGACATACTAACTACTTTGGAGAATATTTTTTGCAAGTCCCTTTCTGTTGTAGGCATTGACTCAGCTCTGACTTTGTAAAAAATTTGCCTGCTGTACAGAGCTGCCAACATCAGCCCAGTGGCACTTTGCCTCTGGCTCCTGGACTCTGTCTTCATCGTTCACTACCACCTGCGGAGGGTCTGATTCAGAAGGGTTGCCTCTTCCTGCTTTATCTTGCATGAATGAAACTTTATTTTGCTCCCCAGGCTACATATGAGTAAATTCCCTTCCTTACCATCCAAGTTAGGCTAAGTAGCTGTGTTGGCACTTGTGCACATCCCGCCAGCTTCATGCAAGCAGCATTATTTCACCTCTCCCCTGCTTTTGGCCCTGAATGCCTGTTCCTGCCAAGTGTGCTGTGGGAACGTGTGTTAAATGTTACTGTCACTTTTAGTATATGAAAGATGATAAATACTGTGGAGACAAGCTGTGAAGAATGAAGACAAGAAGCTGATGTTTGGTGTGAATGAAGAGGGGAAAGGCTGTGAAAAGTGAGATCACATGCTCAGAGCAAAAGGCTAGGAAAGTTTTCTTCACTGTAATATTATGAATGAAAATAGGTACCAATGTTATATTTGACCAATTTGTAGATGATGTTAGTTGAAATGGGAGATGATGAGAGGCTGGAGGAGTGTTTTACATTATGAATGAGAATAAAAGTGTATAACTTATAACTGTAAAGTAAAAAGAGGGAGTAAGAATCAATTGGGAATGCAGCTAAAGGCTGTGCCAAAGCCATGGACTTGAGGAGCTGGAGAAGAGGCAAGACAGTGGCATTTCCATAGTGACAGAAAAAGGGGAAAATGTCAGAGGGAAAGATGAAGAGCACTACTCTGGCTGTGCCACTCTTAAGCAGATGGCTGAAACATGGAGCAGGTACTTTATTTATTTATTTTGCAGATTAAATTATCTGGAATTTGATTATTTGTATAATTATCTGTAAATGAATTATCTGGAGACAACATGAAAAGAAACAGAGACAGAGCCCAGGTGTAGAAGGCTTTTGTGGAAAATTGGAGGGAACAACGAGGAAAATCCTTTGAAAGGTACACTGGAGTGTGGTTAGAGGGAAAGAGGACAATCAAGACATAGATGAGTCAAAGTCCACAGAGAGCAGATTTATGAGAAGAGTCTTGTGGGTGGGTTGGAGAGGGTGACAAAGAGTGTTGGTTCTGGGTTTTGGGAGGAATGACCTGTGTGGGACTTTGGTGAAAATGTTTCTTTATTGAAGGGGAAAGAAAAGAAGTCAGAAAAGAATGGTAAGACTGAGCTTGATTGGAAGAGCTTCAGAATACTTTTGCAGTCAAAAAAGGTGGGTGGCATGGTTGGTAGAGAGGAGTGGAGTCAAAGGTGGTTTATCTTTAAAAAGACGTCCATGTTGTGAGGTGGAGAGTCTTGAGGAAATTGAGAAATAGAGGTACTAAAGAGGGAGTGAAGGAGTGCCAGTAGGATTAAAAGACAAGCTTGAAGGAAACTGATGAGATGCTTGTCTGCTTAGAATAAATATTACAGAATAAATGTCCTGCATGCCTTGTAGAAGGAGAAGAAAAATCTTGGAAGGGAAGGAGTTTTGAAAAACCTGACAATTTTCATTCAAAATAAGTTGGTGAAATTCTGTGCAGCAGGAGAAGTGTATGGTTGGGAAGGGTGAAATGGAAAAGGAGAAGGAGAAGAAAATGAAAAGGGAAAAGTAAAAGAGCAAGGAAAAGGACAAGGAAAAGGAAAAGACTGAAGGACTAATCAAGGGCGGTGGCAAGCTGCTTTCTCTGGAAACATGGGATTTGGTTTAAGTTTAGAATAGAACTCTATTTAAGAACAGAGTTTCTTTTGGCTAGGAATGTAGCAGAACTGAAGAACTGAAGGAGAAAGGGAGGAGAAGGGAGAGAATTCAGAGTGGAGAGTGTTGTCCAGGCTGCGGAGAGGGGGAAGAGAAGAAACAGGAGGTGGGGGTGTGATGTAGGTGAGGAGGACAGACCTTACACTGGGAAGGTGGGAAAAAAAGAAGTGTGAGTGGGGAGAGGCAAGGTCTGGAGAACTTCATGAGCATATGATAAGAAAAGGGAGAGAAAGAAAGAGCAGGAGACACCAAAGAGAAGAAGAAGGGCTTGTGATCTGGACATGGGAATGAGATAAACTGAGGAGACAGATGACTGATAGTCATTTGTCAAGAAAGAGAGATGAATTTTCAAACCAGGCCAGCAAATCAAATGGAAATGCAAAGCTGATTAATGGCAAAGGGAATTAGGTGTACTGTTAGCATGGTCCTCCAAGACATGGAGCATAGTTGAGGAAAGATATTCTGTGATTCTGTGAAAGCTGGGAAGAGACAGACAGAAGTTCAAAATTGTTAGAAACAGTGACAAAGTTTGTATTTTGTAGCGCTAATAATTGGGATAGAGTTTCATAATAAAGTTGTAGCTTCTGATACTTCTGATGATGTTGCCATTATAATGTTTGATAACAGTGGCTTGCTTTTTAGTGTTAGGCTTAATGTTACTCATTAGTTTTTAATGTTTCCTTTCAAAATTCAAATGGTCCACACATAATACATTAAAGTTATTTTCTGTGGGTCCCATTAACATTCTCCCCAGAAAGCCATCTCCTGAGCGCAGAGCCTGTAATATAGTCATTTATATCTAGAAATTCCTTAGAACTTAAAAATATTAAGCTCACTAAACAATATATTAAATAATGAGTTGATGGATAAGAAATAGGGAAGTGCTTTCTACATCAATAGGTAATGTGAATTAACAGGAAAATGTGTACTGAAGGAAACTATGAATGCCAGAGTAATAATGATGAAGGTCAATACTAAACCAGGTGTATTTCTTATTTCCTTTTATTTTCATTTGTAGAGCTGCATGTATTAGATAAAGAAGAATAAATGTGTAGCACCTCAGACACACACCTCTCTCTCTCTCTCTCTGTAAAATACACTTAGTTAGAATTTGGAGTTACATGATTTCTCAACAGGCTAGAAATTTTTCCTGGGATCCTGGAAAAACCTGAAGCACATTCTTATTTTGAATCTTTACTGATCCAATGATGTAGCAGTAAAAACTTACTTACTAAGCCAGACACTTTATTTATGACAAATATCACTGTCACTTTCTAATTAAAAGTGTTTTTTTCCCCCTCCATTAAAAGCACATGATTTCACTTCTATTGGACTGGATTCCTTTAGTCATTTAATACTTTCTCATAATCTAGTAATTTCTTTCCAAAACTGGCTTTCAGGCATATTAGAGGTTTAAATATGCTGCCTTACTTTCTCATGGACAGTTGTTAAAACTTCTTGTGGATGTGATCTTTATTCATGGAGGGGTTGTTTGATAAAGCAATATTACTGCAACTGAGAAATAAATCTCATGTATAGTACTGCTAGTCCCTTTGTCTTGGGCAGAAAGCTATGTAAACTGGGAGCATGGTGTCAGATCTGTGAATCGTGATGTCTCTTTCTGCTTTTCAGTATTGTTCTTCCTGAAAAAATCCTTAATAACTTTTCATCTTAGGGAATGTCAGCAGAAACATAGAGATGGAGCTACTGTAGAGTAGAGAGTTAGCACTACTCAGCTGAGTTGCATTTGCACACCTCATGACAGCATTTAGTCCTCCCCACTCCTGAATTAGAACAAATTAACTTTCTGTCTTCAACTGTAGTTTTGTTTTGTGCTTGACACAGGCTAGGGGGAATTCCAGAGCCAATTTTTGCAGGTTGCCTGATGAAAGCCAACCATTAGTTGGTGGTAAACTGGTCTCTCATAATCATGTGTAACACCATAACCATGGTGCATACACGCCACTAGATCACTCTTCTCCTGGGTTCAGTTTTCCTTGTCTGATGCTGGAGACACATCATGGCCATGGTCACAAATGTCAGACACCATTTCTTTTGGTAGTCTCTCACTCTGTCTTGCTTTAAAACTTCTGCAACTGATAAAAGACCACGTAAGTAATGATCTCAGGCCCCAAACTCATCATGTCTAAATATAATGCCCTTGTTTCCCATGTAGAAAAGATTTGCCCTTTCTATTAGGAAGGTGATCAGAGTTGGGAAGCTTTTGGAAACCTTTCTGATTTTCAGAGGTATGAAAAGATAATGAACTTGGGTAATGCTGGACTGAGCAAATGACTATATCTATGCCAGGAAATTAAGTGGTGCCAGGGAAGGCTCCAGGGCACAGGCACCTGGTTGTCTGTACTGTTATTGCTGCAACAGCCCATGAACGGCACACTTGTGACCCACAGAAAATAACAACTTGCAGCCAGCTCATAGAGTGATTCAGGAGCTAGTAACTCCCCAAAGGCAGTTTGGCCTCTTGGAGACTAGGGGGGTTTAAAAGCATGGACAGGGCTAGTCTGTGCCTGTAGGCCTCAGTGCCAGAGTGTAGACCAAGGCAAATTTAATGAACTAATGTGAAGAAGCCTTACAACACTATACATTATATGTGTCAGGAAAGTGTGGAACAGGACTAAGTGGTCTGTCTGTTGGTTGCTCACAGTGAAAAGGTGAGCTGAGTCAGTTGGTGATGGAGGTAGGGACAGCACTCTTCACAAAAGAATCTATATTGAGGCAGACGTCATTTCTTGAATCTTCCTTTTTTTTTTTTTAATGTCCAAATATTTGTTCTAGAGATGAATCATCATCCTTATTGGGCTTCATACAAGCCATAAACTTCTTCATTTTACAGCTCCTGCAGTAAAAAAATATTAGAGTAAATAGGCTCGTGGGTAAAATATAACAACAGATTAATGCCATTTTTCTATGTATTTCCTATGGCTAGCCATCTCTAGGAAACAAACTAAGACAAGCAGAGGGTCTGTGATTCCCTATGTGATGTTTTACTGACATATTAGCTTATAAGCTTATAAGGACACTTTTTTCCTTTCTAAGTGATGGTTATATCTATTGGAAGTTGCAGACTTTGGTCCTCCCAGCTGAGTGCTTCAGTATGGCCAATACCATCACTGCATGTTGATGGTACAAAAAAGACCCTCAAGCAATGACTTGAAGCAAAGTAGCCAGCTGTCTAAGTACAGGAGAAAAAGAATTTCTAAAATACAAAGGGAAAGGTTATTGTAACTTTCTGGTGCAATTGTTACTTGGTATAGGCTGACTAGAGTGTACAGTATTGGGCATTACATTCAAACACAAATCTGTCCATGTGCACACACAAAAATAGGTATAGTTCTCAGGTTTAAGAAAATTACAGAGCTTATATTGTGAAGAAGACATTTGAAAATGACTTCGATTTTGGGAGCTTCTATCTGTGAAATTTTGATGTAGATGTTTTTATTCATAAGGCAGGAGCTCATCATTCTATGGAGCTCTGGACCTCTGGAGATGCCTCAGTCTAGACAAAGCATTAAAACTCCCAAATTCATTTGAGAACCTGAGTCTTACAATTTTTCCAGCCTATAGAGCTTGTTGGCTTTACACTTTTGTATGTACTGCATCACAAGAGAGTTCAGCTGCATCTGCATTGCAATCCACTTCTGAGGGTTACTAGAGAAAGGGATGGGTCTGTGTCTGGACTCGAGTTTGCACCTTTGCCATCCTACTGATAGGAATGAGAACAATGACAGTAGAGGTAATGAGACTGCTTCTGATTTACAACTCTGAAGCAATTGCAAGCCTGCTTTTCTCTTGGTAACAAAGTTTCAAGCCTCTTTTACTAACACTTAGGAAAGTATATCTGAAATTCCTGCCTGCCTTATGTCAAAACTACATCCGCCAAGAGAACTTTATCTATGAAAAAGTGAACAAGGATTCAGATAACCTTTGTGACAGACTCTTGAACTACATGTAGATTCACAGTGTTAGGAGGCTGTGAGGTAAATTTAGATTGGTGTGGACTAAATATAAATATGCTGCTCACTGAGTTGATGTGAAGGGGTTAGACTCCTGCCAGAAATAGGACCACAAGTCACTGCTCTGCACTGTTTTTCTGTGGAGGCTGGAGTAAATCATCAAGACATCCAGCCACAAAGCCTTGACTTTCACTTTCCATCTGTAATGTAGCATAATAACACTTAATTATTGCATAGGAACAGTTCAAAGATGTCTGAATCAGTTTGATGGCTAAAAATGTTTCAGCCACTGTATCAATAATGTAAAGAGTCCAGCAGTTACCCTGGCATGCAGAGACAAGTTCTAGTGGCATGACCTTTGCTCCAATACATGTCTGTTCTGCTTAAAAGATAAAAATATATTGATTCAGACATTTGGAATTCAACAGGGCACAAATATTAAAGGAACAAGAAAAATTAATAATTATATAACTAAGAACGTTTAAAGGGGAATCAATGGAGGTCTTGGATAAAAGACGTGTTTTATGCTTTCCAAGAGTAAAAGATAAAGGTGAAGGCTTTATATCAGCAGAGTTAAGCACCACTTCTTTATTTCTTTAGCCTTTATGAGGAGTATAGAGGAACAGGGAATTCTAGAAAACTGATGCTGCAGTTTGGTTTACAGCGGCTGCTGACTGAGCTGACAGCATTCATTTAAACTCTCAGTCAGGCAATGCTTTTAAGTCCAAATAAAACTCACACCTGTTCAGGAAAGCACTGAGTCACATACCCACAGGCCAATATAATTTGAGTGCTGTTGACTTCAGTGGGATCTGAGTGTTTGTGGGTGCACCCTACTTAAACAGAGCTATTACTCAGAGCAGGACCTGAAGGCTGATTTTCCCTGAAGATGACAAGACTCTGTAGCATTCATTGCTATATGAACAATGTTTGTGTGGCTCTTCTAAGACTGTTTCTTGTAATAATGTGCTTTGTTGCATTTGCATATTTTCAAAGATTTTCTGATAAGTCCTCAGTCATTAAAGCCTATTTTGCAAGTATTTTTCCACATTAACTAGATTTCATTTGATTAAATTCAGCATCTAAAGGTACATAAGAATTGCAGTGCTGCTATTTAAATAACCTAGGGAAGCAGTTTTTGTGTGGTGTTGATTAAAAGATGGCTCGAACAAGTATACTTTTCCTTTTGTATTATTTTTTTAATTTGCAAGCCGGGGAGAAAACAAACAAACATCTCAAGATATTCATAATGGAAAGCAACAAAGGGAACAATTTGTTCAGAACTCAAAGGCAAGTCAGACTTCATATATCTGTCCAAAGAAATTGCAAACACACTAAATGATTTTCCTTGACGTTAGTTTTGGCAATGCAAGTATCGAAAAATAATAAAAGATCCCTCCTTCCCCACATCTGCGGGAAGAAGTTTGGAAGGTCTTTTTCCTAGTTTTAAGCCAGGGGCTCACACTAGCACATTTATGTTTTAGGAAGGGTGAGGATCCAAAGCTGAGTATTGCTGTGTTTTGATGACAGCGAGTTCTTAATTCATCTGACAAACCTGAGTACAGGTTTCCAGGATGTTTTTCATCCCCCTGCTATTCATGCTATAAATCAAAGAAAATAGCTCTGGTTTGGCTTTTTGTGTAGATAACAGGAAAAACAGAGGAGAAGCTTTAATGGTCTCTCACAGTGGACTAAAACTTTCAGCATGCCTATAAAACACAGCAGATCTGTTCTGTGAATATGGATGCAAAGCTTGAAAACATTGAGCTGCATCATTCTGTACCCCAGTCCGTATCTGCAGGCTCTGGCTTTGCAAGCTGTTCCCCTTGTGATGGCCCCAGAGATGTGGGGAGTGTGTGTTTGGCTGTCTCACAGCTCTCTCTCTCCAGGGCAGGGATCGCCACCACCTCCTGATCCCACAGGATCTGGTCCATGTCCCAGTTGTAGGGAACAGAGGCACAGCTGGAGGGCCTCAGAGATGGGAGCAGAGCAGTCCCAGGTGCTGAGGGAGGGATGGGCAAGAGCATAGGAGGAGGATGCAGCTGTCTGAGGCCTGCCTTGCTTGAGGGAAATGAAGAGCCAAGCACTTGATCACATTTTTACTTATGAGTATTGATACAGACACAGAGACCCTGGGACATCCCAATCTACAGCTACTTGTTTCTTGTTGCTCCTCTGGCTAGCAATAAGCTTGTTTCTTATTTCTTTTGTCTTTGCAATTGATTTAATCACAACAGCTCCTAAATCTGTTGCTGCTAGTTTGGCTATGGCCTTTGAGGTGAATTGTGGATCACAAATATATGCTCCACTGCAAGACAAAACAAAGCTAATTTTGTGCCTCAGGCAGCAAAGCTGCCAGTGCAGAACGTTGCTGAATATTACAACCTCTGTTATGGACCGGGAGCATCGAAAGGGCAGCTTGATCATGGAAAGAGAGAATGTGCTGCCAACTCCCTCCACTGGCCACCTTGAAAGATAGAGAAATACTTAAACAAAACAACTGCAAAAATGTTAGAAAAGATTGTCCTCCTGGCAAAATGTGAGATTTCTGCTGCTAATTCACAACAGTTGTAGGTTGCCTGTATATTGCTCATGTGAGGCAAACTGTGTTTAACGAAAAGCACCTTGTTTATCTGCAGCCTGTCTGAAGAACAGGATGTGTCATATGGCTGAGATAGACAACAAGATATTAAGGACTGCCTTAATAACTACCCACTTACATTTCATTGTCAAAGTAAAACGTAAACAACATTATGGTAAGATAAATATGGTAAGGAAAAAAACAACTCACAGGCATGGTCAATGCCATTGAATGTAAAATATCCTGCGCTTAGTGGCGTTTTACCCGTGCTGAGGGTCCCTCCTTTAGGAGAAAAATCTAGGTCAAAGATCAATGGGCTAAAGCTCTGCAGGTTCTAAAAAGGAAAGTTTGTGTACTCAGTTTTACCTTTCCCAATTTTCTTTCATGTCTCCCTCTCTCCAGTTTTTGTTGGTATAAAACCAGACAGCGGTCAATCTTTTTCAGCTGAGGGTTGGGTGATACAGACCTACACATCTACACCCAGGAGAGCTCACCCACAAGGTTTAGCCCAGTTGCCTGTTGCAGGTATGTTTTTTCAATTGCTGCCAGTGACTTTCAATGAATGTTGTGTATCTTGCATGACAGAAATGATTTATTACCCATGTATTCTAATGTAAATTACAAGATACAAGAGAAAAATCACTGCTCAGGGACAAACAAACCCGAACTCTTCATGCGGGAGCCTGTTTTGATTCAAAGAATTTTTGGATATCAGAAGCTGACTGCTGGGCCTCATTTTATGGTAAAAGAGTGGAAAATGCCTCTTCACTTTGTGTAGGGTGGTGGCTTTACTCAGAGATTTATGCTGGAGAGTTTCAGCTGATATAAATCAAGGAATATTGATTTGTCATGGCTAAGGATTTTGCCCTGTGCCTCCTTACTTGCCAAATGCTCAGTAATTGAGTGGTCATTTTTCACAGAGCCCCATTGTTTGGCTAAAATGTGTGGGCACAGCAAAATGACAGAACTTTCAAGTTTTAAAACTCACTATGTTTAATGAAACTGCAAAGAGTGCCCACATAGATTGGGTTAAATCTTTTGTGGTGTGGGCACTGGCTCATGTTCTGTGTGCTGAAGTTGTGTAAGCTGCCTGTTCCAAAAAGACTGTGGTACCTGCCAGAGTAGATGTCCTTCATAATTTCTACACCAGGAGATCCTCCCACACCTTTGGTGCCTCCCAAACCCAGATGAACTGCTGTGTGATCCAGCAGCAAGAAGTCTATCCCTACTGCCTAAGGAATTGAAATTGTGCTGCACAAAAACTAATCCTCGCAAAGTAAGATTTTATGCCTCAGAACTTGAGTATAAAAATGAATTATCAGGATCAAACCTTTCTCACAGCTAAAAGTTAGAATTGTTGCCTTACTTCAGATGTATAATTGCTTAATGGTAATTTTCACTGATGATTGGGTATGCATCATGTCAGAGCGGCAGAACCCTAGCTTACAGGTCCCTGAGTATGTTCTAGAACAGTTTGGAGAGGGCTACAGACAGCATTGCTGCACCCGGAACTCATAAACCAAGCTCCAGAGATGACATTGCTTTGCAGAGACTTTCTCTTTCTATGACTCTTGTATGAGATAAAGGACCACAGACACCATTATAGGGCTCTGAGTCTGATGTTTAATGAGCTTATAAGTAACACGATTATTAAATTATTCTATGAATTTTAAACAATAGGGTGCCTCCAATAAAAGAGAGTTGCAGCATCACAGAGTTCAGAGTTACATAGCTAAGGGTTGTCTGTAAACTGTGTATACCAAAAGGCCGAATGACATGTTAAATAAAGAGAAGTGTGAAAAGAACAAAGCAAAACCTTATTTAAAAGCTTTAATTTGTACAACTGTGACTCAAGTTGAACAAATGATTTTTTTAAAAATTAAGTAGGAATGAACCATATGTACTATTCAGAAAAAGAAGTGGATAAAACACAGCATTACAAAATAAACAGCTGTTCAAATGTAAATTCCCTGTTTATTGAGATTTCAGTTGTATCAGAGTAAAGGTCTCAGAGTGGCTGTGCAAGTCAATCATTATATACCTTGTTAGTGTGACAGCCCCCTGTGTATTGTTTAACTGGAAATAAAACACGAATACCCCAGACCCCTACTGTGCCTGCTTCATGGTGCATAAATCTATTGTGTGTTATGTCACTTAGAGTTTTGATGGCAGGCTACCAAATGGCAGAGAAAAATACACAATCAAGCCTTCATTTTCATAAATGAAATTAAAGTACACACAGGAAATATAGAACAGAAGTGTTTTCATTAGTGCTGTTTCAAGGGTACATCACTCAAAATGGAGACTTTGCAAGCCCCACTGAACATTTGATTATATATGCAAATGAGTGGGTTTACCAAGTATGTATTATTTTCTTTTCCAACTTTGATGGTCTTTTTGTAATAATAAACCTGTGCCAAATAATTTTCACTGGTTTTGTGTCTTGTTTCTGGTTGGACTGACAAGGACAGAGCCCTTGGGTTCTTCTGCCAACACTGTCACTGACTGCTGGTGTGCTCCAAGGACTTGCTTTACAGAAGCCTTGGAGGTATCAGAGGTGTTAGGTGTGTTTAAACACCAAAATGTATGGCCTCCAAAATCAACAATATAAGTAGAATGAATACCAAAATGAAGCTTAGGTCAGTAGCTATTTTCAAGCCCCATGTTTTCTTTACCTAATTATTGGCTCTTAGGAAACACATAAAATAATTGACTTAATTTTGTTGGACATTGAACAGAGCAAAAACAAAAAGAAGAATCTTGCCCTTAAACCTTATGATCTAAACTGCTATGTACACTGTGCCAAGCAAAGGACGAGTTTGATCAAAAGCATAAATAAAGATATGTCCTAAAGATAATTGTTCCCTTTGCATCATTTGGGGATCTAAAAAATAAAACAGATAAATTTGAGAATTAGATTTTGCAACTAGACTATGAGGAAAAAGAATCTGGTACTATGAAGCAGAAAAAGTTGGCTACTAATTTTTAGATTAAGCTAGATCTTGTCATTATTATTACTGTCTTATTTTCACTGTTACATTCCTTCAAAAACTTGAAACATCTGTTTGTTTTATTTTGTTAAGCTCGGGGACTGCCATGACTGAAATCATGCCTAACTTAGAAAAGTTTGTCTCCGAAGGGGGTTCTTTGCAACACTACCCAAAATAATAGGAAAAGAAAACAAGTAAACCGAAGAAAGAGTGTGTGGGATCCAGTCTGCTGAACCTGAGCACTACACTTGTTTTGAAATGCCAGGTGCACAGTGAGGCAGTCCTGGAGCAAGTGACAAGTTTCCTGTCTTGTCTGACAAGAATTCATGTGAAGGTCTCCAAGGGAAGCTACTGTCTGCACAATGTAGATGATACCCATCTTCATAGACTTTGTCTCACTACAAGCATTTTTCCCCTTTGCTGCAGAAGATCAGCCCTATAAAAGAATATTATAAGAGAAATTGGGAAAAGTACAGACAATAAAGGCATATGGTCATATGTTCAGCCTCTGTGCTAACTGATGAGTGGCCATCAAGAGTTATCCTCTTCTGAGGCTCCAGCAATACTATGGTATAGTCAACAGAACCCAATGGGACTTCCAGAGTTACTTGGAGAATGCAGAGCTCTACATCTTGCTGCTGTTTAACAGGAATGCAGACCTTAATTCCCTTAAATGTCTTGAGGAAAATCTCAGCTGTAATTCTCACTTGAGATAGAAGGTAAAATGCTCAAATTGAGCCACAGAAAGAGCACAAATGAAAGTTGCTGGTGGTGTGACTTTATATGTATATTCTGACCAGTAAAGCAGTCTGGAGAAAAAAAATGACTTCCCCTTAATTAAAATTAATTATGCACTGGTAAAAGCATTTCCCCTGCATCATATTGTTTTCTTTCAGCTGTCCCATTAGAGGTGGGAATTCCAGAAAGGTGCACAACGATTTTGACTCCAAATTTCATGGCAAGAATGAACATTTTTTATTGCTTTCCCTCAGTAGCAGCATTTATTTTTTACAGATCTAGGCTGAATTACTCATGTATAGAAGCAAACGATGCATTAGAATGCTCTTTTTTTTTTTTTTCCTGGGAAAAAAATGTGTGTTACCTAGACCTTTAAGAGCTGGAACAGGCACAGGCACAACTTATTCATCCTCTTGAGGGTAAGCAACAACAGAGGAAAAAATTCTTCCCTAATAGAGAAATTTCTACCATGTATTTCTGGTCTTTATACTTTGAAGAGTTGTTTTAGTTTAAAACAGTATTAAGAATAAATGGATATGGATGGTAGTGTGTCTTGCTGACTGCTTATTCTGGTCAGATGAATGTTTTCTACTGCCACTTACTGTTTTTCCTGCTTTAGGCCAAGAACAGTGCTGAGAGTACTTATTATCAACAGTCTTATTCTAGTCAACAGTTCCTATTTTATATTCCAAACCTCTTTCACTGATAAACAGGTAATAGTCCAGACCTCCAGAAGGTATAAACCTCCAGCAACACTGCTGTGTTTTCTGTACTGAGCACTACTGATCCAAATCACTTAACCCAGCTTATGACTATAGCACATGTCTGAAGGCTACAGATGTGATATGACTAAGGCCTTCAAGCTACTAACACTCCTGCTTTACAGGAGGAAAAAAATCCCAAATATTCTGTATTTTCACCATTCCCTTTACTCTGTCGTTCTCAAAACCGAATGTTTACAGAAGTAAGATTTTTATGTTAAAAAATCCAAGGGTGCCTAAGCAAAACCTTCTTTCCCCTCCTTATTACTCTACTTTCAGCTCCTGACCTCAGGTTTACAGGAGGCCACAGAAAGACAGTTGTTATGGTCACAGCTCTGAGATTGAGCCTTCTGGTACTAATGATGGAGTTTCCCCTTCTCATATTTCCCCCAGCATCTCTCTTCTTCAGGCTAGACAGGGCCTAGATTTCTATAAAGTTAAATTCCTATAAAAAGTACCACCTCACATAAGCAGTAAAATGAAAAAAAGTCTTTCTGCAATTTATTTTGAAGGGTGCAAGGTAGTTTTCCTCACCTCAGTTACCTTTGATTGCATCTTTTGCTCTTTTTTACAACCAGCAGAATGCAAAAGAAGCAAATACATACAGTGAGCTCCAAATTAGATAGTATTGTTGATCTAAACCTTGTCTGGTAATTTGCTGCTGTGACTACAGTTTTGCTTCTCACAGGAAGGTGGGCCTCAGATGTGACTTCACAAATAATATAAAGTAAGACTATGCAACTTCATTATTCACTGTATCTCACGAGGATGGCATAATCTTCTATCTCAAGAAGGTGAACAGCAGATGGTAGACTGCAGATTTGCATGTTTACACCACTTATTAGTTTATAGAATTAAGAAAGCAGATTTTAAGATTTTAAAAATATTTTCCATAGAGCTGATAATGAAGTGGGTTTTGTATCATCCTCTGTTATACAGAGATTTCTCTATGTGATTGTGCTGTAAAGGTCCTCTTCTGAGATATTAGTTCATTTCTCAGTATTTGACAGCAATGGTTGTTCATTCATATGTAGAGACCTAATCCTCTCTATGATAATTGATTCTGTCTGCACATAGTATTAGGACTTCCTATGGAATGGAGAAATAATTGTGAAAATATAAATTAATACTTTTTGTGTTTAATTACTTAGTAAGACCAGCCATGCAAAAGATCCTTTAGTAAAATACTTCTTTGGACTCTGCTGTTTGCTCTCTACTCTTCAGAAGGAGTCAGATTATGAGAGCTACTTTAGGAACACTGGTGTTGCTGACAGAAGATCCGAAAAGAGGGAGTTTGAGTTTTCAGCTGTTTGTTCTTGCCTCTATATCTGTGTTTCACAATTTGAAAGTAAATGAAAAGGGTAACAAAGTTTATTTCTGGTTGACTTTACTGATGCATTTGATCCCATTTTACTTGAGAAGGTACACTTCAAATTGGTCTAGCAAGGACGTGTACTCTTAAGATAGAGAAAAGTGATCTGTGAAAAAGATCAGATTGACAGTTCTGGGAACTTAAAGCTTGTACTCATTCAGTCAATTGAATGCGAGCTATAACTGTGCAGTTTCCCCTCTCTTTACCCCATTAAGATGCTCCAGTTATTTATTAGAGAAATCCCTACTGGTTAGGATTTGTGTAAGGTCAGTGCTTGGCTTCTCTGAGGAGCAACCCAACAAGGGACCTTTTCTTGTGGTTGAGGCGATGTGGTAAATGAAATAATCTGAGAGAATTTGGCCAGGCAGGACATGGATTTGGTGTTACTGCAGGGACTGGGCTTCCCTCGACAAGCAGGGACCAGAGGTTTGTACTTCAGTATGGACCCCAAGCTAACACCCCTGAATCTTTTCAAAATCACACTCTTCCTCCCTCTCACCACACCAGGCCACATGAAAGTACTTAAGACTCACATATGGAGGAACACTTAATTCTTAGGCATTTTGAATTAAGATCACCGACATAAATTATATATATGTATTTTAGGGGATTATCAATCCTCCAGAAATTACTTTTGAATGAATCTATTTGCTTCAATGAAACACCACTGACCAAAAGAGTATTGGACATTGGTATTTACTATTTTTTAAGGTTTGAAACATTAAAAAGGTCCAGCCATATTTCAGTTACTCTAAATATGAAATTATACTGTAGACTTAATTTCAGATAGGTCAGTAATGGCAGGAAACCATCAACACTTCTGTTCTCAAAATAATCAATGATAATTTACAACTAGGAAGAGCAATCAATACACAGGAATTGGCTTCATTTTGGGTAAATTGAAATCTTTGACCTGGCAAGGACTGATGCCTTGTTCTAAATAGGACTAAAATTTCCTATGGTAGAAGGAGTAGTCCAAATTCTTGCATTAATTTACCTTAGAGTAGTAAGTATAAGGACATGTCAGTTTACTGATATCAACTCACACTTGCAAGCTGGAGAAGAGGTTTAGCATTGAGAAGTCCCATAACAGTGAAGAGGTATATACTCAGACTGCCTCAAAGTCTATATAATTTCTCTGTCTAAATTTTTTTTTCTACTTGGCACATAATTTTATATGGTATTGTATTTTAATATAGTAAATGAATCTTAAACTGACAGAGTGATTTCTTGACAATCCATGACAGTGAAAAAGTATTTTGAGGGCCTCCTGTTCTGGCTTGAAGTACCCCAATTTTAGCTGATATTCAGTCCTCCATGCTTCAGAGATCTTTTCTTTGTTTCATTTGTACTGGAAAAAAATCACAGCTTCTCAGAAAAACACCTTATATACCTGTCATGCACTTAGTTTCCCTAGGTAGGCTCTCACTGTGTCAGGGCCTCTGGTTTAATAATAATCCTGCAATTCTGTCCTGTATATTTTCTGGCTTGATAGGGGCTTTGCTGATTAATGTTGTCAGAATGGGATGTGCTGAAAAACACCTTCTGACGCATTACGTGGAAGGCTCAGTCTAACAGATGTACGAAATCAGTTTATTGTCATGGTTTTTTACCAGGAAAAGTCAAGACTTTGGGCTAAATCAGTGGTGCAATTTGTTTAATGTGAAGTTTGATTTTGCTTGAGTCAGACCTCACTGGTCTTTTCTTTCTCCGAGGCATAATAAGTTTCTTTTTTAAGTGTCTGATTTCCTTTATTTTTTTTCTATATTTGCTTCTCCTGCTGTGAGTGAGTTATTTGAAGGATATTTATTCATAAAGTAGGTTCTTTCCTGCCTGAACTGAATAAAAATGTCTTGTGGATTCTCCTGACTTTTTTGGAAGTATTTTGATCCTAACACTTTATGTACAGCAAAGGTCTCACAGCCACTGAGCTGATACATTTGCTTTGATGAAACTTCTAAATCTTGTGTTATGAAATATGGAAATGCTCTCGCATCCAGGTGGAAAATACAAAGATATTTAGTTTTAATATGCAAGAATGAAATCTGCAAAACCAACATTACATCCTTGCAGAAAATAGAGCTTTATATGGAAACATCACATTCAAAGAACCTACTCTTGAATATAGATAAAAGAGATGTCTATGATAATTTGTGTAGAGTTCCAAATTACTAAGAAATTATATATGGAATTGCATATTCTGAAATGAAAGCTGTGGCACTACCTTTTTTCTTTTGCAACTGTTGCCTGGTTGTCCCTGTGCTGTTTACAACCAGTTGGAAGGAGTCTTCATGCTCTGCAAAGTTTTCCATGGTTTGTTGGGTGTTGGAGCTGGCAGTGGGGATTGGAGAGGCAGCCTGTGTGATGAGAGGCTGGGGCTGCCCCATGCCATACAAAAACAGTTCCAGATGGCTCCAACCAACTTACTGCAGGGCACAACTGAGCCCCTTAGCCAAAATGTTGGCAACTCAAAGCCATTTTTTGTCACTTCGAGTTTAATTGGCAGTAAATGAAAGTAATTCTCCCCAAACTGAGATTGTTTTGCCCATGATGGTAACAATTAAATGTTCTCCTCCTCGTTTTCTTGACCCATGAGCTTTTTAACCTTGTTTTCTCCTCCTCTGTTGAGAAGGGAGAGTGAGAGTAGCTGGGCAAGCACTTGGCTGCTGGCCAGCCTAACCCATCATATCTGGACATACGGGATCCAGAATTTATTTGAACTGGCCTATTTATTTTGGTTTCCCGCTTTAATTTTAAAGTTTGAATCATTATTTTCTTACAAAGCTGAATCTATAGATGTTTCCTCTTCTCTGCGTCTGCCTGTCATTCTGAGAAGTACTTAACATTTCAATATATGTAGAAATAAAAAGGAGAAGGAACACTAAAAAACGAAAAGTCTTGTCTCTAGATTGAGAGATGTATGTTTCCAAGCTTGTCTAGGGCCAAATCTCTCTTACATGGGATAGAAACCTACCCTTGATCTACTGTAGTGATGATGTCACTGTAAAGACCATCATTAAATGATATATAGGTCAAACACATCTCCAAGGTATGTGAGTTTTAATGAGGCAAGACTGCTTCCACAAGCACTCGACTCCAGAAGGACCCTGCACCCATTCCTCAGTGGCAGAGTCTGTTGGTGTTGTGATTGGTGAAACCTTGTAATCAGACCCCGACTGGACACTCACCATGTGAGCACCATGGGGCATCCAGCATATCTGTGGCAATTACTCTTCCCGGGACTTGAGCAGGGGGGAGACACCACTCTTTACTGAAGATCATGTTTATGGGGCCAAAAAGTCATTCTTTCTTTAGTATTGCATCAATATCTTCATGAGGCAGTAAGTCCACATTTCTGTGTTCTCAGTATCTCAGTGTCTACAGATCTGCCCTCTGCAGCTCTCCTGGCTTCTTCCCAAGCTGAAGAGCTTCTCTCTCTGTCTGCTTTTCAGGTCAGAGAGCCAGCTGCAGTACTCACTCAGGATCCCTCTTACTAGAAAAATACTCAATTTGTATATATAACTTTTGGATTCTCATTGGCTCCCCTTAGACATTATAGTTGTGCAAGCTAATACTAAGAGCCCAGCTTCTTTAATCTCTTTTGATACTCTGACCCTCAATCTTGAGATTTAGGATTTATTCTTGCTTCAGTTCCTTGGCTGGAACAACCATAAATCCTAATAAGCCATCACCATACTTCACTGTTGGGCACAATGGAAGCAAGATTTGACCTCAGCTTCATGTACCCCAAAGCTTTTTCCTGACCTTCTCAGCACTCATTGGTTATGTTTAATTCAAAAAGGAGCAGTAGAAGTGGATCTGTGGGGAGAAAAGATGCCAAGGGCCACTTGTCCACATGATGTCCACATGGTGGCTTTTCAAGGGTTTTTCCTTTTGGTGGGCTCTAGCCTAGTCCTGTGGACTGGAAAGCTCATTTGAGGCTGAGGTACACTACATATCCTTCTGGGGATACTTCATCTCAGAGGAATCTGGTTCATGTGATCTGTTGCTGCGTCAATGTGTGGAGGGCAGTGATCTTTGAGCAATTCTTGGCTTGAACTAAAACGCTGATGCAAATGTACCACAGGCTGTACATGAACAACTTCTCTAAGTTGTCATAAAGGAACTTCTGCGTTTGCTATGTATGTAGCTATGACTCAGAGATGCTTTTATTTTGTTTGTCCTACTTTTCTGATACTCATCCTCACAGGCAAGAAGGCTGTATTTATTTGCTTCCAGAAACAATGCAGACTGAAAAGGAAAGCACAGGCTATCTTAATTTTTGTTCCCTTTTTAAAGCCTGAAAAAAGTTGAGTGCTTGTTCTGTGTGGAGGAAAACAATATGTTTAGCAACCAAAGAGAAGATAGCAAATAATGTCATAAGAAGTGCTTTGTTGCCCTGGCAAAGTTTCCTTTATTAAGGCACCCTCTTTCCAAATATTTATTATGATCTGGCCAGATTAAGTATTGTAACAGGTTTCTAGCAGAAGATAGGTGGTATATGGGGGGGGAAAAAAAGAAGGGTATTTTCTGCTGTTCTATGGATTCACATTTTAAAAAGGAGATCTGCTGCTCCTGTAAATCACAGAAACATTTCCAAAACAAGATTTCTCTGTAGAGATTTCACTGATTCTGAATAATTTTCCATATTTAAAAATCAACCCATCTCCCCTTAAAAACATGCTAGGTTCTTGTATCTTATGTCCTGGATGTACTGCTATAAACTGCAAACCACCTAGCATGTTTGGAAGTAAGGTCAGCAGCAACTTTGTCAGCATCACGGAGCTCTGTCATCCATCAGTAAATCTAGCAGTGAGGAGAATTTGCAAGAGTCAGATACTCCTCTTCGGCCTGCTGTGCTGGGCGTCTGTCACACGGCCCATTAATGGCAAGACATTGACACACTGTCATTTTTCACAAAGCTGTAGCTGAGCTATGAGCCAAAAGCACATAAAGAGACAAATTAACTCATGAAGCATGTAGGACTGTGCCCATGATCAGCCTTCCCTGCCTAAACAGGGGCAAGACTAGGGCAATATTTCCAAAAAGTACTCATTATCATTCAAATTTCTCAACACAGCAGTTTTGAAGTGTGGTTGCATAATATTTATGTAATGTTGTGTTAAGGAAAGTGCTTATCACAGACCTGAGACCTCAATTTGGAAAAATAATGGTATTGAATGTTTGATTAATTCTGTTCTCTGATACTGATCAATGGCAGTGCAGTGGGAAAAGCGTGGGCTTCCTCAGTCTGCCTGTAAGAAGGTCTTTCAAGCTTGCCAAAACAACTGCTATTGTTTGTGCCCAGGCCCCAGTCTCACAAGCTGTTCTGTGCGGGTGGACCTCAGTTCTTCATAGAGTTCTGGTGACTTTGTTGACTACAGCAAAATGGAGAATTTCACAGCAGGATCTCCATAAATCCCTGATTGCTTGGAAAATGGGCTTCAGATCCCTCTGAAGGACAGCTCAGCCCACTTGCATGCAAATGGAAGTCTTGCAACAGGAATTGGGTTTTATACTCTTTTAAAAACAGCATTTCTACAGATCTAGAATATATGTTTTACACATATTTACATTGTAAGCTGAAATTCAAGAAGGGATGTGAGGGAAGGATGAATTTCTTAGCAGATTCTGCCATGTCAGAATCACACAATATGTGTGTCCTGCTTGATAGGAAAAGCTTAAACTGGCAAGACGAGCAGAGCTCAGTATGTCTTCTGTACAGTTGCTATTATTCTGAGCAGAATAAATTGTCTGTGTGTCTGAGGAGTCTGGACCACAGGTCAGGAGCCCTGTATGCTAGTTAGCACCATGTGGACACACAAAGAAGAATTTAGAGCTGTACTGAGACTGACTTTTGGTTCATTAAAACTAACATTTCTGAGAAAGAGAGAAATAGTTTGGCCCTGCTATCCAAACCTTATTTCTGTTAAAGCTGTATAGAGCATGCAGGAGAAGAATCACATTAAAGCAACAAACCTCAACTTACTCTAGCCTAGGCTTCAGAGGGACTTTTTTTCCATCTTAATATGGATTGTATGTTTAGCTATTTTCCTTTTTTTTTTCCTCCATATTACCCAGTGTAATAAACTCATGATTCTTCTAAATAGACATTGAAAGTAGTGAATGGAAGGTGATGGCTAGTTTTGCTACCAAGTACTTTTTATAAAGTTAAGATGTGAGAAAAGAGAAGAAAAGAAGTATTCACAAAACTGAGGAAAAGAACAGGTTATTGTGCCTGCAAACATTTACATTTCTCTGCCCTATTTGCTAACAAATTATTACAAGAAAGTGTGGAAAATTATAATTGCTACAAATATACTACAAACAACTATGAAAGCAAATTGGGTTTATTTCCTCAAGCCATAACTGGAAAAATACGTATTTAAACATGGGTTAGTCTCCATCTACAGAGTTCTAAAATGAATTCCCTCCAGATTTATGTTTTTTTGATATATTTCCCATTTGTATTAATCAGATTCAATTATTTAGAACTAAGACTTTAAGTTCTGTTAATATAAATTTACCAGTCCCTGTGCTGTAAATTAAATTTTTATTTTATTTCTATATATGCTCTCTCCCTTATTTTAGTGCCAGAGGTTTCTCTCTTGTCTAATGGCTATAATGAAAGCTTTTACTGCTAAATTTAAATAAAATGAGTTAATGGGTACCCAGTGCCCTGTTCTACTTAAAATGTGCATCAATTTGCAATGACCACTGCTTTGGGATTGCAGCATGTGTTTTGTCCTAGGCAAAGTGTAGCAAGAAGTGTGAAATTTTACTTTAAAAGTGCCTAATCTGCTCTTCTGTGGACCTATTTATAGTTTATTTCACTTACTAATAATTGTACCACACATTATTAAGTCACATAGAAATTTTCCATGGTAGATGATAGCTTCAGATTGACTTCTTACAGTGTTATTGATAATGGTTTAGACATTCAGAAAAGGAGAATAAGTGATTTAATATAATTAAATTTTTAAAAATTCTCTCCTTTATGGCGTGAAACAGCAGTACATTTTTCCAAAGGAATACACCTATAGCCAAGTGACTTTTACTATTCCCATGAATATCCACTCAGGTATGAAAGAAATAAGATCCTTAAACAGGAGAGAGTAAATTCAATTTTTAGTGTGTTCTTTTAAAGATAATGCTGATTTCCAGACTTTTGACTGTTTCTGAATCCCTAATTCTCCTTATTATAACATTTTTTGTGAAACTGTAGTGTGGATAAGATTTTGTATAATACATGTAAGCAATTACAGGGATGAATTCAACCTTCCAGCTTGGTATCACTTTCAGCAGCAACAAGTTTGAGCCCATTTATTGTCAATTGTTTTTAAAAAGACAGAGCAATATATTACCACTAATATTCAATGAGCACTATTTGCAAGTAAAATATTACACTTTTAGGAACTCTTGGTGGTTTTATTTTTTTTTTTTTTTTTAGGAAATATATATGC
>NW_016690186.1:9866550-9922155 GCF_001604755.1 Lepidothrix coronata
TTCTTCTTAGATGCAGAGCCCTACACCTTACTTTGTTGTCTTATTAGATTTCTCTCTGCCCAATTCTTCTTAGATGCAGAGCCCTACACCTTACTTTGTTGTCTTATTAGATTTCTCTCTGCCCAACTCTCCAGACTATCAAGGTCCCACTTAAAATCAGCATAACCTTCAACTCTATCAGCCATTCCCCTCAGTTTTGTATCATCATCAAACTTGCTCAGCGTATGTTCTATCCCTTCATCCAGGTCATTGATAAACAAGTTTAATAAGACTGGATTTATCCATGGGGAAGGCCACTGACTGCAGGCCTCCAACTGGATTCTACTCCACTGACCACAACCCCCTGAGCTCTGCCATTCAACCAGTTCTTGATTCACCTCACTGTCCATAAATCTAACCTACATTTCTTGAGCTTACGCATGATGTTATGGGAGACAAAGTAAAAAGCCTTGCTGAGGTCAAGTTAGACAACATCCACTGCTCTCCCCCTGCCATGCCATCATAGAAGGCTATCAGATTGGTCAAGCATGATTTCCTCTTGATGAATCCATACCGACTACTCCCAGTGATCTTCTTTTCTTCTACGTGCTTGGTGACGACCTCTAGAATGATCTGTTCCACCACCTTTTCAGGGAGGAAGGTGAGGCAGACTGGCCAGTAGTTTCCTGAGTTCTCCTTCTCGCCCTTTTGAGGATGGGAGTAATGTTAACTTTTCTCCAATCATCAGGCACCTCTCTTGTTCTGCATGATTTTTCAAAGAATGATAAAGAGTGGCTTAGAAGCAATATCTGCCAGCTCCCTCAACACCCGTGGCTGCATCGCTTCAGGGCTCATGGATTTATGGGTGTTAACTTAACCGATCTCTGACGCAACTGTCTACGATGAAGGGGAAGTCTTCCTTTCTCCAGCCTTCGTTTCTTGCCTGCAAGGGTCAACCTCAGCAGTAAGGACTGAGACAAAGAAGGAATTTAGTCATTCTGCCTTCTCCCTCTCTTCTTTTACCAGGACACCCAGCTGATTCAGCAGCAGCCCCACATTTTTGCTAATCTTCCCTTGGCTGCTGATGGACTTGTAGAAGCCCGTTTTTCTTGTACTTGATATCCCTTGCCAGACTCAATTCCAGTGTCCACCTTGCTCAGCTGAGCTGTGTAGTTTTACACAACCCTGTGTTCTGCTCTGGTCTCCACTTGGACCTGATCCATTTGCCAAAAACTGAAGCTTATATTTTATAGAGAAAACATTTACAAATATACAAAGGAGCTCAAATAAAGGTTTTCAGCAGTTTCTTCAAATCTGGACACTTATTCACAGACACTGGAGTTTGTTATATAACCGATTCTTTAGAGACTTTTTGGTGGGAAAAAATACCAAGCTGATTGTTTACACTTCAATTTATGGAAATATATGAGCATGCAGGTAAGTTTGTATTTTGTGGTCATTTTTCTCATAAAAAGATGTCTTGGCAGGTGTGCTATAACTCTCTAAAGAGCCTCTGCTCAAATGCAATAGAAAGATCTTCACTTGGATCTTAAGAACATATTTGTATTAGCTAACAAACGGTTCTCTGCTAGCAAGCACATCTAGATGAATCATTTATTTAAATCTGGGAAATAAGGCATAGTTCTTTGAGTAAATTATATATGACCTATCGTATTCATTAGTCTACCAATTATGTGGTTGGCTGACACGTTATCTAATGATGTATTAGATGATTGTTGTCCATCAGTGGATCGATACATCATTTAAAAGATGGGACTTTTCTGCATTATTTAGCCATAACTTTTAGCAAATATGTTGTTTAGTGAAGTCACAGGACAATTTACGATAAATGATATTTGACTGATTATGTTGTGATTTCCAGACTGCTTTGCACAGCAATACTGCAGAAAAAAAATAATGTCCTTAAATGCTTGGTCTGCATTTCTTTATTGTTATCCTTTTCCTCCTCAGTTCATAAGACACACTTCCATTTAGGTTTACACTTCTGTATATTTACGTATGAAAACAGAAGAATATGGCATCACTTGAGGAAAACAGACCAGTCAATGAAGGTCTCAAGATGTTATGCACATCTCGTTTCTACATTCCAGGACATACAGCCCTTCCTTTTCTTTGTTGGAAGAAAATGAAATGCTAATTAAAATCCAACTGAGAAGACTGTACCCTTAAACAAATTAAGTCTGCCAGATACCTTGGGATGCCCTTTTGACTTACCATGGAGATCAAATTTTGATTCCTCTGATAGTTCAGAGGGGGAAAGTGACAGACAGTGTCAAAAGAAGATCGCACTTTGTTCACTTCAAAAAGTGTAATAATATTTTTTTCTTTTCATTATACACAGGAGACAAGAGTGAGACTTGATCTCTTGCCTGAATGCCTCCCGGTATTCGGCTCTGCTCCCAGCAATTAGTAACTCCACTCCTGATGTCCCATGCTCAAAGGAGAAAGTCATTAAAGATGGCCATTTATCCAGTTTCACTAACTTCTCCAGAGTGCCAATGTTGCTCTGAGGCAGCAAGGTGAGGATCTGGATCCAACATATACTGAGCAATGGAGTCAGGGGATATCTCTTCCAGGACAGTTGTTTTATGCGCTGCAGTGCAGTGGCACTGCAGAGTGACAAAATCACTGTACCCACTTTTAGGAAGGGAACTTGCCTGCGAAGAGGTATTGGAGAAAGTGTTACTAACACGTTCAGAAGTTTTTCAAGCACATTGCTGCACAGAAAATGCAGTGTTTCTTCAGTTTCAATGGGGTCACCAGGCAGAATTCTCGGGGACATACACATGACAGTCCATTAAAAAGTATTCTGCTGACAAAGGTCTAGGCTGTCGTTTCTCCTTCACAGCAGAGCAGTAGAGTCCAAGGATAAAATACTCCTGTGGGATTCTCCTTGCAGATGCTGCTTTCCCTTTCAGGGATGAGGGCAAGAAATGCAAGGGGTTAATTCCCTTGATGGCCTGGCCAGGAAGAACAGTGGAAACCAAGAAAGGATTGGAGAGATAGAAAGCATCAAGGCAGCCAAGGGTGCTCACTGACAGTGTGGTCAGGGTCAGAGGAAAGAAGGGAAATATATATATAATAAAGAAGGGAGAGGATTCTGAAGTAGGCAAGGATCTTTAATGTCTTGCATTTTTTGAGCCCCATTTGGTGAAATAATAATAAAATTATGCGGTGCCCTCCAAAGTGTTAAGTTAAATTCCTGTCCTGAGACTGTCTTCTGCAGCCTGCATCTATTTTCTGCACAGAGGAAGAATCAGAAAAGTTCTGTTTTATGTTTTCAACTAAACCCTCCAATTTTAGGTCCCAGGTGTGGATAAATACTCATCACCTCATGTCTGTACAGTAGGGGTCATAGTGCTTTCCTGTCTCACTGTGGAACAGGAAAATCCCATTTCCTAAAAAGTGTTAAAGCATACTAAAACCTGCTCAGGCTACTTGCAAATGGTTTTTCTTCTGTTCCAAGTAGTGTTGTGCAAACCACTGTTATATTCTATACAAAGAACCCCTGAGTCACAAGGCAGTTACTATGAAAAAGTAAAAATCCTAGAAACACAGAATTACAGGACAGAATGACTGTGGCTGGAAGGCACCTTTGGTGGTCATCTCATTCAACCACCCTGCTCAAGGCTGGGTCAGTGAAAGCAAGTTTCTCAGTGCCATGTCTGGTCAAATTTTGAGATTCTACAACCTCTCTGGACCATGTCTTCCAGTGTTCAACCACCTTCACAACTAGAATGTGTTATTCTTATGTTTAAATGGAATTTCCTGTGTCCAGTGCCTCTTGTCTTGCCTTGTCACTGGACACTACCAAGAGGAGCCTGGCTCCATCTTATTTAACTCCCATCAGGTACTCATATATATTTATAAGATCTTCCTCAAGCATTCTCTTCTCCAGCCTTAACACTCCCAGCTCTTTTATGCTCTCCTCACATGTCCCTTAATCACCTTCTTAGCCCTTCACTGGACTCTCTCCAAGTAGTCCACATCTCTCTCATTCTTGCAAACCCAGAACTGGACACAACTGTCCAAGTGTGGCCTCACTAGTGCTGAAAGGATAACCTCTTTTGACCTGCTGACAATATTTTGTTTAGTTCAGCTGAGGATGGTGTTAACCTTCTTTGCAGCAACGGCATGTTGCCAGTTTATGTTCACTTTATTGCCCATCAGGACCCTCAGGTCCTTTTCTGCAGGTTGTTTTTTGTCCAGTTGATCCCCATTGTAGGTTGTTGCCTGGGGTTATTTCCCCCCTTGATGTAGGACTTGACATTTCATATTATCACCCCCCAGGGAAGGAGTCTATGGCATGCCTATCCATTTCTTTCACATGTTTGAGTGTGGACAGCCTTGACAGAGTCAGAGTCACTAGTTTGGTGCACAGGACAGTGGGCAGCATGAAAATAATCCGTCTCTTTTTAGCCCGAAACCATCTGTTACATAGCTGGATCCTCTCTTCTGCATATACTCGGCCTTGGGGAATCTAGTGAACCTGTCACAAACTGTTAAGGATCACTAAAAGAGTTGTTGGTGGGTGGCTCTGCATGGAGGAATCTTTCCCTCCCTCCCATTCCCCAGCAGTAGGAGAGTTTCAGGAAACCCAACTGTTCGTGGGGAACCCACTTGAGAGTGAGAGACTTTTCATTGCCCCACAGCTCTGAGACAAGTCCTTATAGTCCAATATTTCACAAAGAACTCCTTCTCACCATAGACTTCCAGATACTGATTTAAATTTGCATGGGTGGGTTGTTTTACTGAATTGTTACCCCAAAGTGGCTAGATAAGAATATTGTAACCATGGCCTTCATTTAAGATTCAGCTAAACTCAGTCTTGCTCTTAGAGACAAAAATCAGTGCCGAAATCTGTGAGGCCGGCTCAGAAGACAAGACTGTTGAGAGAAATTACGCTCAGGATTTGGAAATTACATAGCTGAGGTTTTTCAGGAGCTGTTGTCAGTTTGTTTGTTTCAAGGAGGAGAATGATCAATTTATGCATAGATATTTCTTATTCCTTAGGTCTCTGTCCTGGAGCTTTTTAGGTTCTTCTTACCTTCCAGCTCCCAAGCCCTTGGGCACTCAGCCACCCTCATCCCTCCTCTGGGCAGGCTCCACGGTAATTATGCTCTGTGTTCTCTATCCTGGTGCTCAGCCCTGCAATGTCCAGTTTCCTGTCAGTCCTTGAGAGACTGTTACCTTTCAGTAGCAATTTTCAGTAAATTCAGCCTCGGCTGGCTACCTGCTTATGCTTTTCCCTCTGAAAGCCAAGTCAGGGAGACTGGCAGTTTACCATTACAGAACTCTTGCCAAATTCATGGTGTTTCTAACTCTGTTAGCAGTGATAATAGGAAATTGGATTCACTAACTCAGGAGGTCCCTTCCAGTACTACACTTCAGATGAAATCTGCTAGAAAAATTTCAGACAAAAATCCATTCCAGACATCTCTGGTATTCCCATAATTGTTCATCTGCTTGTATTGGATTATAACTTCCTTTTGAGTAACTGCTGTGAAAGGCTGCCAGTCATTTCAGGGTAGCTAATGGCAGTCTCTCAAATAGTTTACAATTACCTCGAGGTATGTCTATAAATTTGAAAACAATAACAGCTGTATTCTCAAATGTAGCATCTTTTCAAATCACTGTAAGTAAGAACTCCGACTGAGTCAACAACGTATGTTGAAAGGGAAATGCATTTTCCAACTGCTGTGGTTCCATAGAACTGATGGCCAACTCAGTTATAAAGTAAATCTGTATGAATTTTTAATTTTTTTTTAAAGAAGTGAGCTATCAGAATTCCCTGTTTACCTTTGGATATTTTTATTTTTCATTTGGCCTCATTAGTATTTTCTTAGTTAAAAATGTTGATTCTAGTTTTGCAAAGAAGGCCAAATAGTGGCAGCTTATTTCTATCCTTAGATCAAATAGAGCAGGACAGGAATGAATCACAAATCATTTAATCACTATATTAACCCAAGTTTGGGATGTAAAGTTGTGCATTCCATTTTGGTGAACTGTTTGCAAAGATAACTCAAACCAGTCTATTCCCTAATAAGTTCCAAGACTGCACAGATGCCCAGAGCATGGTCTCTCATGGATGGATGCCCTTTTTCTCCATCAACAGCAAGAGACAAAAACAAGAGGCACCATCTGAATGACAGACCCATCCTCACCCAGTGGCCCAGGAGCCTTAGTGCCTGGCCCTTGCATGAGCTTCATTGTGATTACGCCGTGTCTGGCCTTGTTGACTTGACTTTCTTGCTTGCCCTTGAACATTTTCTTGTCACAGGAAACATGCCTGGTGGCAACTGGGGGCTGGACTAGGGACTGCCACTTGATCTGCTCTGTTTGCCTTGTTTTGGCAGTGGAGGGACTGCACCCTTGCTTGAGGGGCTGTTGTCATTCCCTGTCTCCAGGGAGCTGTCCCATTACACAATTTAGTGCAATGATCAAACACCAAGTAATTATGTAAGTGAATAATCAAATCTTTTCCTTCCTAAACCTTTCTTAGCTCCATAGAAATGAATAAGAAGTATGCTGACCCACTGCTGTGAATATTGGCTACCGAGGTATGCGATATACAGGCCGGTGCATGGGGCTGCTGGTGAACCTGTGGAAAAAATCGGCCTCAACAACAAAAAATAAAGAGAGATCAGGTTTATGTCTTTTTCTGTAAAATTCACTGCTTTTTCCGTGCATGATGTAGCTGCTTAGTGTGCTGACTGTTTACTAATTGAGTGATTTAATTGCAGCAATGTCTTCTTTATATCTTCTCTTTAATTATTTTGTCTTTTAACAGAGGTAGCTTGTCTGGTCATGAAGCTACTGACAATGGTATTGATAGCATGAGATACTTAATGTCAGCTAAATTCTGACATTTTCTCTGGCTGTGGTTCATAATTCATAGAGCACCATTCATTTTAGTTTGTTTGTCCATCTGCTGTATTTGTTCTCATTCTAACTCTAAAAATCATAACACCACCTTTAACCACATGAATACTGATATTCCTAGAATGCCTCTTTTTTTTTTTTCCCCTGAGTTAGTCTGATCTAATTCAAATACTAGATAAATAGCTCTTGGCTAAATGGCATTTTGTTTGCAGTCTAAGTGCACACTAATGTTTGTGTTTGAGCTGCCGTTAACACTGTAGTCACATTTATAATAGATCATTAGTGGGTAAGTATGGGGTTAGTTTAGCTTTAACTATTACCCTTGTTATTATACATTAATTTTTAAAATTAAAATCTGAATAAAATTGATGTACCTATTAGACCCTAACTAGACAAGTTCCAGCACTCACTGAATACTGCCAACCAAGTTTACACTAGAGAAACAACAGAACATTGTTTTCTAATTTTTGTTTGTTTGTTTGTTTTCTGATTTATCTTGGAACTACTTGGTTATCATCCTTAATTTGGATCTGTTATTCTGAGTGTCCTGAAGCCATGAAAGTATGTGCTAGGTTTCATTTGTTAATAAAAAGTAAATTTAGGATAGGCAACACTAAGTGCTAAAGAAAGGAGATACATCTAGGTTTTCCAATGATTCATAAACTCACTTAGTCTTTTGTTTGCTGTTGGAAATATTAGAACAAAAGAAAAATGCAGAGGTGGTCTGAGTGGGTGAAAAAAGGGAGAAAACATGTTTATGAAAAAAAGGAAAGGAAGGGAACAAGGGTAAAATGTGGTAGGACAGGACAAAACCCAAATTGTGGCTGGAATGGCTTCAAATTTTTAAGATAAATTCACAAATAAATGGTCCAGATGGGAATTTGTGATTAGAGTACAGCTCTGTATTACTGCACTAGTAAAGAGTGATTCATTCTACACATTATAAAACTTCAGCTGCCACAAATGAATACATTTTTCCTATAAAAGTCCTCACTAGGTTGGTGATTGGCAGAGTTCTCTGCCCAGGAGGAGTGTTTAGTATTTAACTTCTATATCAAAAGCAAAGTTTGGCTGGAACAATTGCAGGTGTGTGCTGGTTCCAGTCAGTGCTCAAGTTCTGTGTGAAAACTTTGGTGAAAGTTCTGCCAGCGCAGCACGAGCTGTACAGTGAGGAGCTCTGTGACGGATCATTCTCCCCCAGGCTCTGCAGTAGTAGTTCAGAGGCTGTAATGAAGTCACATATAGACAATCAATGCTATTAGCAGATACACCTCTCATGTGAACACACTTTCTGTGTTTCTGTCCTGTCCCCTTCTGTCCATAAGTGACTTCAGACTTCCACCACTGGAGTGTCAGAGCTGTTTTCTGCCCCTGTTCCATCAAGCAACATCCCACAAATGTCTCATTACTCATCCTTTATTATCCAGGAATCTGGCTTTCCAATAAGTCTGTCATTCAGAGAACAACAACTGGGTTGATGTTCATACGTTCATTTCAGCACTCCTCATCCAAAGCCCCTCTGTAATCCTCACTGTGCAAGATACTGCCGTAAAGTTTGTCTTCCTGCTCTGAATACTGTAAATATCAGAGTTTGAGTTCATGTTCCTTGCTCCCCAGTGGAATGATATTGGCTCCACTGGGTAAGAACTACACGGATCAGAAATGAATTTGTACTTCTTGATTTGCAATAAGTATCCCTAAAAATAAAGCTTCAGTTCCTTTCCATCCGCTGTTCCTATTCTCTCCTACTCAAATGGTGTGTAGCGATTTTCCTGACTTCCTTGCAAACTGTCAGGGCCAAACTGGTCTTAATTCCTGTAATTTGGTGCCAAAATATGACATCAGCATCAAGAGGAAGCAGAACTGGGCATTGGACAGAGAAAGTTTTATGCAGTGACTAGTCACTGTATAATAGTTACTTTGTCACTATATTCTACCAAAGGTTTTAGTGTGCTTCAAGATTTAAAGTAAAGAACAAAATTTTGCCTTGAAAAGAATAACTGGACTGTGCCTTCTGTTTGTACTTCTTCAGATTCTGTATAAACATTCATTGATCTTAGCTGGGCATTTTTATTGCTAAAAATGGAAGTATTTGCAGTTGGTAAAGCCACATTAGACCCCCTTTTTTTTTCATTTCTAGAATAGTTTGAAAGGCATCCAAGAATAGAAATATGCTATGTTTAGGTTAAAGACAATATTGAAATGATCTTTTTTTATTCTTGGACTAATTTTGTGTTCCAGTGGTGTACCAGTACCTCTGCTTTTTGGTTGCCTGCGGTACTAAGATTTGCAACTTTGGCATCTGGTTTCTAGTAAAGTGATCCTAATTAATAGGCATTGTCTTTTACCACTGGGAATATCTTCATTTTCGTGAGATAAACAGTAGTTTAATGTCAAATTCCTTATTGATTCCATTTTAAAACTCCAGTGAATTTCATAAGACATTTGTGTTTTGGTTGACAGTTTGACTGTGCAATTAAAACCGATCAAAGATAATTCATATGAGATTAATTAGTGTAAATATAGAAAGTTGTGTGGGGGTTTCCACCAACAAAGAAGGTTTTAGTTGAAGCTTCAATTGCCACAACTTTGCAAAGAGTTGATTTTCAAGAAACTCTAAGAGGTGTAGCATGTAAGCACACAGCATGTTCTGCCTTCCTCCTGTTTTTCTGCCATGTACTGCCTTTATAGGCAGCTTGCACACTACCATTGAACAACCAGCCTAGATTAAGCTTTTGATATATTGACTGTCATAGTTATGCCTGAGCTGTGGTTGTAGGCTCACTGTCTTCAGGGTCCATGAGCATGGCCTTGAGTTATGGAGATATAAAACCTTGATCTGCATGATAACAAATGGACAAAAGGATCTCAGTCTGAAGTTTAGATTCTCAAAACTCTTATCAACTGTCACCTATCCATGATGTTCCCAGAGATCATTGTTCTGTTTCGAAGTTATATTTCTGGGGGTAACATAGTTTTTGTCTCTGGTTGCACGGAGAAGTCTTCATCTTGGCCTTGTTGGACAGATCCCAGTGACTTCTTATACTTGACTTTGTCGGGATTAGACTCATCTCCCAGGTCCCATCACATAGTCCTTTGAAACACTTTGTTTTGTTGCTTAGAAAGCACCTTTCCATCTATAACAGTGACTTCTCTGCTCAGCACCCCACAGGACATTTTGAGAAATGCATGGATCCCTGTATGGGGATATATTTGGCATAAACCACAGTTCATGACTGTAACAAGTGTATCTCCATTCTCCTTGGAGGGGTGAGATCGAAATCTCACTGTTATCCCATTTTTCCCTAGCCGTCTGGAATCAAAATCAGGTTGCACTCGTATGTCAACTACCTTGGGAACCTCCAAAAAATGAGAACTGTTAAGAAGAATCCAGTCTAAAGTGACTTTTGAGTTAATGTACTGCTCATAGGACTATCAAGCATTTTGTTCAGTAGCTGTTTAACTCAAATTATAGAAGTTGTCTGGAAACACAGTGAGACACCAAAATCCTTGTCTGTCCTGTGTGTATTTCTAGTCTTGTGAATGCTGCATCTTTCTCTGCTCTGGAATAGTTAAAAAAAAATAAAAAATAGTGAATTAGAGCAGTGTGTGGTGGCTCCGTTCTAAGAAGCAGGCTGGCTGACCCTTCCTAGTAGGACAGAAACAGAAACATATCTTGTATCAGTGTGCCATGTTTTGTGTGCCATCCAGCTGAGGGACATCTAGCTTGGCCCTATGAAGGAAGTGGGCAAGAGAGTCCCTGCAGTGAGGGTCAATAGGTATGATAGCTTACCAAATCACTTCAAAGTAAAAATGCAGAAATACCCTATGTCATCTAGGTGCAATTTTATTTCCATCAACTACAGGTTGTGTCAAATTAACTCTACATCTCATACAAAGTGAGATTTGATTTGATCAGATCACAGACTGCTGCCATATACTAACCCAGGTTCTGATTCTGCTTCTCAAGTGCTGCTTGTTGATGATGTTAGGTCAGGACCACCTTTCCTGTAATTTCCTTTTCTCTCTCAGAGACTGTATGAGCCTGTGGGTGCTATGCATAATGAATTTCTTTTGTACAGTTAGAACTTTATGATGACCCCTGCAAACAACCTTCACTTTGCATTCCCTGCTCTTTCCTGTGTCTTCTGAACTATCTCCAACTAGTTTGTTGTCACTGAGGTTCAGGCAAAAGAGCCCATTCTCTGTTATCATGTAGCCTTTTAACTATTTTCTAATTTTCCAGGTTAATATTTTGTTCTTGGATCTGCAGTATCACACATTTCTCACTGATTCTGTTCAGCTCACTTGTAAATTCAGATGTTCTGTAAAACTGTAGTTGTGCTTATAGTATCTCCACAACCTCAGGAATGTTGAACAAAAGTTATCTTTGCCCCACATCTTGGAAATTTTTTTGTATAGTTCTTTTCAGCACAGTAGTTATAATCTGGGGCAACAAAAATATTTTTGCTTTGTTTTGGTTTTGTTTTTTATTTTAGTCTGCTTTTATCTAACAGTCCAAAAATCATTTTAGGCACTGCTGTAAATCCCATCATGTGCCAAAGTGGTTCTTTTAGCCGTCTAAACCCCTTTTAAACTCTGATTGCATATGAATTGTTTGTCCTTTCTGCTAAAAGAGTCAAAAGGTTTTATCTACTGCTAGCTTCTCTTGACTACTTTGTAGATCTCATTTTATTTTCAGAAATCATATACCTATAAATCAAGAAGATAAATTAGTGCAAGTTCCAAATTATCCTGCTTCCGCTAACCTGTTTGTTCACAAAGGCATTCACAAAATAATAGCCCACTATTTAAATTTAATTCCTGTCTTCACAGCTGTAATGGATGGTGTTTGGTTGCTCCAAATCAATAATATCTCTTCAGAAGTCTCATATCACCAAATAACTACATGGAATAACAATCAGAATAATTTAATTTAAATGGTTGCAATTAGTACTGGAATGAAGCTAAGTAAAGTCCGTTGATTGCTTATCAGACACTGAGGTGAGATAATTTAAGCATGCTCACTGATAAAAGTGATAGATAAATTGCCAGCATATTAGTATGCAGCTACTACATTTAATCTTAATTAATAAGTAAACTTATTGTTAAATTTCAGTGACAAAGGTGAGGAGAAAGACTTATCTGAGATTTTTACCTCAAAACTAGCTCAAGGACCCTGCAGGAGTGCTAATAGAGTAGGAATTTGTTCTTTTAGAGGTTACAGTCTGTGTATGAAAACCCAACAGATTCAATATATAAAGAATCCTTTTCAGTAAATATCCCCATGTGCAGAAATGTTTCAAATGCATGTTTTATGTATGTTTTTTCCCTTGTCAAAACCTTCTCTCGTAATCATAGAATCATTAAGGTTGGAAAAGACATTTAAGATCAGCAAGTCCAACTGTCAATGTAACATAACCGTGTTCACCATTAAACTATGTCCTCAAGTGCCATATCCACCCTTTTTTGAACACTTTTAGGGATGGTGATTCCACGACTTCCCTAGGCAGTCTGTTCCAAAGCTTTACAACCCTTTCTATGAAAAAATGTTTCCTAATATATAATCAAAACTCTACCTGGTACAACTTCGGGCCTTTTCCTCTCGTCCTGTAGGAGGAGCTTTGATTTTTCACATGAACAACTATTTAAATTTTGGGGTTCATGTAACCCAAAACTAACAAAAATGCATAAAAATCCTTTCATCTATTCTAAAAGAACTCCAAACCCAATTTTATGTATACTAAATTCCGGAAAAATAAAGACAGATGTAAGCTCATTATAAAAAGCATTTGTTGAACCTTTACAAAACCTTCCATGGTTTAGTCTTGTAAAACTTTATTCTTTATAATAGCACTGCTTCTCTGAGGAGCTTTTGAGATCAGACTCTTTGCTCCCACACTTTTTTTCCTGAAGTTGACTCATGTTTAAGGACATTTACCTGCAAAATAATTCAATTTTCCTTTTTATTCTCAGGAGGCGAAGAACATCAGGAAGGCCCTGGATCTTGTTCAGTTTCTGCTCAAGTTATTAGAAAAATTCCTGCTAACTCAGGCAGCAGAGGAACAAAACCTAGGAGAAACTTCAGCAGCTTTTTTTTGGGTTCTGTAGGGGGCCCTGGGTCAGGTGGTGGGATGGGGTAAGAAAGATGCTGTCTCTTACCAGCATTGCTCTGTGACAGGCACTCCTTATAGGAACGCCAAGAATTTTGAAGTCATCGAATAAATAATTGATAGGAAATCATTTGCTGTGCCTAGTCATTCCCTAAAACGCTCAAATGCATGTCTCTAATGGGCTTATAAAGTTGTGATGAGGACAACCACTGGAAAAAGGCATCAGTGTATAAAAGGGCAGATGATTTGAGCTGGCTGAAGACTGAGTTGCAAGATTCTTTTGAGGAATATTTCTACAGAGGAATAACCTATTTCCTTGCACTTAATATTGGGAATAAGAATCCCCAGGAGCTAAAAACCCCTCCTCTCTAATTTCTTTGTTTCAGTTCCCTTCACTCCCCACATTCTGTTTGCCATAAAAGAAGAGAAAGGGGGTGAAATAAAATAAAATAAAATAAAAATAATCTTTGCCTTTTCTGTTTGTAAATATCTTGAAATTTCTGATTTTTATTTCAGGATCACATTCCTCTGACAATTTGAATTTAGCTGGGAAAAAACAGCTGAAATAAGCTGAGAGGATTATTTACATCCAAGCAAGGGCAAGATCCTTTCTATGTGCCACTTCCTGCAGTTCTGTTTTCTAATTAAAGAAAAAGCTAACACGAGTGAAGCCACATGCTCACGGTGCATAATTTTTGGAAAGACAGCAGCAATTTAAAAGTAAATTTCACACCAGCTCTGAGACTCATGTCAGATGCTGCCTGCTCGCTCTAGTTCATGAAGGCCATTTATATTCTAAGTTTAAAAATAACTTGGTGCTGGCACATTCCATTAATAAATTAGGACTAGAATTTTATGTTTTCAAAGGATATGGTGAGGTATAAATAGACTTGCTAAAATCGTCTGAAACTCTGTTTGAGTGTTTCTCTTTCACCTGCATTTATTGCAAGCTCGTGTTCCACTATCTGCCTTCCCAATTCTGGCTAAGGGTCTAACTCTGAAATCCCTTCTGCATGGTGGTAGAAATTTTGAAGACATTATCACCTGGAAGAATATTTTTGGTGAACAGGACTACCAATAAACCCACTCTCCACCTCATTCAAGGATGGAAAGGTGCTGGCGAGGTCTACAGATGATTGATAATTAATTGTCTTGTGCAGTTATGGTGTCTAAATGCCCAACTGAAATAGCTTTGCATGCTGACAGCTCAACAGGCACACTTCTACTTGCAGTGTTTTTAATCAATGCAGCTCCTTCCTTTTTGGACATGTGCCTCCACCACAGTGAACATTTTAGAGCTCTGCTTTCTATTTCAAGGTGAAAAATAGTAGATAACTGCTCTAACCTGACAAATGCCAGAAGCACATTTCTGTACTTAGAGAACAGGTTTCAATTTTGTTTATTTTGGTCATGTGAACTGGAGATCTGAAGCTGGGACAAAACCCAAAGTCCTCAAAAACTCAAAACAAACACCAAATTAACTATTTGAGCCCCAAACAAAACACAAAACAAAACACCACAAACACAAACAAAAAAAAAAGGGTTTTCTTTTCAATAAACCACCCAGTTTAGAATTTTGAAACATTTAATTTGAATCTTGACCTGTTCAAAAGACATCCTATTTGTTTTCCTGTTGGAATTAAAATATCTCAAAAAGTTTCTTTAGACCAGAAATTCCATAACAAAATTCAATATTCTGACAATTTCTAAATGCTGAAAAGCGCGAATAGAAAATTTTCCACCCACTTTCACAAAATGTTTTGTCTGAGACATACTCCTCCAGCCTTCACAAGATGCTTTTGTTCAGACTTGTGGTACTGCACACCAGTTTTATGGATGTGAGTATGACTTCACTGGGCCTTGCAGATCTACCTGGTCCGAGAAGTGTGGGAAGCTTGTATACTCCTGAGTGACTGAAACAAATGGTCCCACAACACTTTTCTGTTGGTATCATTTATCAGACTGATGACTTTCTGTTCTTAGAAGTTCCAAAGTTTTCCTTTAGAGACAATTTTCCCTTGAAAAGTACCCACTTACATCTCAAAAACTACAGAGAAGAGATTAAAGTCAGTACAGAGAGACTGCTGAAACGATAACCACTGATCAAAGTAAAAAGCTGTCAATTAGTATAGCTGACTCTTCAATAATAATTACATCATTCAAAATTTCTCCCATCCTTTCCTAGAAAGGAAGTTAAATTGGTTGCCTGCGTTTTGGTCTTTTTGCCAGCCTTTCCCTTTCATAATCTGAAGAAACGTGACTACTTTCAGGCTGGGACAAGGTATAGGACCAGTGAAAAGAGGAGTCTCCAGTCAGGGTCTTTATCTTTTGTTTTGTACATTCTGGGCAGTGCCAAGATCCCAGGAGGATTTCTAGTAACATAGGCTGTAGCAAAAGTCATAAATACTTTATCTATACACATTTGTAAATGGAAGCATTTTTAGTGAGTAGCTATGAAAGAAAAACAACATCCTGTGTTGACTAACATAAGTAAGCATGATATAAGTAAACCTAAATTTTTTCCTCTCTCTTCATAGGAAATTTAAATCTTTGTTCTGCACATGCTTGAAAAACAGAAAAACCAATATGCTATTCATGGAGTCACTGAGCAGAAATACATGTAAGTGCAATTATGGATGAAAATTGTTAAATTCTACATGGCAGTGAGTCAGCACAGCTTGTACATCACCTGATAGACCTTAGTTTTCCCTTGAGTTTCCTCTAGATATTACCTGTAGCTGGGATTTAATGAGTATTAGTTAGGTAAATGCTCTGACACTTTGAACGACTACATCCTGGTAGACCCCAGAGTTGTTTATACTCTGTTCATGATTAAAGCTTCCCATCAGAGGCCTCTTTCCTTTTAAGAAAGGGTTACAATTGAGGTTTCCAAGTTGTTTTAGGATCTATTTAGGAAGAGTACAATATGGCCTTTATACAACCCATTTATAGCATGGCCATTCATTTTCCTATAAGTAAAAACATAGAAGTCTCTATGGAGTAAGTAATTACTTTAAAAGCAGTCCACATGAGATGTTTAAATGCATCTATTTGAGTATCTAGGGCATATATGGAGCTCTCTGAGTCTCCAACTTGCACATGTTTGTTTTGCAGATGCAGCAATGCAGTGAGACTGCAGTTGTGGATGGGGTGTTGGATATCTGATCTTACTCTCTATTTGGGTTTAAATGCAAGTGTGTGATGATTTGCTTGCACTTTTGCAGTTATGTGCTTTGCTACCACTGGATGTCTTACGAAGTAATACACAGGAAGTATCTAATCAGCCACTGCAGTGGTTCCTCTGTTTAAATTTAGCTTGGAGCTCTTACGTCCTCACATACAGATTGTATCCCAGATACTCAGTGTCTGGTTTTTGTTACAGCAGTTTGGGCTATAAACAGCTTCCTTTACTCTCTATGATGTCAAGAACAGAGTTGAAGGGCATGAGAGGAAGGTAAAAACTGCCTTGAATGGCTTTGTGTACTATGTCCTAAATAAAAGCAGAGGGCTGACAAAATCATATCTGTAAGGTTTTGTAAAGTAAAGTGTTACATTTTATTTGTGCCAAGAAAAAGGTTTCAGTTCAGAAGTATAGCACTCTGTGTGCCCACTTAGTAGTAAAGATACACAAATAGTCAAAATTTTCAATGCTTCTTTTATACCTAAAATGTATGTTGAATGAGGGGATGTTATCTTCATAGGAAGAAAAAAGTCAGTTTATATTCTTATTTTGACCCATTTTATGTGTCTGGTAAAATGCCTTTTTATATAAGAGCGCTCCTTTAATGTGTTTCTGAAATCCACCCCTTTAACAGCAGAACAAAGTGGTGGGTGGTCACTGTGCCTGCAACTTGTTGCTACTAGCTGCAGAAAAAGAAAACTAAAGACTGAAACTAACCCCCTCCCCAACAAAATAGAACCTCTGTAGGTTATGAATTCTGAAAGGTGTAGGTAAGAGGACAGAAAGATAAAAGAACAAAATGAAGGAACATTTTTATTCTGTAGTAAGTAAAGAAATTCATTACTATTTTCTTAATCTCAAGAGTTGATCTATAGGCCCTTAAATCTCTAGATTAGGGAGAACAGTTACCTCTAATCAAACTATTTCTGGATCTATGTGGAGAGTTTATTAATATGCAAAGAAGAAATCAGCAAAAACAGGGACCTGCAAGTTTGTCATACATTCCTTTTGGTTTGTTTATTGATAAAAACAAACAGAAAAAGAGAAAAAAATGGAAGAAAATTTTTGGGTTTTCCAAATATTTCACGGCAAAAGTCAGGAGACTAATTTATTTGAATTTACCTTCTTTATGGGTGAATTTCCTGGTATTTTATTTCACACCTTCTGAGTTTTGTGGAAATCTAGGAGTATAAACATCATGAATGACTTTCAGAACTAAAACATATGCCATCTCTTTAAATCCTGCCCTTTTGACTATTATAATGTTCCTGGGCCCTTTTTCAAAAGGAAAGTAAACAACATGTTTTAAAGAAGCATAACTAGAACCTGGAGAACAAGCAAACTGCTGGCTTTTTTTTTTTCCCCTCCACACTGTTTAGCAGATGTCATGAACTGAAACTGGGTCTGCACAATCTTTGCACAAAGTCACCCAGGTCAAGTACCACACTTACCTCAATCCAAACAGCAGTTTGGATTGTAGTTGTGTTGTAGCTAACTACCTATGATGTAACAAGAGTCATCAGCTTGTCAGCTTATCCGGGCAGACTCAATACACAGAACGTGTCTTATTTCAGAGGCACCTATTGAATTCTTGGTAGTCTCCTGCCTACCGGTTTTGCTACTAAACACCAACAATGAGTGTCATTGTCTCATCGACAGAAAACTCATCTCTGGAGTTTGGGACAGAAGAATCTCATCACATTAATAAAGACAGCAGCAATAATGCACTACTACAGTTAATAGTAATACAATAGTGTAGTAGTTGTGGTGGTGGTAATAGCAACATTGGCAATAAATTTATAACAATAAGAAAAAGAGCCTTTTGAAGAATCTTAGTGGTGTGAATTCTTTTAAAAAGGAAATTTGAATCATTTTTTAAAAGATTGTACAAAATTCCCAAGAGTTATGCCTAGAAGCCATTGAGTATAACCCTGTGTGGTTTCGGCAGGGATGTGGCTCTCTCCTTCCTGTGCTTTTAGAGGGAAGCATATTAGTGGGTTTTAAAGAAGTGCATTATTCAGTGCTCCCCCTTCCCTCTGCTCTCTGCAGTAACAAACTGAACCATTTCAACCAGGGGAACTATTTCCTTTCTCCTTACCAGACTGTGAGGGTGCTCTACACACCCTGTGTATGAGAAATGTAGTTCAAGTCAGAAATCAACATCCTTCCCAGCTCTTAGTGAGGCATTGTTTCCTTTTCAGACACTAGTCCAGCATCCTGAGTGGTTCTCTAACTGCTGGAGGGAAGGGGCACAACATTGTTTGCTGCAGAAGTGGATGCTGGATGCTGAGGAAGAGGAAATTTATTAAATTTTCATTGAAAATACACTGTTTCCATTTTTCCAGAAAGCTGTTCTGCCAGTTCAGTGATGACCAGCATCTCTAAAAATAAAATGTATACAGTGTAATGACAATGTCATTAGGGGGAATACAGTCCAAAATATGCATGGCAATTTCTTCATTGTTACTTCTGCTTAAAAAAGAGAGTGGCTGAAGACACATTACAAAGTTACAGGCTCATCCTTCTCTATCCTTAGCATTCCATGTTGAAGTCAATGGTTCCCTTTGCCACACCTAGGACTCCAGAATAAGCATCTGTGCAGCTTTGTCAGCTTTTCATTCTTCGTTTGATACTGATGTATGTATTTGTGTGTCTGGAGACCTGGTTTATTCTATGGCATTGCTACAAAATTGTAACACCAGTCAACTTTCTGCTCACAACCTTTATCAGTTCACTGACAACCTGGGAACCCTCTCTGTAACACCTTTGATTTCTAAGCAGGAATATTCAGGTCATTGGGACCATGCAGTGTAATAAATGAATTTTTCACCTGAAGAAATTGGAAAACTAGCAGGAATTTCTCTAGCCCAAAGTTGCATTATTTTTTGCAAAAACAAACAAGTTTTCAATTAACTTGCACATAGAAGCAAAAGAGTGTATGTTTATTCATTTTCACTTGTAAATAAGGTACTTTGAAGAGAAAGATTACTCAGTATTGCAATATTTTTAAACTTTATATTGCCTTCAATATTGTCCCTATGTTATACAGTACATGAAGAAATCATATGTTTTATAGGAGCAAATAATATGACATAGCAGGGAAGATACTGGTAAACCTTTTGCACTTAGTCCTTCTCATGTTCATGAAGCTCCTGAAGAATTTCAAAGGATTGTAGAAATAGCTCATCTTAGTCAGCAATTCAATGGTTCTTGTTACACTTTGCTTGTGTGTTCTTAACAGCTGACCAAAATCTTAGAGAAAAAAATGGAATGGGACTAAAACCCTCGGAAAGCTATTGTTCATGTCCTCATATCACATTTGTCTTTCTGCCTCTGTTTTCTTAGCCTTTACTATTCCTATTCTCTAAATGGTTCTCCTTATGCACCGATCAGCCCACTCCACTGTATGCACATGCAGAGCACAAGACAACGTATCATTTATATCCAAAGAATGAGATTTCAGAACAACATTCCTTATCAGAGAAAATGCCTCTTCTGTTGAGGAAACATAAGCCTTACCATAATCTACAGCTGAAGAGTTGTAGCTGACAGGTATATCCTGCTGTATGGAGGTAAAGCTAATCAGTATTCTGCTTCTCAGTGGCACAGAAAACTTGCAACATGTTTTGAAAATTGCCCAGGGCACAAATGAGTGCTTGGAAATAAGGCAAGAGACCTAAACCTTTTCCCTTGCAAGCATCAAATTATGATTAAAGCAAAGTAGCCTGTCTCTGTTTAAGGTGAGAGGTTGTTTGCAAAGGGAGCAAGTGTAAGAGTTTGAAATCCCACAGCCATTCTCTTTTTAGTAATATAGAAAAACAGGTGCAATTGTTAGTGATTTAAGCATTATATCTGCATGAAATGCCAGGGATGGACAAGATAAGTAGTAGATGTAAGAGGTGGAGTGGCTGTGAAAGCATTGTGCGCAACTGCTCATGCACAGGCATACCAGCTCCTGCAGCTACTTGCACTTCCCACTGCCAGGAAAAATAGAATTCTTAGTTCTAACCAAAGAGGTATTTAAGGCGTTCAGATCACCATCTGCTGTGATGTCAAGCTCATAGTATCTGCAGGTCCCTTTTACAATTTCTTGAAGCTAAGCTTCTCCTACTGTGGACTGCAGTGGTGTTGGGCTGGTGATTCTGCAATAAAACTCATAGGACTACAAATCCTTCTGTTTACCAAGTGTTACATTTCACCCAAGATATGCAGTTTGAATATGCTCACTTCTGATGAAGTAGCACCTATCAGTGACTGGTACAAATCAAAATAAAATTATTTCGTCTGTGTAGCTGGTTATTATGCCCCAGAATTTTCCATTTTATAGGTTTCAGGAGGAAAAGGATGATTACTGTTTTTATCTTTAGTAAAGGTGCAATTCTGAGAATTTCCAGGTGGTATACGCAACACTCTTAAATAAAGCAGGGTTGCACTTTAAATCATTTTGCCAATACCAGTCATTAAAAGTGGGTCTTTCAGTAGCTGAGAACTACATGAGAAAACATTCTTAAGACATAAAATAAAGGAAAGGTATGAGATGCAATACCACTGTTATCCTTGACAGTTAGACTTTATCATAAGGTGTATTTCTTGATGCTTCAACTGCCAAAGTTGTAATTGATGATACCTAATGGAGCTGTGGAAAAAAAACTCCGAGGCAATTTAATTAGAGGTAAGATAAGAAAAGCATTTAATCGTGTCTCTCAGGCATAGGGTTACAAGACGTGCGCGCGCCCCTTCTGCCTCAGGTGTTACAATTTATAATACTGTCCAACCAACTCCAGGTTTTTCCACCCTCTGGCTTTTGCCCCCATCCACCCCCGATCTGCCCCTTGGGAATTGGGGCTAGGGCCTTTCGAGAGCACCTACTTCACCACTTCATCTTCCTCGTAGCACAAAGGGCACATGGTTACCCAGTTCTTGATTTACTCTGCAGTTCAGACTACAGATTAGATGCTCTTAAACAGAAGAGGTTTACCTTGGCGAGAGACTAAACATTCTAATGGAATTAGGGGGATTGATATGGGGAATTGGGGTGAGAGGGTTGGGGAATGTTTGTAGTTACTGTGCTAAGGGTAAGGGTACAGGAATAAATGCTGCTGCTTCTAAAACCTACACGCTCTACGTAACTACTTATAAAACTTATAAAATTAGAAAAATTAAAAAACTAAGAGGACCTTAAGGCATCATTGAAAGAGTCAATATCCATATATTTAGTAAAAAGTGTACACTCAGGTTTAACTTGAAAAAAATTGTTTCTGAACTCTGCCCTTGAGGATGAAAAGTGCAATACAGAGACACCTTGCAATTTCAACAGCAGAAGACAAACATATAGTTAGAGACTATAGAAATTTTAAGTGCTTGGAGCATTGTTAAATTGTTGAATTAAAATTACTTTTGTTTCCCTACTCTGTGAATTCTGAGGTTGATAAAATGGGATTTTGGTTGGTATCCTAACTTCCCCACATACCACCCTATGTGACCTTCAGTATCTCTCATCATTTCCCTGCACCTCAGAGATCTATAAAACTGGATTATACTTCCTTACTTCATAGAAGAATTGTGAGATCAAATTGTACACACACACACACTCTCTATATATTTGATAGACAGGTGTTGCAGTGTAAGTGAGTGAAGAAGAATCCAGATAGACCATGCTGGTTTTTACTTTTAAAGTTTAGAAGTATGGTCACATATTCTCTCACATGAGTCTAAAGAGTTTTGGCAGCTTCTCTTTATGAACTTTCTCTCCTTTGCTGCCTGCTAAGCTCTGGTTTCATTTAATATTGCATTTTTGCTAAGAAAATTATTAGAAAATCCAAGCCAAATATCCAAGGCTTAGAAAAGGCTTATTTTTCCTATTATGTATGAAAAATCATGTAACTTTGATTTGTCCCACACCACAGGCTTTTATGGTGTCTTATACCTGATAATCACGTTGGAAATATTTTCTTCAGTAGTTGTCCTTTAGATTTGTATTTACGGCAATATAGAAAGCACCTAATTTAGACCAGGAATAAAGTTGATTACAAGTTGTTCTGTATTTGCATGAAAGAATTCTGTAGTCTTCATAATTGTCAGGAAGAGCATTAACTTTTGGGATTTCACATTAAGAGAATACTAAGAGCCTAATCACTGTTATGTGGTTCTTTCCTCCTGTGTATGCTTTAAACATAGTTGAACAGCTGTAATTGTTCAGTCATAATTGAAATTGTAATTATAAAATGTTAATTTGTAAAGATTGAAAATTATGTGAAAATTCTAGTTAAAGTTCAATTTTATGAGTCCTTCTTCATTTCCGCTATAGTGTCTTATTGGAGTTTCCAATAAATTCATCATGCTCTGCCTCCTTGTAGCTTCCCTTCAATTCTGCTTCATTATCTTTCATACTGATGATACGTTCCTAAATAATTAATTCCAGCTCTCACTTATTGCAACGTATAGCTATCTTGGAGAGAGTTCTGTATGTGTACTCCTGTTAGCCTTTTCTTGGACATATGGCCACACAGTGCAAGCCAGCCCCAGGACTTAGAGGTTCAACTTTGGAAAAAATCATGTCGGGTTTCTTCCCCGGCTGTTGATCTCTCTTCCTCCTAACAGGCCTTACCACCCTCTGAAACAGAAATGCTGAATATATATATCTATATATCTATATATATATCTAAAGTCCTTCCAGCAACTTTTGGATGTCAGGCTGCCACCTTCCCCTCTTCTCTCTTGTCTTCTTGAAGGGCAGATCAGCTGGCTTTTTAACTTTATTTCCCCAGGATGAGCTATCAAGCTCTATCTCTACTAGAATTTTTGAGGAGACAGGCAGATCTTCCTCTGAAAGTAAAATTAAGTGGAGTTGAACAAAACTCCTAATGGAGAGACAGAGCAGACACTGGTTTTATTTCTTAGTAGTGCATTTCCTAGCATTGTTGATCAAATCAGTAAGTGGACTATGTACTTAATATGAAATGAACTCCATTTTTGAAAACTGCTTTTTGGAACTGAATAATTTCTATAACATGAATATGAAATAAACGTCTTCTCTTGTCAGTATTGGCTCAGTTTGAATGTTATTAAAGATATATAAGTGGAAAAACTCCAGGATTCATTTTCATTGTTTAAGAGCTGCTTGGTAGTCTTATTTCCTCAGTAAATTTAATTCTTATTTAAACCCCAAACTTTTTAATACTCACGCACAATATTTGACAGAACAAGACGACCATATTTTAAAAATCTGCCTAACAGAATAATATATGAATTCAGAAAATTTTATGCTAATAAATATTTTATTTTATTAAAGCTGTTGAGCTGATCTTTACATTAAATTCTACCAAACATGTTTCTCCCTGGGAGATGACCATTTAAATTATTTAGAAAAAATTGTCTGTCATCTATAAAAAGGTTATTGTGGAAGGTTATTGTTTTTCCTTTTGTTTCTAAAGAAAGCTGGAATGTAGATTTAAATCCTGCTGTATTATTGCAATTCTTTTTGGTTCTCAAATAATGGTGTCTTTAGTAAAAAAAAAAAAAAATTTAGATATCTTATTTTACATTTTCTGATGTGTAGAAAGTGCTCCATGGAAAGTGAAAATTTAATTAAAACTGCAAATAAGTCTAATTGCATTTAATACCTGAACTAAATAGTTGCATTTTGCTATTATTTTAATGCTTCTTTTCCAGTTATCCTGTACCAGATGTAGATGAACACTTATGAAACAGTCGGTAGATTTGATGTGAATTTGCTTAGCAGCTTGTAAAATCCTGATTTTTATGTTTTTAAACAGATTCACATACTTTATATGAAATATCCCTACTTTAAATATTATTACTTGTTCATGTAAATGTGATTTTTGTTTTCATGAAATACTGTATGTGATTTCAAAGTTCTGATGTTTTTTATTATTTGTATTATCATTTAGCTGTATTACTGTGTTTCAGGATATAATTAAATTTTAGTTCAGCCTGGTGGTCACAGAAAAAGTATGAAAATAAATCTTGCTGCAACAGTTGAATTAATATGGAATAATATGTGAGAATTTGTGTACAAGTCAGTGCTTTCTGATATTGTTGCTCTAATTTTTTTTAATGCTTCTGAAACTATAATTCAAGCACCATTCTTTTAATATTTTGTGTTAACTTTAGTAAGGAATGTATATACAGTGTATATATGTGTGTTCATAAATATGTAAATTCAAACCAAGGCATTTTCTTCCTATTTAAGCCATTTTTGTTTATGCATAACTTTATGGGACTTCAATGGAGTTCACAATGTTCACATATGTCCTAACTGTAGCCATGCAGTGGCTACTAAGGGTAACATAATTATATATTTCCTGGTTGAAGGTAAATTCAGAATGATAATGCTGTATTAGGCTAAAATTTTATGCTTAATTTCCTTTGAAAATGAATAGTACAAATGTATTTGTTTGAATTTTCTGTTTCTTTTGAACCTGATAAATTCAGTGCCTGCTTCTCTCCCTTAGCTGTCACTGTAGAAAGGAGTGAAAAGTTGTTCTCATTCTCACTTTGTATTCTTTTCCATTCTCTTTGCACAGGTGTAAATGACTACGTGGGGACAAAGACAGTGATGAAGCAGGAACTGGGCTTAAAGTAGGAACAGAATTTTTCTGGCACTTACAATGCAATTGGCCTAGATTGCCATATGTTTCTCAAAGCAAGATTTTGGCAATTGTAGTTGGACTTCCATATATTCTCCTGTCCTGCAGAAGTTATGGAATTTATTGCTTCATTTGGTCAATTGACTGGCCCTTGAAGTGTACATGTAAACTGTTATCTGGATGAAATTCAGAGATCACATCTGAATACTTGTCCTAAGTCTGTCAAAACAAACCCTCCTGCATGTTTTTCCCTGCATAACCAAGTGGGTTTTCCAGAAGGCCGTGCAGTGTTTATTTAAAAGCTTTTGGAGTTCATGAGCTTTTGTGTGTGTGTGAATGTGTAACTGAATAAAGGTGCCAAATGGACACAAAATTTTTTTCTACCTTTCTTGAATCAGGAGCAGGTAAGGCAAAGGACACACTTTTGACCTGTGGAACAGCTCATCCTAACTTGTATTAATCTAATGTTTTTACATAGTTTTCCTTCAAATGTTTAAAAATGAAGTCACTGGTACCAAAATCAAATATTGAGAAATGTTTTGGTAGGAAGGCTCCGCTGCTCTCTCATGAGTTTCTTTCTCTTTATTACCATCTTCCATTTGATCATAAAATGTCCTTTCCTTCTCCCATTCCTTTCTTCCTCCCCATAATCTTTGAGGGATCTTCTCCAGTTACTTCAGAATGGATTACCTTTATTTTTTTCCAGCTGAAATGAGAGTGTTTGAGGCTTTATCTGCCAGTAAAGTGCATTGGGACATGGAAATGCTGTCTTGGCTGGTGAGAGAGAAAAGACCCAGAGGTGGGACAGCATGGTCTCTTCTGTGAAAAGGTCTTTTGCATAGCTACTAACTAGAGGCTGAGCATATGAGTCCCTGGACTCAAATCCACCTCTATTTGCTGAGCCATGTTATTCTAAAATAATTGCAATGCTGAATGTGTTGATTGCCTGTATTGGGGCTGCTCCAGTTTGTCTTTTCTGGCTTTGATCCAGGATTATCCTGTGGCTCCAGTGGCCTTTCAGGCTTAATTTTTTAATTAAAATAGACAGTCCCAAAGGCTTTCTGAAATTGCTGTTGGACCCTAAAGATCATCTGCATACCACACAGTGTCGGTGGGGCCCAGGGGTGCTCCTTTGTGGGCAGTCCATATGCCAGGCATGGATTGGTAGCAGGCTTGGCAGTGAAGCGGGGCTGCAGTCCCTGGAGCCCGAGGCATCTGTGGGGCTGGGGATTGACATGGCCCTGCTGTGCTCACTGCCATGCTCTCTAACAGGGTGCTGCCAGCTCCTCATCCCCAGCCACATCGCTAGCACAGCTAACCAGCTCCCTGCAGTGCATGGTAGAGGCCCTTATGAAATCCTGCTGTATAGCTCTCTTGCTAAAGAGAGACTTGGCTTTAAAAGGTTAGCATTTAAAGAAACCCCAGTATGGCTCGTGTTGAGTTTGTAATGGCTTAGCAGGAGCTTTGAATAGCTCCACTTAATATCTGTTGTACCTAAGGATTCGTCTAATTGGGACAACTGGTAGATCTGTAGCCGGCCCAACTAAGTGGTCGTAAAGTGTCATGAAGATAATAAGAGAGATAATATTGCTATGAATAAAAATATCAGAATAGAAATGCCTCAGTGCATGTAATCTATTAAGCTTCTTATTTTTTCTTTTAATCTTTACTTGGATATACTCTGTATTAAAAGACTACAGAGCAGAATTTCATCACCTAGTGAAAGCATCAATTTTCACTATCCAGCTGCATCCTCACCATGTGTAATTCAATAAATGCCTTGATCAAGAAGCTGTCCTAGCCACTCACTATTACAGTGCAGTATCTTCTCCTTGTTAGATGTTACAATAGAATCACCATCTAAATGAAGGATAACATAATTAAGTGGAGTGTTGGGTAGCATCAGAGGCAGAAGTTTTATTTTCTGGAGAGGGAGCTACTCTGCCAGAGCTGTACATTTTAGTTGTCAGTAATCATAACAGCAACCAAAAGATTATAACTTTATTCCAGGCTGTTAAGTAATTAAAGAATCTATTAGAAAGAGTTTCTTAACACTAAGGAAATGTGTGTGTTAGCAACCAGCTGTTCAATGTCCGGCTTCTTGTCTTTGAACTTGTAGGGAAGAGGATCTTATGCATAAAAAAATCCCCCATAAAAGAAGATCTCCAAAATTTCACTTGAGCAAATAGACTAAAATGTTGTTTAGTCTTCTTAGACTAAACTGTCTCTAAATAGCACTAGATGTCAGGGTTTCTACCCTAACATATTGCAGGTACACATAAAACTCTAATAACCAAAAAAGAAAGAAATGGCAGTGCTTTAATTAGAGCACAAATGCACCATTTATTCACTGAGAGACCTTGACCCACTACTATGCTTTCCTATAATAAGCTTCATACCTTGGTCCTCTTGAGGGCTCCTGGAGTGTTCAACAACCTCACTCCTGCTGGTGGTCTCTTAAGAACCATGCTGCCACTATAACTTGAATGTGAATCAAAGCAGAGATCTTTCCCAAGAAAGGCTTTATATATTCATTAAAACTTTAAGATTTTAATTAGGGTGAATCCCTATTAACTCAATCTGTTGGAAAAAACAGTTATTCTATTGGTGGCATATGCAATGCCTAGCTACCTCTAATTATGTTCCTTGAAAAGATGGAGTTGCTTTTTGGTAGTATAGTGCCAATAGTTAGCTGGTCATATTCTAACTTTGAATAACTAAAGATCTAACATTAACAATATAACAAAAATGAATTGATGATAGAATATATTGAACTGCCAGACCTGTAAGGTAAAATCCAGAAAGTAGTACTGAATAAACAGATATGGTGTGGGAAATAAAGGGGTGAAATGATAAAGAAGTTTGAAAACTGAATTAAAACCAAAAAATACCATGGCACTCTGCAGGAAAGGGGAGGGGTGCAGAAGGATGTACCTGGAGTTTTAATCTCTTCTTTGTATTATTTCACTATTCAACTCTTATGTTTAAGATTACATAACATATATGCTATATTTTGTAGTATAACATACTGTCTCTGAACTAAGGGCCTTGCACCTCAAGCTAATTGCCAAACTTCTTGGTGTCCTCTCTTTGCCCTCAGAAACACTGCGTTCTTAACCAATGTAATAACCCAGCTTCAAAAAGAAGAATAAGGAATTCCTGAGTCCAGTCTCAGTTTCCAGCAGTGGTTAGTCAAGCAATTGGCATGTTCTTGTGGGAAATGGGTGCTGTGGGTTCCATATTCCTGAGATTTAGGAGTGCACTGAATACCGATTTCCAATTTCCCAGACAAATGACCCCACGACTAGACTACAGTATTAAAAACAAAGCCTCCCCCAGTCCTGACATTCATCTCTCTCTGATAATTTGTGAGTAGGACACTGGACCTTAGCAAACAAATGTATAAGATGTTAAAGTTTAAAGCTTGTGGTACAAAAATTCAGAGGAAAATTAAAATTTGCTGGTTTTTTTTTCTTGTTGTTTTTTAACAGTGAGCACAATCAGCCCATGGAATAACTAAATGAGAATTGTAGTGAATTTTCCATTACTAGAAACTTGAAAATTGACATTGAATGTTTTACTAAAAAACATGCTTGAGGTCTATCACAGCTATTGAAATTTGAAGCAATAATTAATTCAGGGAAGTTCCATGACCTGCCAGACTAGATGATAACAATGGTCACTTCTGGCTTTAAATTCTATGGAGTTCCTGGCTCCTGTGCTGTGAATGTCAATGAGACTGCCAATTAGAGTCTGGTTTTTTTTTTTTTTTGATGTGGACACGTGTTCACTGGGAGCTAGCTGAGACTACTAAATTAATTTTAAGGTCATTAAAACGCTTCATTCCCTGAATAATGATTGCCACAAAACACAATCAGAATGTAAAAGAGAAAACATCTTATTCTTGGGGAAAAAAAATAAGCGTAAGGTAGTAGTATAAATATAATACAGCTTTTTTTACCATCTCATTCTTTCCCATCACCGAATGCTGTATATAACATGTCTAATCATTTATTTCATTGTTATTTTTATTCCTTAGAATAGAAAGAACATTACTAAGACAGTGTTTGATGGGGAAGGTTTTAATGCCAAAGGCGAGGATGAAATATCTAAGTACTGGTTGATCCCTGCCCTCATGGGAGAGAGGATGTCTATTCAAAAGGCAGAGACAAATATGAATAGTTAATCACCTTTAGTCTGGCCATTTTCTCCTTTTCAGGTGCATGGTTTTGCTTTCAGTAAAGTCAGTGGACCCATAATTTCTTTATATATTATTGGCAAGTTTGTCATTTAAAGAAAAAGGCAAGAAATATTGCTAAATGTTTGGCATTAAAGAAGGCAAAAAGTGGAAATGGGTTCCAAGTAACTGGAGGCCTTACACATTAATTAATATATATGTTTAGAAACATGAGATCAGTGACTGTATTATATGTCTCTGGTGGGTTGGGCCTCGTGGCTCTGTTGCAAGCAGTGAAGCATCATACCTTGGGTGCAGCACAGTGCTATGAGCTTTATTTACATGTTTCTTTTTATTTTAGTTATGCCAGCGTGCTGGTGTGCTTAATACCAGCGGGGGTTCACAGTAGCATTTCAACTGCAAAGAGTGGAGTTCCATATAAAGTGCCCTGAGATGCTAAGGTGAAAGGTCCAATCCTGCGCAAAACTGAAATAAAGTTAATACATTTAGCAGTAAGCTATGGGCATCTCTGGGGCCCCTAGCATAAGAAGGAAATGGACCTGCTATATTGAGTACAGAGGAGGGCCCTGAAGATGGTCAGAGGGCTGGAGCACCTCTCCTATGAAGACAGGTGGAGAAAGTTGGGGTTGTTCAGCCTGGAGTACAGAAGGCTCTGGGGAAACCTTATAGCATGTTCCAGTATCCGAATCCTACAAAAGAGCTGGAGAGCGACTTTTCACAAGACCATGTAGTGACAGGACAGGGCAAAATGTCTGTAAGCTGAAAGAGAGTGTGTTTGGATCAGATATTAGGAAGAAATTTTTTACTGTGAGGGTGGGGAGACACTGGAACAAGTTGCCCAGAGAGGCTGTGGACTTCATGACTAGAAGTGTTCAAGGCCAGGTTGGATGGGTCTTTGAGCAACATGGTCTGGTGGAAGGTGTCCCTGCCTATGGCAGTGGGATTGGAACTAGAGAGTCTTTAAAGTCCCTTCAACCCAGACCATTCTATGATCTATGGATTAGATCCTATAATATAAAGTATTATTGCAAAATCTACTTTTACAATTCTTCTTTTGACTACTAATTTTACTCTGTCTCTCTGTATTTGATATACTGTAAACTGCACAGTAGGAAGGCCACATTAAATGAGAATACCATGTTTTCTGTATTTGTTGGCAGTCTGATATGGTACTTTGCAAGGTTAGTTTTTCTGTTTATTTGTAAATGGATGCTATCTCTGGGCCTCAGTTTCTGCAATGCAATCTCTCCTCTTTAATGAAGTCTAATATTGAGTGACCAGAGAAATAAAGAGCACTTGTGATTGTCTTGAACTTGGCAAACTCCAGCTTGCAATATACTTGCTCCTCGAAGGCTGTTGACATTCATTGTACTAAAATTGAATTTGCAATTACTGGCTAAGAAAAGCATCCCCGGTATTTTTAAAATTATACTCCCTCAGTATAATAGGGTCATTCACTTTTGTTTCATGCTGGACTGGTTTCTGAGGGACCTTCAAGAAATGAGACAGCTATTTCCCTGTTACCAACCATCCAAATGAGGAGTAAGAAAGGGGAAAAGTCCATGCTTTCAGACAAAGAGATTTCTAAATATACCATCAGCAGTTTGTCCTTTCTCTGTGCTAAATTCTAAAAATGTAGAGGAGAAGGCCAGCAATCTGGACAGTGCTGGGATGCTGCTTGGAAAAAGCTTGGCTGCCTCAGTTTGCAACATCTCTGCTGTATAGTAACTGTGTGCTGCTGATCTCTCTTCAGAAATCCTGACATGAAATCCTACTGCATGCCTTAAGAGGGCTACCTTAATCCAAGCTTCTCAGTGTTTTTATCCCAGGGCTCCCTGTGTTGTCTAGGGAAAATGGGATGATCTTATGCAGTATTCATGCAATATCTCTCATTTTCATGTGAGTTGAAAAGAGCTATTTAAAAGGTGCATTACATCCAATATTAATTGTTTTATTTACCTGCTAACATGTTTGGGAATGGTGCCGAGGAGTTTTTCTTTATTTACAGATTTTTTTACTTTCTGGTGCTTTATAAAGTACCAATTTTCTTCATGTTACTTTATTATTAATCACACTTAGAAAACAACAACTGAAGTAGCTTAGTGGTACAGGTTACCAAAGATGCAACACAGCAAAGCTTGATGGACGGCATCAAGCAAAACTTAGTAATAGAATAGATCATAGTAAAATAGATGAAAAAAACCCAAACCCCACTTTCAGTGAAATAACTACTTTTCTATGAATGCAAATAAATTGGCATGAATGTTGCCTAGGAAATGAACACTTAGTATTGAACATAGGTTGATATTCTTCGTATACCTGACAGGTAAAAAGTGTTCATCAATCTGCTTTACTTGTGTACATGCACACCCGGACTGCCCAGAGTTGTAGGGATGTGTGTGTGTAAGCAGATATATATTAAAATACCAATTTTTCAATATGGTCAGAGATTCATTTGGGTACAGATCCTATGAAAAGCTTTGTGTCAGCTCAAGGAATTCTGAAATTTCTTTTTTTTTTTCCATGTGTTCTTTGGGAAGAAGTGGTTTGACCAAAGAACATTTATGAGATGGTTTTACTAATCTTTTTTTTTGGAGTGGTATGTCTGGTCTGTTTCAAAGGATGGAAAACTGGTTATACTGCCTATATGGATCCTCTATTTTCACTTCAGCTGCTTGTAGCTTCTTTTTCTTTAGAGAACTGATTTGTATTCTGAATGCTATTTATGTAATAATTTCAATCTCTTGGGATAAAATGTGATAATCTTGTTTAAAATCCACATTTTCCAACTAATTCATTGTCCAGATGCTTGTTTCTTTTGTCTGAAGAGTGTCCTATACTAAAATACTCCTATCTTACTTACCTAGGTTAGACAGTTCTGGTGAAAATAAATCAGAATATTTGTCTGATTGCTACAGATGAAGGAACACATAAAATGTGATTGTTCTTTGACAGTACTTGGTAAATAAGTTTAAAATACAGAAATGAAAAACTAATGTTACCCACAAATAGAAATGTAAATAGAGACAGCCCTTTTTTCTGTACAAACTCACGAACCCCATCACATACGTAATGGGTTGCAAAGAAAGTGCACTTCAACAAAATTTCAGTCTCTTTAAATACAAAGAAATATCACTACCCCAGCTAAAAAAAAATTAAAAATTAACCTACAACCAGCTGCTATTTTTCTAACCAATTCAGTTTTCATTGTGATAAATTACAAGTGCAATGTCTGTGGCTCTGAAGTCCTGTTTAATCAGTCCTGAGGCATCCTGGTGTTCTTGAGCAGCCACTTATTTGGGCATTGGAGGGAATTTAGGCATTTTATGAACACAATTGTTCATGTTCCTAAAGAAGGTTTTTGACCCCCAAAAGGCCTAGAATATCGACTCCACTTGTTCTGCTGCAGCATCAAAGCTGGCAATTTAAATTTTGTGTATGCGAAGAAAGCGTTCTAAGTTTCACCACATAGTAAAAGACCTACTCAAATGGAAATTCTAGTAAGAATTAAGGGAGACAAGTAATTTCCTGTTTGTTGCTGGTCTGCACAACCCCACACATCTGAAAACACTTGGACTACTCATGGGATTATCTTTCCACCCAGAAGGAACAAAAGTTGATCTAAGCAGAGAAGAGAATATATTTTTGATTAGAGGATACCTGTCAGGTGGTGGTAGGCTAATTTAATAGCACCCACCTGAAGGGCATTAATTTTAATCTGGGATGCATCAGGAAGATGACCTAATGACAATTTACCATTTATAACAGTATTTACAGTCCCCAAGTAGATATAAGTATTTAAAACCAGCACATAAATACATCCAGGAAAAACACTTTCCCACGCACACCAATAAACAAACAGCAGAAGTTCTCAATTCCACAAGCAGTGTTGGCTCCCCAGGTACCCACTTATTCTACTGGTATCTTGACAGAAAATTACAGCAACGTGATTAGTGAATTCATTAGATTCAGATGAGAGAACTATTCTGCTTACTGCGTTTGCAATGTTCTACTTTATCACTGGGTTGTGGTGCTCTGAGAAGCCTCCAATCATCCTAATGCCACCTCTCAACTTTGCAACATAACCTGATAAAAGGTAATTTGGGTGTATCTTTTATGTCTGTATCCTCTCAGTGGAGCTGGCAGCAATTATGAGTACATGCTGCTGATGTGATTTAATTCAGCTGAGAGGATCCTCAAGTCCACCATCTCTCATTGCTCAGGAAGCTCCACCTTTCTCCCCTTTTTTGCCCCTGACCCCTCCCAGCATCTTTCACAAGTTGTCTTGTCATTCCCACTTTCTCACAAGCTCCAACTGTCCAGAAACTGAAGGGCACTTTGATGTAGCAAAAATGGGTGAAAAACTTAATTATAAAACATCCTTGTGCTCACAGTCTATTGGCACAGTGCAGTTTCAGGTTTTTGAGTTTGCCTGCCATACTGTTGAGGTAAGTTAAAGAATTTTGCAGTGGTGTCCTCATTCCTGTGAGGTGTACAGGTTAAAAAACATAACTGCCTGTGGATGACTCGAGTGGGTCTCTTCTTTTTTTAAATGGAATTTTTGGTTTCCCTGTCATCTGTCAAAGATACAAAGACAGATAAAATAACTAGGATGCATTTTAGATCTTGCATTATTTTGTCCTCTGAGACCTCTTCTGCAAGAGAAACAATTGATTTCTGCTATAACACGGTGAGGCAAACCGGTAGCACTGTGCTAACAAATCCCTCCCATGGCTATCCCACAGCAGCTCTTCAGAAATGAATAACCAGAACAAATATGCTCCTGTTGCTAGTGGTGATAGTGGGATAACTAAAATTCAGAGTGAGATTTTTCTACTATAGGAAGAGAGGACACAAATAAAGTAAAGCCAGTTACAAAATGAAGAGTTATGGAAGTTCATTTCCATCTTTTACCAGTCAACTTGGAGATACTTTTTAAAAGCTGATTATTACCACATTACAAGAGGAAAAGATTTTGTTCTTTCCTGTACAGAACTTTAAAATGGTGTCAACAAGCACAGTCCTTTGTGCTGAGTAATGTACCAAATTTGAGGCCTCTCATGCTTCTCACATAAAGGGATGAAGAGGCCCAGCATTGCAGTTCTGCTTGGATGGGCAAGGGTCTTCACATCGTGAGTGTGTCTGCAAGCCAAGAAAGCTGGCTGTCATGTGTCAGCTAGTAGCTGAGACCAACTGGGAGTGTGGAAATCCCTGACTTCATTTGGGTCAGCGGGGCATGCAGCAGGAGGACAGTATTTTGCAGTTGTATTCATTGAAGGAAGAGGTCTCTTCTGTATCAGACTGAATTAGGAACTATTTAATAAAGAATACAAATATGGGATAATTTGATCAGTGTGCTAATGGTCCCCCCCATCCACAGTGGTGAAATGATATTTCATGTCATACACGAAATTGCTGGTCTAAGTTTAGCTTCTAATGGACCATGTCTACCTGTAGAGATGAGCCAGTGCATTCAAAAGAGGACCACAGTTGTAAAAGGAGTGCATCTTGCTGGTCAACATCCAAATTCAGTCTATCATTTATCATCAGAGATATCATTTGGTAACCAGGTCTGCACTTAAAAAATTGAAGAGAGGAACCATTTTGTAAGGTAAGATAGTTTTTACTCCTGTTGTTAAACAGATTTGGATTGTGGAATAACTGGATAGCTTTCAAGAATGTAGATGAAATTTTTTTCATAAAGGGTCTTTTTTTAAGTCTTCTAATATGGTCTTTTTATAAAGACTTCTCTTATGCCTGTGGAAGTCAATGGTGATTTTGCTTCGAGTGGGTTTAGACCCTTGGTATTTGCAAACCTTAGAAGCACTTTTAGTGCACAACAGACAGGCAGACAACTCAGTATTTGTCCACAGCATGAAGAGAATACCGAAGTCAAAATATTATTGTCAGCATATAATGAGGGCTCTGTAGTGCTACCACACTTAAATCTTTTTGCTGAACAGCAATGAACTCAAGAGTCTGCAGTGCTTTAGAAAATGAGACCAATTTGTAAAATTTGCTATGAAAGTACTTATCAAAATTTCAAAGCACATTTATTGCTTTGACTTCAATAGAGCTTATTTACTGCCTCAACTAGGGGAGTACCTATTTCTCCGTAAAATGGTTATTATTGTTTCTGAGAAGGACTGTAACCTCAATGCAGAGCCCAACTTTTCACTTTTTGCTGTATCAAGCTTTGGCCTGATCATGTGACCTTTATTCATGTGGGTAATGCATTTCAGAAGAAAAATTGCCTGTAAGCTGAAGCAGATGAGAAGAGAGCTAATTAGGAGTGACATTTTGATGAGGCAGACTCCCTGACACCACAGGGTTACAAATCACTCCATCAGTAAGAGAGAGGTCCGGTATCAGGATAGTTGTGTGGAGAAAGTCTGCAGTAGTCAGTTTGAGGAGGGCAAGTAGACGCTGAGGGTCATAGTCTAACGACTAAAGAAGAGGAAATCACTTCTTTAGAATACTGCTCCACTATTTTGCCAGGGAAGCAGTAGATACTTCTGTGCAACGAGGACCAGGCTGTGTTTGCAGGTTGACTGGTTTGGTATGTGCTGGACTTGCTTTGCACTTGGTTTCTGAAGATAATATGGATAGGGATTGTCAATGGGCTGATGGCCTGCATGGTGAGAAAATATCCTCAAGTTGCTGGGACGGGAAGGGATGCCAAGATGCTGATGGTTTACCACTAAAGGTTGCCTTCCCAAAGGGTGAGTGTCCAGTAGTTTTAATCTCGTTCTCTACCTTTTAAGGGAAAATGTTCTTAACACACATGTTTTGAATGAACAGATTGCGATTTGCCTGTTCTTTGTGCAAATGATGGATGTTTTAATCTGAAAAATTTTACTATTTCTTTTCTTCTATTATTTATTTCTCATGCATCTAATATGTTGAAGCACTATATCAAAAGCAGATTTTTACAGGTTAATTTTTCCTAGGAACATATTTTCATATAATTCCTTATGTATTCTTTTCAAAATGTTCCAGTCTATTTTTGAACCATATATGATGTAAAGGATGGAAAATGGATGCCTCCAGGAAAACATCATGAAATATTTTTCTTTATGTCACTGTAGTTCTGTATGCTAATTTTGTTGGATTTTTTATTGTCATGATTTCGTCACAGGGGAGCAGCTGAATGAAAACACTTTGCTTCTTAAGAGTTGATCAGCATCTGTGACTAATTCCTTGTTGTTTACAGCATCAAATGTAGTTCGAGTAAAATGATTATCATCACAATAAGTATGACTTCATCTGGGTAATCATCATTGGAAGAGGCACATGAACTTTTGAGAAGCAAAGATGTTGCTTTCTATATCAATGTCAAAATGGAAGAAAGATAAAATATAGGCCATTTGGCAGAACTCCTTCGAAACTTGAATGTTTTTCAAGGTTTCCCAGGAGCATTCATCTACTCTAGAACAGGCGTGTTCATTTCATGAAAACTTTATTGAATTTTAGTCAGATTTTAACAAATCTGATAACTGCCAGATCTTAGGTGCTTCCCTGAAGTGGATTTTTTCCCTGAAGTCATGACTTCATTTCCCAAGAATTTCTTAATCAATGTTTCACTTCAACTTTTTTGAATAATTTCTTTACAGCTGCTGTGGGGAACCTTGAATAAACAAATCTGTAATGCATAAATGTCCTGTTAATTTCAAGTTTTGTATCATGTAATTAGATGGAAAGTTAATAAGCAGATAAGATTAAGAATTGGCTGATTGTATTTCCACAGTGAGCAGAAATAGATAGGAATAACATGCCACTTCTGCGGTCTCCACTCCGCCCAATCTGTCTCTGCTCTGTGTTGTACATGTTGATGCCTTGTTTTCCATTGCTAAAATTCTTTATTACTTTCTCTCCTTTCATATCTGCACTGCTTTTTCCACTGGTATCATCAAATCTCTGCTCTCAGATATTTTGCGTGTGCTGATCAATGTTGCCTTCTTTTGCCATTATGCGAAGTAAAGCCACCACATCAGTGCCTTCCCCTCCTTCCCTCAATGTCTTCAGATGCTGCCTTCCACAGTACTGCCTTTTTACCCTATCATGGCACTGGCTTTCTGCCTCTCTTGTAGCCTCAATGCCAATGGTTTAGGAATGGGAACTGCCTCTGGAACAGTCCATCTGTCTTCAAACTCTACCAGCCCTCCACTGCTTCATGCCATCAACAAATGCCTCTCTATCTCATCTAGTTGCTTTATTTCCCTCCCTCCTACAGTGACTGTAAAGCTTTGATATGGTTCTCACAAATAATGTGAGCACAGAGACGAAGGGAGGGTACAACTCCTGAGTTCCAGCATGCCAAGTCCATATTGGTGCACATGCTCTCTCCTTGGGGGAGGAATGCTCCCTGCTGCTTGTTGGTGGCACCTTTCTTCTGCACTGACCTGCAGCTTTCCACAACTTGTATTTGTGGCTCCGACTTGTTCAACTCACAAAGCATTCAGTAGTGTAGAAAGTGCAATTATGATTATAATTATAATATTAAGAGAAGCATGTGATGACTAGGATGATTGAGACTGGTGGTATATGTACTTGGTATTTAAATATTTGTCTTGCCATGATCGGGAAGTCAGTTTAAATTCAGACTTCTTAATAACAGTGATTTGAGTGTGGATTATTTTAGGAAAATCATCTACTTAGTATCCTTTAAAAAAAGGCATTGTTTTGGTCCAAGAAAGAATAAAAAAGGCACTATTTCAGTTCCAGGAGGAATAGACAAAGCATAATGGCTTTGAACTGAAAGAGGTAGGTTTAGGTTAGGAAGAAATTCTTTACTAAGAAGGTGGTGAGACACTAGTACAGGTTGACCAAAGAGGTTGTGGATCCCCCATTCCTAGAGATGTTCAAGGCCAGGTTGGGTGGTGCTTAGAGTAATCTTTCTAGTGAAAGGTACCTGTGCCTATGGCAGGGAGGTTGGAACTAGATAGTCTTTAAGGTCCCTTCCAACCCAGATCATCCTATGAGTTCAAAATAATCATAACTGCATTTGTATTATCCTGAACTCTAGAAAGCTGTCTTAACAGCGAAGATGAAATTGTTGTTGCTTCCTCCTTGACCAGGTTGAGTTATGATGATATGGTACGCAAGTCCCTTTCCGCCTTCAGCAGACTAATGTCCGGATTTTGCACTACTAATGTGACAAAAGTGCTTCTAAAAGGGTATCTTCTGGGTGTCTTGTACCAATAAATGATTTGGAAAGGCCCATGTACTGCTATGATATGTCCAACTGATCTCACTTTCTGTATGTTTCCATATAAATTGCTGAATGCGTCTGTTGACCAGTAAAGGTGTGTGTTATTCTGCAGGCAGAGTTGACACAAATATGGACCAGGAGTCAAGCAAGCACAGCAGATTTTTTCATCCAATCTCTTTAAATGTATGGGATTCATAGTAAATGCTGTGAATGGATCTATGGCGCCATGGCAAGGCTAAAATCCGCATGAGGCATCAATGTAATTTTTACTGGCAGGAGAAGAACTTGATCACTAAGTGACATGCCAGCCATATGACAGCACTTAAACAGTTCCTGTCAATCAGCTGCTGTGTGTCAGTACCCTTATTTATCCTTTCAGGGCATATATCAATTTACATTATCATCATCTGAAAGAGAGTACAGAATTACTGAAAATAAAAGCCCACTCTGGCAACCGAGAGAAAGGGAAACAAAAGATATATCTCACTATAGCAAATACACGTCATGGTAGGGTTTTCTGGTATCACTTATAGGAGAAGCTATTTAGGGGAAAAAAACCCTGAAACCCTGAAAATATGTTTTGAAATTTAGACGGGAAACAGTAAGAAACAGGAGAGATAGATGTGCACTAGGACTTGAGGCATCCATCACTGCCTGACAATTCTAACCTTACATAGTTAATATCCTCATCTGTGGAGATATCCTGCCAAACAATTTGCTTGATTTTCAACTATAGCCCAAATTCAGTGAATCACTTAAGCATATGCATAATTTCAAGCATGTATTGTTAAGAGATTAGAAAGCAATTACAGCTTGTCAAACCTGCTCAGACATGGCCAAATCCCTTCTCTTCATCACAATCCTCTAAAAATAGCTACATCTAACCAGGGGAGAGATTCAATACTGCCAAACTCCAGTTTTGTATGGGGGAAAGACTGGCATGGGCACTTGCCAGTATCTCTCACATACTTTTCTTTACTTGGGAGTGACACCTGCATGTATAGGCCAAACCATAGTGGCAGCATACCTCGAATAATCAGAATGCCATGGTCTTAAGAAATGTACCTTGAGGTTGGTCAAATCTCTGGGCAAAACTGGCTAAAACAGACATGCTTCCCAAAAAGGTATGAGCTGAGTCTTCTTTTCCTTTTCCGCAGGACAGAGAAAACCAACATTTCCATACAATGGAAAATACCAAACTATGTATTTTGAAAGATAGTGTTAGATAACAATTGAGACATTTTATGTCTCCTGAGAAGAACAGTGAAGACAGAGCAGTAATAAAATATATAAAGTATATAAATTATATAAAATTATCCAAAAGAAAACAACAAAAACCCCCCACCGCTCAGCAAAAGCCAGTTCTATACTTTACCAGTGTCTCGATATACAGAATTTTTTTGAGAAGACGGAAGTGCTGAAAGACACACAACTATCTGTGGAACAAGCTGTTTGAAGGCGTGATTGACACTCTTGAGTGACTTTATATATCACTCCTTACGATGTTGCTGAAAGGCTTCAGCAATGCAAGATTTCATTCAAATAGTGAAGCCCAAAATAGTGGGCAGGTATCTAAAATTGCTTACCAGTGGGTCACCAAGGAGATGCAGAACACTGTGGCCTCATTTATTAATTTCTGGTGTAAAAAATACAGCAAACAAGCTGCACAACCCTTAATGAAAAATTAACTGAATCACAGGAACAAAGCTGTTTGTTGCAAATGAAGAAAGGTCATTTGACTCACTCAAACTCTTTAGTCCTATTGTCCTAATGTTGCCCTTATCCAGGACTGAATAGATAGTTGCGCTGCCTCGCGTTCAGTACTTCACCCCCCAGACCATGCGTTACAACTCAGTTTGTCCTCGGTGAGTTCCATTAGAAAACAAGTGAAAAAAAAAAGCAACGAGAGAAATTTGGAAAAAACCCCAAACACCAAACCCCACCGTTATTTATGTTCTCTTTGGGTTTGCAGAGTTTTGAAGATGGTATTATTGTTCTGAAACAGAGTTGTTTGAGACGAGATTTTGAAAAGCATTTAATGTTAGTCCAGGTGGGGAGAGGGGTAGGCTGGGTTGAGGAAAGAAACGGAGGGACCTGTTCAGAGCAGAAGTGGCATCTGCAGCGAACCAAAATATTTCATTGTTATCTGTGCTAAAACATTACTCAACATCTAAAGGAGCAGAGGGCAAGGACAATGAACGCTGCTGTCTCACTATCACTTCTCAGCTCACTTGTTTCAAATCTGTAACTCGTGATAAGGAGTTCCAGCAGAAACTAACAGGTAAGACAACAACTAAATCACAGAACAATGTGGAAAAAAGGCGAATCACAAAGCGAAAAAACAGTGACCTGTAGGTAGGAGAAATGCCTTTAGAAATAGAATAGAATCATTGAGATTGGAAGAAATCTCCAAGATCACTGAGTCCTACCTTTGACTGAACCACTAGGCCACAGGAATAAGTGCCACGTCCAGTCATTTCTTGAACACTTCCAGGGATGATGACTCCACCACTTCCCTGGGCAGATGTTCCAATGCTTGAGAACCCGTTCAATGAAGAAATCCTTTTTGATGTCCAACCTGAATCTCTGCTAGAGCAGCTTGATGCCATTTCCTCTTGTATTTTCAGCAAGTCGGCACTGTTTCCAACAAAACCTGCCTCTCTGGCTACTGCTAAGAACTCAGCTACTACTGATCCTTAGGTCATTTATTAATTCTGACTTTTGGTATTCAGCTGAAGGGTGTGCTGAATTTCAGAAAGAAGCAAGAAGTATGTTGTAAGGTGCATATCACATGCTGCTTCTGATATGCCGGCTGGCCACTAAACCGTACTGTCTTTTAGGCACTGTCAACTTGAAGTCTAACCAACAGTCTACAAACATGAAGTTAAGGCCAGAATTTCCAAATGTAAAATTCAAATTGCCTGAACGTTAAGCATTAAGAGAGGGCAGGGTGCCTCAGCATTTTCTAATGTGCTAGTTTTTACCACTTAGCAGTAAAGAGCAGCATCTCAGAAACAGAGATAGAAAATGGAATTAAATTTCTAGAAGAGAAAGGCTGTACTAGAGGAAACCACAGGCCCATGTAGTCACCATTCTGTCTTTAATGCTCTATGAATTCTTATAGGAGAGTAAGAAGAGGTCAAGCATACAAGATACTTCTTCTTAATGGGCTCCTATCTTTCCTCTCCTTTCAGCTCTGGGAATTTCCCAAGGGAAATCTCATCCTCTTAATCCTTTATCTTGTCTACTTAGGTTGCAAGCCCTTAGGGTTTTATAACTGTTCAGTTACCTGCATTGTGGTGTCACTTGTCACATGACATCTATGTCACACTAGACATACATGTAGACATGCATATGTGAGTGTGTGTGTACAGAAGTGCATTGGAAGAAATACTGATTTCACTTGTTCTGGCTCAGACTGCTAGTTTTTTATTTTTCCCCTGAAAACCAATAAACAAAGGATCTTTACCCTTGAGTCTCCATTTGACCTTTTGATATATCAATAATAGTTCTGCCCACTTGCTTGTCCGCAGTTATCTCTCTGTTCTTTTTCAGTTAGGTCTTTAGGGAACTCATTTAATGTGCGGTAGGTAAGAGGAAAAGATGATTTTGGTAAAAAAACAATGTTGAAGGTATTTTGATGTGAATCCTCTATCCTTTCTTTGCTATATTACTGATCTTCACAGGGAGAGAAGTCTGAGAACTGTTAAATTACGTAATAAATATTACTTTATCTGCTTTGTCTGTGTGTTGTTTCATGCTTCTCCTCTCCTCACCTAACGTTCTTCTAATATTTAGCTATTTGTTGGGCTGAACACTTCTCTCTAACCATGAACTGACTCTGGCAGAGCCCTCCATGGAAAGTCTGCTCAGGAGGGTTTTGACATAGTGATCCTCCTGTGCCTTTCCTGCTGTTTTCTCAATGGACTGCAGGGGCTGGGCAGGCAGAAGCTGTGCCCTCCCTCCACATATTGCACCCTTTGTCCTCATCTTCCCTGGCAGCCTACATGCTCTGCTCTATGCCTAAACCTAACCACACCTTATCCTCCCACAAGTTTGTCAGAGATCAAGAATGTCACTCTTAAGATGACAGTCTCTGCACTCTTTATCACACTTTTATGGTCAAGAACCCCATTCAAGTATGGGCAGGTATACAACCATGAAAAAGGACTTATAGGAGTCTTGCAGCACATAGAGCTACATACAGAGAAAAGGAATGAGACACCTTTGGTGAAGGTAGACGACTTTTTGCAGATGCATTGAAACATCAAATAATTTCTAAAAATACAGGGAGAGAATAGAGTACTCTGGTAGTCCTACCGCAAGGTTGATAGATATGTCAGCAGGCAAAGGGTTACCTGACAGATGTTTGTGAACATTAATACTAAATTTTGAATGTCTTGGTATTTTGAAATCCAAATGTCAGAGTTTGGAGAAAACATTTTGTTATTGACCTAGGCATTGGCTAGACATCCACAAGCCAAACATCCTTGTTCATAAAATAAATACGTTGAGACAGTCAGTTTAGAAAAAGGTAAAGAAAATGGAGCTGACATGAATGGCTGCTGTTGAGAATCTCTGTGTATTTTAAAATACAGTTTTCACAGGTATTTAGTAAATACATATATTTTTTTTTACAGAAAAGATTGTTTAAGGAACAAACCCTACAGATGGAAAATGAATCAAGATAATTTAACTTGTTCAACATGAATGAAAGAGGGGAGCCTGTGAGGCTTAAAATTAGTTTTAAAATCTGAATCATCAAAGCCAATGCTTCTTTTAATTTTGTTCTGTTTGCCTTTCACTTAAGTAGTTTTAGATTTTTCTACTGATTACCGTGAGAGGATGTGTAAAACATTCTTGAGTGTCAAACCTTAAGTCTCTGTATCCCATCCTCAGCATGTGGGAAGTACCCTGCGCAAATCTTATTATAGTCTTCCAAACTGCTTGGAAAAGGGGCTCTCTGCCCTCTTTACCAAGTTATGCTCTGGGGTTTGATTCCATTCGAGGTCATTAAGAGGAAAAGTTTGTTTTGCTTGTATTTTACCATCGAATTAATGTGACTTTAGTCTGAAGAGTAAATGAATATTGTTCCTTTGCTGCTGCTGTATAGTATGAATTACAGTATTATCTATGTCATGTTTTCTGAGTCATTTGCTTAGGGGAAATGTCTTTTGCTCTTTGTGGATATGTATTGCGAATGAGAAGTTCCCTATCCTCCTCTGTATACCTCTTGTAACTCAGGAACAGTCTGTTCCTACAACTGAGAGGCCAGAGGAGCAACTCATGACATCTGAAAGAGATCATCATGTCTCCTCCTATATCTGCTGGCACCGGATCGAGGAGCTCAGAGGATTGATAGAGAAGGGAGCAGCTGGTCTCTTCGTCTGAGAGCAAGTTAGTCTGCAGCTGAAAGCAAGTTGGTGGCTGGTATCAGGCATAGGGGAAAAACATAGCAATGAAAAAAAGAGAGACTGCTGTGAAGTAAAAAACCCTCAGCACAGAGTAGAGATCATGGATTCGGAACCCAAAGCAAGCACAAAGATATCAAGTTGGATACCGGTTGTGGAAAAAATAATCAGTTTGGCAATTTCAGCAGTGGAAACAATGACAACTGAATACTCAAGATATAATACAGCATCACATTTTCAGTTGAGGTGTACTTTGAGCTGGCCACATTAACAACATTCTTCCTACTAAATCCTTAGTCCCTAATGCACAGCCTACTTATTTATAAAGAGCAGAAGCAGTCTTTGAGCCTTCAGGCAAGAAAAATTGCCATGAAAGTTACTGAGAAAGTGGAAATGAATGCTTTACTTCTGATATTCTCAGGAATGACTAAATTTCCTATGCAATGAGTTAACTGATTTTCTAGCTGGACAAAGCATGCACTGTGGTGATCCTGCTCACATATTAACTTTGCTCTATACTTAGGGAGTTGAAAGCTGGGATCCCCAGGAACAACATTAGAGGAAGACCAAGGGATGTAAGAAGTCCCTTTTTTCTGCTTAAATTGATATAGACATAATGTGAATTGCATGAGTGCCTTCAGAGATTGGCTAAAGTTTTTCTTTGAAGAACTATTATTAACACTGGTTTCTTTTCAAGTTAGTAATTAGCAAGAAATAATCTTAGTTTCTACAAACCATAATATTTTTAAGAGGTGATTGTATTAGTATATTCACTGTAGCAGAAACCATTTTGAAAATGAAATATCTTATACATGAAAGTGGAGGAAAAACCATACCATCTCATTGACTGTGTTTCCTGTTAAAACCAGGGAAACTTTCAACGTGCCAGTGCTCTTCCCCCAAAATATTAAAAGGAATTGTGAGGATAATTTATTGGTTCAGAAAATTACTTACAACGTGTTACCTCCTTTCTTTAGCATTTGTAGGCTACTGTGCATGTTTTAGTCAATTAGGGCTTCGTTTCTCATGGTAGGCACTGTTGCTATGGAAATTATATAGCATTGGAATAACTGATGGCTGCTGCAAATAAGCTTTTTGGAAAACCGTTCAGGGACTAAAATGATCCTTCTTGTACAGTGAAAAGGGTAACAAATGGGTTAGCTCCTTGTCTTCAAAAGGATGCAGATAAACTATGAAAACAATTATATCTGAGATTTGGTATGAGATAGACTCTATAAACTAGAAAAAGGATTAGTAGGTTTACAGGTATTGTAAATAAGAGAAAGTATGCTGCATTTTATGCAGCTTTTTGTAGCTGCTATCAATAAAAATTATTACTGACTTAAAAGTTAGGCCACCATAGGATAGTTGTTGCTCAACACAGTGATTTTTGCAGATATTAATATAAAAATGTTAGCAAAATGCAATTGTTGCAAGAATATTTGTCTTTCAAACAGAAAAAAAAGTTAATATAGTGTGATGCCCTCACTAAAACTTAAATATATTCAGCTGCATAGTTATCAAGCACAGAAGGCACTACATAAAGTTATTTCAAGTTCAAAAATTGCAAAGTTGATGTGCTTAAGTATATCTGTGCTTGTGAGAGCTGAAAACCTTTTGTGACAGAAACACCTTGTCCTTGCGGTGCTTGTTACTGAAGCTTCTTTGTTGTACTTTGAAAGCCCAGCCTGGGCTTTCTTGCTGTGACCAGTCAGGCGACAGCCATGCCCACAGGAGCACGTTTCTCAAGAGCTTTATGGTGGACTAATCTTTACTCTGAATGGATGTTTACTGACAACATTAATAATGGAACTGCACTAAAGATGAGAATTTATGAGACTCCTGTTCATCATGTTCATCTGCTGACAATTAAGTGAGTGTGTCCAACCACAACCTCGGGGAAGGTCACGCCTGGCTGGCGACTGCCCCCAGCCCTCTGCTGCTCGTGCTGAGTCCAACAGAAGATGTAACAGAGCATTAGTGCCGCAAGCATTTCCTTGTCCGACCCACAAAATTTTGGCAGTGAACTCATTATAAGCCATGCATTAAAACTGTCTTGTTCGTCTGATAGATGACCCACCTTAGCCGCCGCAGAGCCTACAGCCATCAGAGCCTCTTGTCTCCCCACTCTGATATCAGCTCCTCTGGACTGCTGCCAAGTTCATTTAGTCACACAGCTTTAACTTTATTTCTTTTCTTTTCTCTTACAACTCAGCTGCATCATCTCTTTAGAAAGGAAAAGGGGAGGGGAAAAGCCACAGAAAATCGAAAGAGTAACCCATGGGATCCATAGACCCATGGTATCCACCCTGCAGTTACTGGGAATTGTCTCACTGGTTTACATTTTCATTCTTGTAACTATACACATACCCAGGAACATGGCTTTGTAGTTTACCTTCTTATCAAAGTGACAACCTCAGTTATTAGTGCCAGGTAGTGCCAATCTGTAACAATGACTGTTTTAATTCTCTTTCCCAGTAATTTTTCTTTCTTCCTCTAGAGGTGTTTATCTTAGAGCTCTCTAAGAGCAAGTTGTTATTAACTAAATCACAACAGCGAACAGGAGGATTTTTTACAAGGCTCACACATTGTGCAAGATCAGGGACAGATCATGTTCTAAAGGCCAACGTGCATGCATATTTACTTCCTTTGTCCCACTATTGGTAGGTTCCATGTTGAATGAATTTCTTACCAGCGTGCTTTTTTATACACTTGAGATACAGCAGTAATATGCCTGAGTAACAGAGATTTCCTCTTGGAAAAGGTATTGTCTGCAGAAATCTGGGTTGAGAAATCTGGGCGAGAAATCAAACTCTGGCTTTGAATTGTTCAGGTTGTGCACATGTAATGCATTGAAAACAGCTTTTCTAAGAAAAAGGTTAAATTGCTGTTGTCTGAAGAGCCTTTTTATTACGATGTAATTATTTATCACAGTGAAAGAAAGGGGAAACTGCATTGGGAAGTCTTTCATTGTTTTCTGCACCCGAACCATAAACATAACATTAGCTTCGTGTTGAAGGTTCAGTGCTTTTCAACAGGAATAAGATATATTATCTGAATAACGAAGCAGCAATGACAAAATAATGTCAAGATAATGGATAATGACAAGAAAATAATATTGAAATGTAATGAAATGGTCTCCTTGAATACCTCTAGCAGTTAGATTTACAAACTGAATGAGGTTTTAAAACAAAACAAAAGAAAAAAGATTATTCCTGACCTGATTCCCTTAGAAATTTTTCCAGAGTGCTAAACCAGGAAAACTGTGTTTGTATATAAGTTTTTAGATTACAATACCTTTAATACTGCACCTAAGGTTGCAATATATTACACAGGTACTACTGCCTTTGGTAGTTATGCATGTGTACTGGTTAGTTGGCATGTATTTTTATCTATGCTTCCCTGCAAGAAGATAATGAGAAGAGATCCCCCAAGCAACATTTTTAGTGAAAACCTGGGGAAATGAACATAACAGATATGCAGGAGTCTTCTTTTTTGTCTAGTATGTCTCCTGTTACACCTGCATTACCTTTACCAATCACTGTGAAATTTAAGTCATCGATGTTATAATGAAATCCAAAATGATTTATTATAAGTAGTAAGGGAGAGATTATGGGAAGTCTAAAGAACATGTAATCCACGGTCAAAATTTTTACAGTTATTCATGTTTCTCCTATGTCATATGTTTTATCTAGAGATCTATTAGTACAAAATGATTGAAGATGTCTGTCAATAAAGAATTGACTTGTGTAGTNGGACAGATCAACATAAGACTGAAGGCTGTAGGAAGGTAAGTTCTATGAGATACACAGGTGTAAAAACAAAGAAATAGGGGCTGAAGCATGTAGGATGAAGTAGGATTATTGCTTTCCAAGTCAAGGCTTTCTTAGAAAATAAGCATCCAGCAGGTCCAACATCAACTTGTTCAGGTAAAGCTGATAGCTGCAAAAGAAGAATGAGGAGAGAGATCAATTAATTGCTTGAAATTTGATTTATCCCATATAAATAAAGGTTCTCAGTCTTTATTGTAAAGCTAACAATCTTTTTCTGCCCAAGGGGTATCAATAAACAGAAATTAATCTGAAATGCAAATAAATGCAAAGTTTGCATGTACAGTATCTCTGAAAAATTGTGAAATACCAGGTTTTTGAGGAAGACTACATTAGAATTTAATAGAAGCCTCCAACTTCTTTTTTTCCTGACACTGAGGAGTCATATTGTTATATCCAGGTTTGCTGTTCTGTACACAAGAATGACATCAGGCAGATGGGGCAAGAAGAACTATAATTGTGATCATGTTATTAATGGAAAAAATGTGGTGGTACGATGTAAGTAGCATTACTGGTTTTGTTTAGATGACTTTCTGGAGGTCTCCAAAGATGCTTGTATCAGTTATATCTCAGATCTTTTATCTAGTTACATTACCTCAGTACTTGTGAGTTATTCCAAAAGACTTAGGCAGTGAACAGTGGATATTTTTGATATTCATTTTTGATATAGATATTTTTGAGTGATTTATAATAGTGTCTGTTGAAACTAGTAACAATGTTAATCTAAAATGTGAAGAAGAAAATAGTCCACTCTGATCTCATAGTGTTAAGTCTACTTAATCATCAGGTAGGAAGCTTACATTATGCTTTGCATAATGGGTAAGGGTGTCTTAAATTGGGTTCAGAAGAATATTTCAAGAGGGAATGAGGTTCATGAAATTCAGTTTTGGTTCATGTCTTCTCTGTAATTCATTAGAACAATTTGTATAACACCTTATTGCTAGATATTACTGCTGGGACTGTAATCAAAAGAGTTGTGACCCACAGATTGCAAGTAATAAACTGTGTATACATGGATAGGTAAATGGCTCATATGGGATATTCAGAAACAAGTAGTTGATTTGCTGTTTAAGTTATTTTTTTTCCCTGTGCAGAGGGGAATTTAGGATAGATCCTTTTTAATAACAGTAAATCTTTTTCTCTTTGTGATGTTGTTATATAACTACTTGAGGTTATGTCTGATAACCACAAAATGGAAACCTCAGAAGTGAGGAAGACATATCACTCTAAGTTGGCAAATCCTTTTTGATAACACAAATTATGCATATTTTGCTGCTGAAAATGTTTAGAAAATCTTAAACCAGCCCTTGTTATGAACGTTATTAGTTGACTACCAGCTTACCAACTTTCTGGTAAGCTTTATGGTGAACAAGGTGAACTTTATGGTGGGAGTTGAGTGTAGAAGAGGAATTCCTTTGTTTCAATTAACACTGAGAAAGCAGTAATAGAGCAAGCAGCATATGGGAAAGCACAGAATAACCATCTGAATGCTGTGTAGAGAGCTTTTTAATCTGTGGAATAGAGATAAAGAATTAAACTTGAGTTGTATGCGGGCATAGTTAAAAGTATTTGCCACTCTATGCCTCTAAAATCACAAATTGTTCACATAGCATTAGAAAAAAACCCAGTGATACTAAAGTCAAGGGCCAATTCACAGCTGATTTAAAGTGCTTAAAGAAAATATAAGGATTAAACTAGCTGATGATCTGATAAGCCACAGTGGTTGATGCTTCACTATTAACTTCAGTTTTTAAGAGAAAATGGTGGATGTACTCATACTGTTTTTTACCCTTCCTTCTTCCTTTTCCTCACCACCCACCATCTTCTCCCAATCACTTGGTTGCCAAGCCCATTGTAGTTGATAATTTAGTTGGCTATTTCTTGAGGATTAAGAGAGACTCTCAGTGCTTGCTCTGAGGTTGCAGTTTGCACTACACTCATGCAAGAGTCCACACACACTCCTCTCTGTTTACAAACCACATGCAAAATTATAATCAGGCTGCATGTCTTGCCAGATCAGAGAGAACCCACTCACTGTTCAAAGACTTTTCTCCATTAAATAAGGAGTGAGGTCAGACCCCAATCTTAATAAATACATACATTTAACAAACAAACAAACTAACCAGACCACCAAACAAAAAAGAATAGAAAAGAGAAAGTTGCAAGGACATAACACAAAAGGGTTTTTTTCTACCTTTGACTTGACAACAAGGACTCTCTGTTTCACTTTAGACTTAGCTGTGGAGAGGGCTTAGTTTTTTAAAATACCAGAATCATGCAGCAGTTAAATTTTGACCTTTAATACAACTTTGTCATTAAAATTTTGGTCCATCAAACATTGTAATATATAGGCCTGTGGGGCAGGAGTAATATTTTCACTGTTCTACCATTTCAGCAAAAACCCTGTCAGGAACATACACAAATTCATGTTTGAAACAAACTTTAAGTAAGACCTGAACAAATATGTCTCATTAACACATTCTTCAAATACAACACATATTGCATTTATATTGCTTCAGCTGAAAATTCAGCACAAGAGTCTGTGGTTTTATCTATGGTGTGCCCGCTCCTTTGAATAATTGGATTATGTTCCTTGAGTCAGAGGAACATAGATCTTGTCAAAGTGGATTACATCCATGATCCATCTAATCCACCATCCTTTTTCAGAGTGGCCAGTGCCAGATGCTACAGGGCATCGCACAGCAACCTCATGCAAGACAGATGCGGTACAGTCTGGCACCATGCAGGTCTCCTTTTAACTCTTAATGAGTGATTTTTTTTGGGCAACATCAATCTTTTCGAATGCCGTGGGAACAAAGCTATGACAGTGGAACAAAAAGTGTTGGTAAGTTTTGAAAAAATTTTGCCCACAAAGGGTAAAAGAATAAGAGAAAGGAAAGAAGGAGAAAACAGACACTTGAACATCTGAATGTACCTTTCATTCAGATGCTTTGGGAAAAAAGTACTTTTGACTGTTACCCTCCCTGTCTCTGCTGAATCTTTCATGTTCTCAAACATGACTGCTAGAGACCAAGCAGAATTGCATGCAGTTAAGTGTTGATTAAAAGCATTGATGGAGATTTTTATTCCATCTCAAGATATTTGTGGATAAAATGTTTATTATATATTAACCCAAAGGAAAAATGGAGAGTTGGTAAACAAGTGGTAAGAGGCTGAAAAGTATATACAAAGTAAATGCAATCAGGAAGACAATGGACATTTTTGTGAATGGAGAAGCTACATTTCCTTTTTAAGTCTGATCTGGAGCTCTTAATAAAATGTCAAGATGGTTTTTATGAAGATTTCATATGACACATTTTATAGCATAGCTATATCATAAAAGCTGAAAAAGACAAAGACTGGACAATTTCACTGCACCCATGGCACTAAAACTAATTTTTTTTCATATAAACCTGTCGATCAAAACTTACTCCTCTTTGTGAGGGTATCTTTGTCTGCCTCAGCTTAACGTTACTTTTCAATGGGCTTTACAGATCTCCAAAGATGTATGTAATATGATTCTACAGATATCACTTCTTTTATTGGTTTTATTTGCTGTACTTTGTCTTATGGCTTTTCATCCCCTTCCCTCAGGCCACATGTAGTAGGTGGAGAAGGATTACTCAAACGCATTTAAACCTGGAATTGTTCATCTTGCTGCTCATGTTAGCTGCTTTCAAAGTACTTGACTTCTTTAGTCAAACCACTAAAAACCCCCTTCCTCTTTCAAAAGCAATGTAGAAGTTAGTGAAACTATGCTGATTTACACTTCCTGTCCCAAACAGTCCTTTTAGTACTACTTTACTATTTCCTTACAGAGTTCCTTTTGCTTTTGTTTGGAAAGAAATTCTCAGATATTTTTATAATGCAGATAAAAATACCATAAATATTAAATGTATAACAGTCTCACTGTGAAATGCTCGATGGCAAATCTCATTCCCTTCTCTTTATGTAGAAATGGATATGAGAATGCAAATGAAACTGCAGGTGTTACTAAGTTCCATCCAACAATGATGAAAAAAGTTTGACTCATGAATAAGCCATTTGGGCTTTAATGTATACAGTTGCTACTCATTAAAATTAGGCATCCAACTTTTTCATACTTACTTCTTTATACATATAATGGGGGAAATCAGCAAGTATATTCAAGGGCAAAGAGAAGTGAGTAAATTCACATTTGAATAACAGATTTTGCCTCCTTCTAGCTGAAACATTAAAGAGACAATTTTACCTGTTTTTAAAATTTCCCTCAATATCAACTGGAAAATCTAAACATGAAAACATATTGCCAAATGTTCTCACTTTCTATCAAAATTCAGTGAGTTTAGATAAAGTTGATCACAGTGTAGAAAGATGAAATAATGAGTCAGACTAGGAAGTCAGTAGTCAGAAAGTGTCCTAAGGAGTTAGTAAGCGTTCTATACTTTAAGTTTTATGCCACATGCAGGAAGAAGAATGAAAAAGAAAGTGATGGTAATGACAACCGACAGCAAGGCGCTGGATGGTACCAGTCACTCACACAGCATTGTTGTAAGAGGTAGGTAGGCTTGTAAGAAAGTAAGTGCCCAGCCCAGAGGCAGAGCATGTAAATTCACCTCCTGCTGCTTTTTAGCTGGGTGGCCTGTTGATATTTCAGGTTTTCTTCATTTAGTCTGTATGAAGATTGTTGAGTCTATTGCAGGAAAAGAAAATGGTACCCAGCAAACAAGATGTAAACAGAATGGAATGAACCTTAGCAAGCAGTCATATTTTTCAAGAAGTGCTTGTTAAACCTCCTCTTTTCCTCTCTGAAATCTTCAAGAAAATCTGCTATGAGCTCTATGGAGCCACTTAACTAGTTCTGTGAGAATCACTATCAAGATGCAAGGCTAAATTTACTGTACATCTTAATCTATTGATTTATTATGACTATTTTTTTGGGCAGCTATCTTGAACAAAGTTGCTAAAATAATTCCATAGGCTCTTGGTGCTTTATTACACATATGCTGCCCAGAGTATCAAAATCCACTTTAAAAAAACAACATTGCTTAATTTTAAAATAGACATTACAGCAAAAGAAAATGCAATATGAGAATGAGAAAATTTCCGAGACAGGAGGTGAGGAATTGTCATGGGATTACTGCAAAGCCTTTTAGATTTAGAGATGTGCTGGGTATCTATTAGCAGCTCTAGCCACAGGCTGTGGAGAAGCTGCATATCACTCATCCACAAGAATCTGTGTATCTAAACAGCTCACCTCAAGTTTAATGGCCAGTGAAACCTATTTAGGGTATTATTTTTTTCCTCCTAATTTTTTTTCTTTTATTTGGTTTTTATCTATTCTCATCTGAGATTTTTGCAGTCGTACCATGGCTGAGTGCAGCACATATTGTTTTTTCATTTTTTTTTATTTAACACAATCAAATCTGGACACTGCTAAATATGTTTTGATTTCAAAGGTTCAGACCCAGTAGAGCAGTAACATCAGCTTGAAAACCTTAAGTGGCCACTGTAAGCATAGATCTCTTGTGAACACCGTTGCCTATTGCTGCACTGAATGTACAAAAACCCTATTATTTCCCAGGGTAAGACACAATAGCAACATTATGGTCTCTAAACTGTGTAATCCAAGAGTAATAACTTAAATTGTTTTAGTTTATTGAACATGCCAAAATTTGTGCAACCTGGAGGCCAAAACGTACAGTTTAAAGGAACAAAAAAGATGAAAGTATGAAACAAGGATGAACCAAATGCTTGAAAAGAGGTCTTCTTCATTTGAGGAAAAACAATTTTCATGAGGGAAAACAATCTTCTATAAACAAGAGTCAATAAATTGGCTGAGAGAGCTGGTGGATGATAAAGAACAGCTTACAGTGGATAGGCCTTTTATGTTCTAGCATATTCCCCTTGCTCGATATATTCCCCAAACAAAAATCTCTCATATTTTGCAGAAAGAAGTGAGTTGCTTCCTCAGAACCATCAACTAGTGTTTAGTGTCGTTGCATCCTTTTGTGAACCAGCACACTTCAGATGCCCGTACTCAGAAATGGAAGGTCCCTATCAGCTCTGCAATCAAATATTCCTAAAGTTCAGAACATATGGTCTGATTATTCAAATGTAATTAACTGTTCATCTCAAAAAGAAAAAAAACTCACACAACTTTTATGTCAGGAGAATATTCAAACTGCTATACATTATTATTCTTTCTTGTAAGTCACTAAAGAATAACGATAATTTCTGCAGCAGGTAGACTTGTTTATGGTGTAAATAAATTGTTCTCATAAATTTAATCCATATTCCAAAGGACTAAATAGATTAGTTCCCATTGATCTAAACCCTAAACTCTTTATGAGACCTTTGGGCATTCTTTAGGCAGAGTAGGTACTGGCCAGTTCCCTTTTTATGTTTCTTTATGTTTTGACACAGGTGGTTCAGGCCTATCACCAGAAACACCTGGATTTCTTTGTTAATAAGGCAGAGAAAGTTGGGCAAAACTTAATCTGTCTGAATAGGGCTCAGAGTGTGCATATTCATGTACATTTAAGATAAAAATTAAAAGAGAAAAAATTAAGATTCTTTTAAAAAAACATTACAATCATCTCCATGAAGTGAGAGAGAAGGGAAAGGCTCTTTGGATAGCAGCTGTCCTGAAATAGCTTTCAATATAAGCTGTTGTAACTAAAGATATTATATCTACATAAATCTTTATTTTTACAGGGACATGATTGCTTCACACATTAGATTTGTCACTGCAACATGACAGCCTTTCCCTATTTGAGCATTCCCCAGTAAATCTTTATTCACAACAACAACTGAAGCATGACTCCAGATATTATACTAGACAGCACAAAATGAAAACAGTTTCCCACAAAAGCATCAAACTCATGTACTAAATATATATAAAACCCCCAGATACTAAATGGCAGGATTTGACACAGTCACAAAGCTAACAGATTCCGACAAAGAAAGAATAATATATGTTGCTATGTTTTTTCTCTGCTCTGATTTATAAAGAGACNCATGGTTCAAAGATGGAAATAAAACAGGCATCTTAATTTTTGACTGAACAGATTGTGTTCCAAAATATGGACAATAATTTTATCTCCCTTACCTCTGACATTTTTATTACTGCAATTTAAAACAAAACAACCTTTTTTTAGGTCACCAAAAAATTTTACTCTTCATTTCTCACTGTATGTTTGTTCCTCTAATTTTGACAGTAAATGATGGATTTTTTCCCATTAGATAGTGTATTCCAGCTTAACATTCAGAGTCCAAATGTGTCCTGCATTCACAACAGTCTGTATTCAGATGGATTCCTATTCTGACTAAACTACCTTTGGAGCTGCAGACCCCGTGGATTTAGAGGCGTGGCCACTAAGTTAAGCAGTCCAAATGCTTAACCCTACATTTTTACTGTCACTAGCTCAAATCGCCTTAATTTAAAATAAATTCCCACTCTTCTCTGGCCTTTTATCTTAGTGGTCTATACATATCAAAGCTGATAGCACCCTACTTCTTGCACTTTGAGAGGAGCCATGCTGGAAACAGAAAAGTCCCTAACTGCAGGTTACAGAGGTCAGGAATGAGATGCCAAAGGAGAAGAACTAACCAAAACCCATGGACAATGCTCTCCTATGCTGCAATATGATACTCCTCAGAAGTGTGCAGAGCTAATCCACCCTGACACTTGGCTGAATTTCTGCGCTAAGCCAGGGCTTCTGTAGATTTGTCATCCATGGTCCCTCAAAATCCTTTGAATCATAAACAGACATAAAAGTGGTTCACCTTTATAGCAGGGAGGAAAATCCTGGGTTATACAAGCAAGCTATGATAAAGCTCTTCATCTTTTTATCACTCATTCTGATGATGGCTAAAATGCATAGTGGGTAAAATTGCAGAAAATCTGTTAGTTCTGCAACCAAAATATGAATACATATGCAGATAGGTGGCTTTTAGACAGACTTATTTGACCTGAAAGGAAATTTTTAATTTATTTATTACGGTATCAATTCCAACATTCCAATGGAAAACAGATATTTTGCTACAAAAAGCTGAAATGTCATTTGAATATGTTGATTTTTCAGAAGTCAAATTTTTCCTTTCCATTTTTTCATCTCTTTTCTTTTCTTTCTTTTCTTTTCTTTTCTTTTCTTTTCTTTTCTTTTCTTTTCTTTTCTTTTCTTTTCTT
>NW_016690186.1:9922401-9976370 GCF_001604755.1 Lepidothrix coronata
CTTCCTCTTCCTCTTCCTCTTCCTCCCCTCCCTCCCCTCTGCCCTGCCCTGCCCTGCCCTCCCCTCCCCTCTCTTCTTTCATCTTTTCCACTAAAAACATACACAATTTCCAACTGAAATTAAAAACCAAATCTGATGGCAATACAGGAATGGTTCTGATCACCTTTATCAAAGGTAGTGTTTACCAGTTATTTCCAAAGACCAGGAAAATTTATTGTAGTTGCATGATGGGTCTGAATATCAAGAGTGATAAAGATGTTGACAATGTAATCTGAAAAATAATTGTAAAAATTTATTAAGTCAAGTAAGAATTGCTTTCCTCATCATATGACAATGCCATGAAACACAGACAAACAAGAACTCCCTCAACTGCACATTTATCCTTTCCAGGTTTTTTAAAATAAGAATCTGTCATAAAAATCTGGAGTCAAAACATCTCTTGTTGTGAACTTCTAACTGTTTAGACCTGATATATTTTGGGAAGTGTGGCAGATAGGGTGATATCTTTCTCTTGAATGGCTGAAGGCTCTCCTCCTAAATTCTTTGCACAGTTGCAGCACACTGTTATAAAGTGCTGTTCTATAAGACAGGAAACAAGAAAAGGCACGAGCATGTCAGGATGAACTGAAGAAGACTGAAATAAAGTTAGCCTTATTTTGATTATTTTCTCTTCACACAAGTTAGGGAAAATTCGGGCATACTGAATAAGAATGACTGTGTATGCTTATGAATAAGAAACTACAATTTATTGTCTCTAAAGATGCTTCAGAAGAGCAGCCTCCAGCATTAACTTAGAATACTGTCTTTTTTTCTTAGAAAGTATGTGCTTCAGAACAAGATAAAATTAATTTTTTAAACAAATTTGTGTGTCTAGTTTTGGCATACCCTCTTTTTAATATGAAAGAATTTTAGTGGAGCTCCACTTTGGTTGATTGTCTCTTATTTACTAGAAACTCAACTGACTCAAATATTCAGTATAAATAGGTTGAATCATATGTTAAATGTTAAGCCAATTTAATTACATCCGAAGTCCTTATGATGTAAGTTAATTATGAATATTTATTACTAAAATAGTATCAATGGTGTGTTTGATTGGCACAAATATTATCACTTTAAATTAGTTACAACCTGGATGAGGAAAAAATAAATATAACTCCTGTCATATCTATAACATGACTCTGGGTCAGCTGAACACTAATTAGGAAATGAAAATAAATAGTGGTTCCAGTTCAAACAATGAAGAAGGAAAAAAATCCCAGCAATAGACCTGTCATGCAGACAAAATATTGCTTGATATGTCTGTAGTTTGAGATAAAATCAAATCAACCACAAAACAATAGGAAGTCTGAGATAGAGTTTATCCCCTTAGACTGAAGTATTGATTGCATTAGCTATACAAGGCAATCATTTGAGGGTGGGGAGAGAATGATAACACTTTATAGTATATGAATGAATGATTGAAACATAAATGAATGTAAGCAGCAAATGAATTCCTGAAAAGGGCAAATTAAACAACATATGGAAATTTACACAATAAAGCTCTCCCACCAGTTTTTCAGGGCACACTAAACAATAGAACAATCCCTTTTCAGACATAAAGATTCTCCTGAATCCCAAAAATACATCAAACTATCTGGTTATTAATCCCTTTGTTTTTCTGTTTACTCATTGTGGCTAAGGAAGCTTTAGCACTTTCTGTGACAGCACAATGAGTGAAGAAGTGAAGCCTACAGCAAATCTCAAGGACTTCCCCTAATTTAACCTGTGTGTTTCACAAGCTTCCATCAGTTTCCAGTTAGATAAAATACTATAACTTGCTTTTAGTCATTCTTTTGAAAAGCTTCAATTATGACTTGCTGAGTGATGTTACTTATTGCAGTTTTATTTCCCCGCTGTCTGTCTAGCTCACAAAATAAGTTTGAAATAGCATACACTTCTTCCTCTGGACACTTCATTTATAAACAAGGATGGTATATTTAAGATAGCAGGGAAACAATGATGATTTTTTTCTCATTCTTATTTGTTTCAAACTTTTTGCTAGAATTTATCTGTCAGTGGCATACTTGAGGTTTATTTCTAGAGACTTTGTTGTCTATTGCTTCAAGAATCATTACTAGACAGCAACTGGATTGTATTAGTAGTTACAGATCTACTGTTACTGTTACAGACCAGTGGAGCTACTGTCTTCACTTATATAGTCTTTGCTCAGTTGGGGTTTAGGTTATTAGTGCTTTGTTGGAGAAGTTGCATAAATTACCAAGATTGTCTATAGAGTTCATGAGTGTATTTTTCCTGTAACAAACTGTTCATTTGTCCTTCTAGCTTAAAATGATCAAGGATTTTTCTGTTTTTGAGGCACATATAAGCCAGAAAATCTAATGAAAAGGCCATACAGATATACTGCATATTGACAACAGGTGTACTAACTAATTACAAAGTTTATTTATTTAATGAGCGTTTTACACTTGCCAACCATATGGTAATCAAAAACTCTCCTGTCACTACAAAGACAGGCTATCACAAACCTAGATGAAACATCAGCTGCCTTAACTAGAAACTGAGTAACATCTGGATTAGTGAACAGTAAAACTTAATCTGTTTGAGGATTTGCCTTGATGAGGATAATATTGACATTGCTTTAATTTCAGTATTATTTTTGAACCCCTATAATGTGCATTGTCAATGACATCATAAAGAGTGTTTGAATAAGGCAAGTTGCAAACTTTTCAAGAGCTCATCTTCGTTTTAGAGATATTTATGGCTGCAGAAGTGCTTCCATATTTATTTCCCTAGTAATCCACTTAATGTAATAGCTTTCAAGAAGCTAAGACGCATGATCTGCTTTAATGACCAAATCTGGAAATGCTTAGTCAGTTATTCAGACTGCAAATTCAAAATATCCATCTTATGAGCTAAGGATGAAAAAAGTCTGACCATTGACAAATCATCAAAAGTGTGCAAGTGCCCTTCGGTGAATGCTTTTGTGACATGTCTGGCAGATTTAACCCACTGCTGCCTTCTTTCCAAATCTCCATTATGATCCAAATCGATAGCTCTTCTGTATCTCTCTGCCTCCTACTTGCACAGGAAAACAGCCCTTTTCTGGTCATCTCTCCCTCTCCCTCCTGTCATCTGTGCCATCTTCTCTGAGCATCCTAGCACATTGCTCCATCCCTTTTGCCAGCTGGATTTAGGTATAACACTTTGCTTTCAGCTTTCCCAGGACTGTGATTTGATCAAGTAGCAACTGCTCTAGTTTGCCTTCTCTTCAGGTTTGGATTCTTACCTGTGCACAACCTGACCAACAGCCTGCGCCGACTATCCCTGTCCATCCATGTTCCTTATCACTGTGCAGATCCTGGCACTTCCTGCCCTTCTCTCAGTATCTCCACCCAACACTCCTCTCTTCTCTGGCTTTTGGAGCTTTCAAGCTTCTCATCTTTTGCTCTTTTTTTCTGCTGCTGAGGAGAATCTGCCTTATCTTTTCGGGAGAAGTAAAAGCAGACTGGAAGTAGAAGCAAATCAGTCATTTGTCAGTTCTCCCTCAATAGAAATAACAGTTGATAATTTTGTATTAATTCCAACTTATCATTGATAGAAACTGAAAAAACACAGAAAGAAAAAAATATCCTGCTTTTCCATTTGTTGATGCCAGTAACACCCTGAAATTTTCTCCTAGGAGCTAGTGGACCTTCCACTTACACACTCCAGCACACGGACCACAGATTGTTTCTGTAGAGACAACAACTCCTGAAGCCCTAGGGTTGGCATGAAGAACAGCAACACTTGTGTTTTGAAGAGTCCTAAGGGAGGAATAATGTGGCAGTGTGTGGAATAATTACCTCTAAAATGTTCTCCCTAATCGGGCAGCCAAATCGCTTTCTTGCAAAGCATGCCCAGGGTTTTAAATATCAGATAACTGAGCTACTTTTTCACCTCTTACTTTTGTCTAGTATCTCTTAATTTAAGCACAAACAAGAAGTAGATATTAGCTAGAGTCATGATTTAGTAACGCTCAGCCTTGGCCTAGCATCATTGCAATGATATACTCTTTAATACATGTGTAGGAGCTGCTCGAACACTCCTTATGTGGATGCAAATATAAAGAAAACAGAACAGAATAAACGATAAATGTGCTAAACTAATTAGATTTTGGAATGTATCCAGCAATGTATACTGTTTTTCCTCTGGATTAGGGCAAGTGCTCAGAGGAGAGAAGTGGTGATGGCCAAAACCTGAACGGAGCAGGGTCTTGTCCTGCTCCTGGGCAACATGTTAGGTGAAGAGTAATGTACTGAATCTGCAGTGAATTTTCCAGCTGAAGGAGGAAATGTGGCAAGGGACTGAGAAGTGCAAAAACTACATTGAAATCCTCTGCCTGACACTGGCCTCTGCTGCAGGCTACAGACACTCTCCAATATTTCAAAAGGCTTGTTATTTTATTCCTCTTCTACTCCAGCATGATGTTCTTAAGCATACAGAAAACGTATTGTGATGAGTGCACTCAGCAGAAGGCAAAATCAAACAAAAATGGGCTGACTGTAAGAACCCTTCTCCTCCCTACCCAAACTCACTCATTTCAGTGCTTAGGGCAGTAACATATCACTTGGGTTATAGGCACCACTCCTGAGCTGGCTTGTTCAAGAAGATGCCAGGGAACAAAATGTGAAAACTGATACTTTGCTATCTGTAGAAAAATGAAATATTATTATAGTGGGGAATGTGTAAGTTAAAACATGTGTGAAGTAGTTTTAAAAAAGAAAAAAGTTATCTGTTTCTCTAAGACATTCTGAAAGCATTAGTTCAACAAACTGATTTCAGGAGTGGAGTTTAGTCCCAGAAGGGCAATTCATAGTTGGGGGTCATATAAAATCTTACTTGAAAGTAATCTTGAGAAACTTTCAGTGAGGTGTGTTTTGATATTTCTACATGAAAAAAATAATGACCTACTCCATGCAAATTTCTATTTAATTCTTTGGATATTCCAGTGGAGTTGCTGCTAACCTGAGATGATGGTTTAGAATTTGACTTCCTGAAGACAGCCTTGCTCTTAAAATAGTTCTGCTGGGGGAGAGGAAGCAAGGTGGAAAGACCAGTTTTAGAAGTTTTATCTTTCAACAGTTCTAAAGAGCAGAGTTTTGCATAAGTTTAAAACTTTTCTAGTGGTCAGGATCCCACCTAACTGAGAAAATTTAGAAGATGATATTTTTCATAATGTGACTTCTTTTTTAAACAGATAAATAAAAAAGTTTGGGGTTTTAGTTTCCTTTAATTTTTTGGCTTTTTTCCCCCACATGTGCATTTGGGTTGCTAACTCTCTGGTTTGGAAAAGCCATATTTGCAGGAACTAGGTTATTGCTTGGACTAGTCCTGATTCAGATTTCATATTTGATGGCATAAATCAAAGAACCTCCACAGAGTCCATAGAAATCACATCCGAAAAGAGGGTGTAAAACTTTCAGTTTACACACAGTGGCTGTGAGCTGGTGCCATTTGATGATATTTAAGAAAAGAACTAACAAAATCTTAGATGGAGCAATGTGTGTGTGTGGGGGGGGTCAGGTATTATCTTGTAGGAAACAGCTCAATTTGTTTTCCAGAAGATTTCAGATATTTGATTTGGAATTTTTTTTTTAAATGTCAGAATTTGCCGTGCAAGTTCCTACTCCTTGTTCTCTAATAATGAGGCTGGATCACAATATACCCCAGAGCACTATTACGGTAAAGTTCTTCGTTGCATGAGTTCTCTCTCGTAAGATAATATCAGAATTAGGATAATGTACTTGGATTTGATTCATTTAGAAGTTTGAACAAGCACCTTACTTAAGTCTTGGCATTATTTAATAGGAAGGTCACATTATAGCAGCACATTCTTGCAGTAGAACTTTGCAACATATTGTAATGAGTCACTATCAAAGGGCAGGGTTGATTTTCCAGCAAAATCTTTCATTTTTGGAGATTTGCAAAGGGCTAATAGACATTATAAAAGGCATGTTCAATTTTTGTTTAGTAATGCGATCTTTTTTAAATGGACAAGTCAAAGTCTTCTAGTTACTTCAATTGTTTTTATACCTCTTGCTTTATTTCTTCATTAAATAGGTACCACTGCTGACTTTGTAGTTTCTAAGATATATACTCCCAAACAAATTTACACTTCAAAATAATTTTTGGGAGGATTTTTTTTGCACCTTGGTCTTCATCTTTCATCAAATCACACTCTATTCAGAGGAAAACCTTTCAATGAAGAAACACATTTGAACTGCCTGTTACATTGTTTCCTGTATTTTTGCTGGGTAAAAACACAGCATCTGGGAAAAACATTTGAATTTGTTAGAAATAGCTCTCACAGAAGAACTGCAGGATGGTTGAAGGTAGAAGGGACAACTGGAGATCATCTTTCCCAACCCCCCTGCTCAAGCAGGGCTACCTTGTGCCAGTTGCTCAGGACCAAGTTTAGACTTCTTTTCTTCAAGGATGGTGACTCTGCAAACTCCCTGGGAAACCTGTGCCAATGCTCTGTCACTCTCATAGGAGCAAAATTTTTCCTGATGTTCAGTTTTCCTGTGTTTCAGTTAGTGCCGATTGTCTCTTGCCCAGTCACTGGACACAACTAGAAAGAGCTCCATCTTTTCTGCACCCTCCCTTCAGTATTAATATACATTGATGAAATCCCCCCAAGCTTTCTCTCCTCTAGGCTGAGGAGCCCCATCTCTGTCAGATTTTCCTAATGAAAGACTCTCCAATCCCTCAGTCATCCCTGTGGCCTTTTGTTGAACTCTCTTCAGTATGTTTATGTATGTCTCTGACTGAAGAGCCCAGAACTGGACACATTGTCCAGCTGTGGCCTCACCAGCGATGAGCAGAGGGGAAGGATCACCTCCCTTGATCTGCTGGCAACACTTTTATGGTTAGTTTTATAAAATTCATTGGGGATTTATAACTAATGAAAGACTAGATATTGTCTCATACGGAAGTCCCTGATATTTTGTGAGACATAGTAAATGAGAGAGGAAGGGAGGAGTGAAGATGGGAACTCCACCAACGCTCTTAAGAGGAAAAGATAGTCAGGATGGTCAGGACCTGGCAGCAAAATGCCTGGAAGAGCCTCGACACCCCTTTTATTGCTCAGATAACTGGCTTCAAAAATCTGAAGCCACTGCATTGATGAGAAATAGCGGCACTGATAGGGTGGAGTATTAGTGACATCCCTGCTGGTTTTTTACCCCCCAGTAGTGAGTGGAACCCATATTCTTTCCATGCGAGATGGCTGTGTTGGCCAGCATGTGCGTGCTCTGGAAGTCTGTGGGAGCCTGCATATTTTCAGCTGTGCAGGACCCCTCAGGGGTTCCAGATCAAAATGAACCTGTTTGCATGGTCTTTCTGGACCTGTCACTGAGAGCTCTTCTTAGTCACTGGGATTTGTTTCTCTGTCCCTGTCCCCATTCTGGAAGCCAGATAGCTTCTTTCTGGCTGATGCTGGCTACAATTTTGAACTGTTGCTTTTCTAGGACTTTTTTTTTTTTTAATGTTATTATTCTATTAGTGTTTTTAATTGCATTAACTTTTTATAAAATAGGTTTTCCTCAGTGGGAGCCAGACTTCTGAAACCCTGGCTTTGACTGAAAGAAGTTAAATGAAGAAACATTGAACAGAAGTTAGATGAAGCAAAATTCTAAATGGACATTTTGAGGGTGCAGTTTGACTTCCAAATGTTTTGTGAAGGCAGAATTAGCAAATGCTTGTTGTGTGAAAATGTTTCTGTTCTGTTCTTTTCATCTTCTACTCTCAAAATTTGTTAAAAATTGTAACAAGTCTGTTCTTTTTTATGCACAACTCTGTGTCTATCACTTCATTTCTATTTGGAAATGATCCTCTTCTACCTATTCCTTTTTTCCTAATGGCAGAACTCACTAAGAAGTTGGCATAGTTAACTCTTTTCAAGTCTGTGTATTCCTGCTGAAAGCCAGTAAACTGGTTTTCCGTTTCCTTCACATGCCCACAGTTCATGGCCATGAAGCCAGTTCTGCTTAGTGCCTGGCAAGCTAATAATAAAGCTACATTAGTGTATGTCTACAGTTTCTTTCAATTCACATTTTTAGAGCAGGTGTGCATGGCTCTTCTGAGTATCAAGTAAGACCATCACGTTCACTTGCCTGTTGTATACATAAGTAGAAGTTCATCATATTTTTCATATCAGAATAACATTTTATTTTACAGTTTACCATGATATACAAGATAACTTCATGTCTTTGTAAAGTAGAAGTCAATATTCTCATATGTCCCTGAACTAAAACTTCTATATAATATATTTTCTTATACATCAAAACATAGTTTGATGGCTCAGGATAAACAAATTTACAGTAAGATAAATAGTAAAGCACATTGTTCTGAATCAAAAATACAGACTGATGCAACAATTTTTAATGATTTTGGTGCATCTTAGTTGAAAAAAAATGGAAGTTTAAGTTGATATTCAGTATGATTTTTTAATTAATTACTTTTCCCCAGAAATTTTGAATAACACCAATATACAATATGTTTCACTTTAAATATGAAATTCAATGTGAACTGAATAACTTGCAATACAAGGATGCATTGACTTTTCATTTTCTTAAATCAGAACAACTTTTTGTACAATCGTTGTAGCTATAGCAAACTTTCATAAAATGCCTCTATCACAGTTATAGTGTCTTGTCATTGTCACAGGGTCAAAAATTAGATTTTTTATAGTTCAATGCTGATTTTGCACAAGCATCAGTGTGGAGAAGAAAACAAATAAAATGAAGATGGCAATAAGTAGATATTATTGTAATACAAAAGAAAAGGACACAGCTATGTTATGTTTAGAATCACAGATTCTGTTGTCTTTTCAGAGTGATGCCATTTGCTTAGGAAGCTTTATGTATCATGAATGAGTGCTAAGGCAAAGCTGTGGCTGATGCCACAAGCTCTGTGCTGATCCTCTGCTGTGCCTGTGACCTTTTTTCACCCATCCCCAAAATCTCCCCAAAGAATTCTGGCATTTTCTCTTCCTTGCCTGATTGAACAGCTCAATGGATTTGTGAGGAATGTATGTCTGACGTATACAGATGACAAAAGTGAGGAGAGGAAATCTGAATAAGTAGACTGCGTGACCAAAGGGCTAAAATCATATTTTGAGAGGAAGTGAACTGAGGGCAAGGGATAGACAAAAATGACTGTTGTGGTTGTGGCCACGTAACAGTCTTACTTTCCTCCTGTCAGCAAGATGAAAACATTGCCTGTCCGTATGACACAAGGATAAAGGATAATGGAATCTGGCTGACGTAATACCCCTGTGTCTATGCCTGGGATTTTTTTTTTGTACAATTGCAATTGGATATGTAGTGCATCAGAAAAAGGAAATCTTATCCAAGATGCATGTGAACCCTGGGAAAATTCTAGAAACCAATCTTTGGTTTCTCTAGCATGCTGCTTAGTTTTCATTTACGTCGCTTTACCCCTAGCTGCAAAGTACTATAAAAGGAATTTGCAATGCAAAGGATGCATCAAGCTACAGTACTCTTTTCCAGGACTCTATATTCAGAGTAAGGGGCACGAACACTGAGCCATAGAATTTTTGCTGTCTTACAGAGAGTTTCCTGCTCTCCCAATATAGATTTAATGAAATGACTTTAACTATCTGCTCATAAACATCTTTTATTTATGCAGGTAAATGAAAAGGAGTGAATAAGGCATCTTGAACAGATAGAAAAAAGCAGCATTTAATTTTTTAACTAATGGATCCCAGGTGCAGAGGTGTCCAAGTGTCTCTGCAGGATATACACATTTGGGGAAAAATAGCTACAGTGAATGTGGGGACTTTGGCTTAGCTCAGCAGGGCCCCAAGAATCCTTGTACTACCTTTCTCTATGGAACACTGTTTCCCAAACTATAGCAGTGGATGTTACACCATCTTTCTTTGCTCATATGTATGCTGTGCTATATAGTCTTTCACAGCCTGGTTACTTGCAATTTTCCTACAGGGACAGTGTTGCAGGTATGGGATAAGGCTTGGTGAGTATCATGCCAGCACAGTAAAAGAGCTGCTGTCGGTACTCACTTGCCTCAGTCTCTCTCAAACTTGATAGGTGTGTAATGAATGAGTAGAAGAACTGAAGGCACAGGAAGGACAGTCATTTGCATCTTCTTCCCCCAGAAGACGTTCTTATTTACTTTAATGGGCAGATGTGAACAATGCAGATCTTGTTCTTCCAGCATCAAAATTGAATTAAGAGGCTCTTAATTTAGAAGGATGTTCTAAAGGCAAGAATAAAAACTTTTTTAAGCTTTGCTAAGATTTCTTTTAATTTCCAATAGTGCTGTGGGAGGCCTGCAAAGAGACCAGAGTTTCCAGTTACATCCTATTTGTGGAACCTCACACACAATATGCTACAAAACAGCACAGGATTTTAATGTGACTCAAACATCTTTGTGCTTTCTTGAACTCTTTAAAACACATCTTGAGAAAAGATAAAGGAACATATGAGCATATCTGAAAAAAGACTGCAACTCATTCTCTGTGACGGATTATTTATAAAGTGTACCTAGGGAGAAGAGAGGTCTTTTGGGGTTTTCCTTTGTTGTAGTGCATCACTGCTTGGGAAATACAGCTTAATTGTCCTGATAAAATAAAGCTATATCTCCATTTCAAACACATCATTAGGAAAATGTTCATCAGAAAAGGAAGTAAAATTTCATAATGCACATAAAGTTTGTCTGCTACAGCTCTGGAGTATTTAAAATGTCATCTGCTGTTCTGTGTGGGATTTACTGTGCTGACAGAGGAACCGTGTGTAATGACCCTAAAATTCTTGTAAAGAAAGCAGCCTAGATAGATGGCGAAGACTCCTAGGCTTGTACATCTTGTTTAAGGATCGGTGGACATGTCCCTTTTGCTGAGCTGGAAGCAAAGCGAGTGATCCCAACACAGGCCGCAGCTTCACTGCTTTTGTTTCTTAAGCACTGCTTTAATGCTCCAGCTGCAATGAGGATTTTGGTGGGATGGGTCCCAGCAGGCCAGAAGATGAAGCCCTGTGGGTGCACCAGCAGTTGCAGCTAGCCACAGGCTCCTCACGTTCGCCAGCCCCAGAGCCTGGCCCTACCTAGGCAAGACTGTTTGTGTCCCTAGCTTTTTAAAAGGACTGAATAAGACATTCCCAACTGTCTTTTGGTAGGACTTGATGCAATCAAAAACTTCACTGCAAGAAATTACTTGTTATGGAAAAGTTACCACTATTTGAAGCCCTTTTGGCTCATAGGGGTTGTTGAGGCTTGTCACTGGTGGCCAAATGGTGCACTAAAATGCACACAAACACATGAACTACTTTACATGTAAAGTTAGAGCCTAACGAAGGAGGGAATGGCCACAACTGATAATAAATAAACTTGCCTTGGGGAAAAGTGATCTCTTGTGTTACTTAAAAGTGAGCAGAACATCTGGAGGTGGTCTACCACACTTCCATATAACTCAGTTAGCTGGAAGTACCAACAAAGGAGAGCATGGATGTTATTGCAGTGTAGTATGCAATGGGAACAGAATGAAGCTGGAATCTTCAGAATCTTCAGAAGCTGTTTCCATATATACTGAAGCAGGTTTTATACCTCTTACAGAGCATGAGGACAGATGATTGAAACATGGAGAGGGATGGGGCGAGTCAGTGCAGAGCTGAAGAAGAGGTTTGAATGTGGCAATGAATGACGCAGCCCCCAGCCTGAAATGCACAGACTGAGCGTGAGCAGTTGGCACAAGCACTGAAGACAGAGAACATGTACAGGCAACAATGGGAGTGGTACTGCTGAAGTGTGGGGCTGAAGCTGAGGGGCTCTCCAGCTTCAGGTATCCCCCATCCTTCAAGGACCCTCTGGCCTGGCCACCTGCGCACCCAGAGCAGGCACTTGTCCAGGACATTGCATGCTGTGTCCGCTGTGTCCCTGAGATACTGTCAGCCCTGCCTGTCCATGTTCATCAACCTGGAGCCTCCCCACCCTGCCCACAGTCCAGGACTCCCTGTTAGCCCCCCGGGGCCATCAGCCCCTGTCTCAGTGATGCCACAGAAGGGCTGATCTTCAGCTCCTCACAACCCTGCCTTGCTCAGCCTTGTGCCTCCTGAGTCAGGACCACCCTTAGGCCCACATCCCAGCCTGTCCCTGGCACTAGGCAGGTGCCTGATGCCTGGGACAGGGGCTTCCCTGGTGCCCTCTGGCTGCCCTGCTCCTGGCTGAGGTGGTGGGATGGGCCTTGGCTGCCAGGACCTGTCCTTGGATGGACACAAGGAAACCCCCATAGCCCCTGGGGAGCCCTTGGCCCATGCAGGGGCCTGACAGTGTCTTTGAGAGCATTTCCCCAAATTCCTTTTTCCTCTCCCTCTCCTTTCATCATCTACTCTCAATAAATCTTACTTGAATGTAGCTGTAGTCTGTTTACTGACTTCTTTGGGGAACACATGAAGCCACGTATAAATCCAAACTGACTTCACAGGATGTTTTCAATGTTGAGGCTCTGTTTTCAAAGTCAGTATGACTTCATGGACCCAATTCTCTTTCTTTTCAAGGATTAAATGGCTTTATCAGAGTTTGACCAACAAATTCACAAATCAAAAAGCTCATCCTACCATCTTGCTCTGTTTGCTCCATGATTAACTGGCAATTATGTGTCTACAACAAATTTAGAATGGAGTAAAAAACTTTTTGAAAGTCACTAATCTGAGCTAACCTGCTTCACCTGAGCACAATGATATCCATGTATGAGCTGTCTGCAAGTTTGGGGAGCAGATGCTCTCCCTCCCTCACATGTGTCCTCAGGAGCATCCATGGTTTGTCCTCTCCCCTGTGGTGCAGACACGTCTCAGTGATCATGGTATAGACATCTGCATGCTGAAACAGCAGAGAGTGAGCCACTTTCGGTACCACATTCCAATGCATTAGAAACAATGCGTCCTGCTTCTGTGGGAATGGCTATGTTGTATGTCATTGGCTGTGGGATGTCACTCTTGGCATTGTTCAAAGACAAAGAAGCACATACTTATGGCCATGTTTGTCCAGCTCTGAGGCCAAGGAATGAAACTTTTTGGCTGCCCAAGTCTGTGTTAATATGGTCTTTTGTTATGGAGTGTGGGCTGAATGAGATCCTATCTCCCAGGATTTATTGTGTACACATACATACTCTCATAAGGATTTCTTAGAGCATTCCCAGTCCTATGACTATATCGACTGCTTGTCTTTGGGGTTGCAGCCTTCTCACCCTCTTATCAAAGTACAGGAACTGATGTGTGATGCCCCATATCTGGGTACATAGACATATAAGGCTATTCCTGGCTTTTCTTCTAAGGTAGAAGAATTTTCTTATAGCTTCTTCTTTCTGGTTTTCCTGACCGCAGGTAAAGAGATGTTATTCAGGGCTGATTATGATCTCTTCAGTAAGAACTCCAAAGCTGTTTCCTATTGAAAATGCATGGCAGGCTTTTCCCCAGCAATGAAAAAAGCCTTTAGCACTCTGGAGATAGCAGCAGCTCAGTAGGACTGATCTCCACATCTCTTCTGAAGGTTGACAGTAAGGAATTCTTCTCTGAGGTTTAATATTCCACAAAATAAATAGCTCTTTTGAAAATGATCTTGCTTCCTGTTAAACCAACTTTCATATAAACTGTAAGTATAAATTCTGAGATACAATTCCTGATATCAATTACCTCCATAACTATCTGGGAATGCAGCTATGTGATACACCTGTGTTAATTCAAAGCTCTTTCATCAAATTCTTTAGAAAAAGATACTTTATTTACACCCCCCTTCTGTTCACTCCGCTAAGTTAATCAAGCTGAGAAAGATTTCTCTTGTTCTTGAAGCCAAGTGCTTTTTCCTTTCCTTTATTAGACACTAGTTTGTGGTGCTATTATTCTATATGCCCATTTGCAAACAAGGATTGAACAGCAAAGATGGCTTACAGAATTTATCTGATCACCTTTCACATGGAAGTTAGACCCTTCTGACTCAATTCCAGATGTAAATACATCTCTGAAGTTTCTTTGTCAAAAGGAGATTCAAAGAGGAGTCCTCTGTTCAGGAGTGCCAGGTGGAATCTACCACTCGAACACGAGTACGTGTTCTCTACTTGTTACAGCACAACTCACAGAGAGGTTTCTTACAATTGCCATTTTACGTGTATTTAATAAAAAGCGACAAATTAAAATTTCCAGACTTTTCAGTATTGAGTGGAATTGTGGCTCAACTGAAGCAAATGGAGAAGTATATTAACTTGCTACTGTTCTTTTGGAAGATGACAAACAGACAGACTTGGATTAATGTCCCACTCCCTTGGAATAATGAAATCTGTTTTTAATATGTTTAAAATACATGTAAGTATTAGCACCAGAAGATTTAATTCACATCTACAAATACAGCTTTGTAAAAACAACAGCTCAATAATTATCTTGGTGGTAGTTGAAATTCTGCCCACTCTGTTTTCTGTCTAAATCTTCTTTATCTTTTCACTTACTGTCTACAAGTTTGTAGAGTCCAAGGAAAATAAGTATTAAATGACTAAATGAGATAAAACAACAGGCTTATTTTGATATACATATTTGTTACATTTCTAAATATAAACATTATTGTGATGAAATTTTCTTATATTTTTGAATGGGAACAATTCAAAAAGAAAACTTTCAACTTTAGTCTAAAACCTGATAAAGTAAATATTATTATTATTTAATGTTTACATAAACTTATTCCTGATTAACTGCTTATTGCAAGTTAATTAATTCTGTATCAGATAATGCAGTATCAGTTGCATCTTGTTCATCTCCCAGTTAGTTGTGCCTAAAGAGAGTCTCAAAAAATGTGTAAGTCTCCAGACTAAAATACAGTGCCATAATGCATCTGTCATTTTCTTATCTATGATCTTGAAGACAACATTAGCAATTTTTGTACCTTTTAGAACTTGGCTCTAAGGATGTTTCTGTTTCCCAGCAAATGAAGTATTCTAATTCAAAATACAAAGTGTTGTTTCTTATTCTGTAATTGAATTAATAATGTATTGTGAAAACTGCTAGCGTAATTATTATTGAAAAACAAATTATGTTTCTTTTAAATACAAAGAAACAATTAGAGTAGTAAACAAGAATATTCTGGAAGACAGTAATGGATAGCTCATACAAAGCAGAACACTGATTAAATGAGGCAGCTGAAACTGAAAATTGATAAATATGAAGTCATACATATGGGAAAAACAAACCTAACTTTGCACATGAAAAGATGGGCTCTGAGCTCCCATCATCACCCAGGAGTGAAATCTTGAGGTTATGAGTCATGTTTTCGTGCAAACATGAACTCATGCTTCGTATCAGTCAAAAAGCAATTCTGGTTTTCACAAAGAGAGGAAAGGAGCAGAGACTAAAATGAGAGCATTATTATTATGATTCAATATAAATCCATGGGTCGCTTGTGTCAAAGGTCAATGAAGCATGGAAGCGTGTGGAGTGGGCAGAGAAGAATCTGCTGCTCATTATCTCTTCCAGATCAGGAACAAGAGGCTGTGATCTGGTGGTTGTAGGAGTCACAATCAAGACAACTACCATGAGTTTGTTTTTCACAAAGAAGGAAAGAGAACTGTTTTGTTACCGAGGACACCAGAAGCTTTTATGTGTCCCAGGGGAGACTGTAGAACCTCATGGAAGGGAAATCCATGGAGAATTAGTGCAACTGTAGAAACCCCAGCTGACTCAGTATCCTTCTGAGCAAAAATTGGTTGGGCAGGAAAAACTGGAAATACCTAGCCTGCTTTTATGTCCTTCCTCAAGTACTCTCATATGTGACTTGTGGTAAAAAGCACCGTGGATTAAATGAACCTATGGTTTTACCAAACACAATCACTTTTATAGTCTTACATTAAGGAGCTTGCAACTTGAATTGAACTTGAATTTTAAGTTTTTGTTTAGTATATTTAAAAATCTTCAAACTCTCAAAGAACCTCCCCTCTCCTCTAAATCCCGATGTCTTGAATGTTACATTGTATGATCAAAAGTCAAAGGAAAGAAATGCACAAAATATTCAAAAATGAGCATTTGTAGTATTCTGAAGTTCCTGGCTGCCATGTAATGTTTGACCCTGCACATTTTACATCAGCATTAGATTAAAAATTTACTGTTCAGTGTACAAAACCAAGACGATTGAAACCAGAAATGTACTGGTTTATGTCTCTCTTTGTATTTAAGAGATCTTTTTCCAATGTGTACACTCAAAGCAAAGCAATGAACATAAAACCCAGAGAAGGAAACAGAGCCATTAAATGTTGTCTGGTAGTATACAAGCATACTTTCATCCGACATTGTAGTTTTGCTTGTACTTTTAGTGCTCTCATCATATGTTAATCTCCCAGTACCTCCCGTCTGCTCTGTGGCTGAGATTGATATTTGCTTAAGGTCGCATAAAGCACCTTGAAGAACTGAGCATAAGGTTCCTGGCTCTGGGCACCTAGCTCAAAGTAGATGTTGGCACTGTCTGCAAAATCTTAATTTCCAAGACTGCCTGTAGTCCACCTTTCTTTTGAAAAAGTAAGTAGGAATCAGGTTTCTTTTTATGGAAACACAACACTCTGTAGGAAAATCTCAACAAAGGAGATGACTGATCCTTTTTTGTACAGAGAGGCAAACAAAAGATAACACAACTCTCCACATTTTCCCCCTCTTTTCTTTAACTTTTGATTCAAGTTCTTTATGAAGCAGGATCTGCTTCTTTGGTGTGTTGGTCTGTTTTTCAGAGATGCTTTTTTGAGTGAAGAGCTTATTTCAATTCCTTCATACTTCTGACTGTTGTGGTCATTCCCCTACCCTCTATGTTTGGCAGTTTCTCTGGAGAGACAGCAGTCTTAAAATCAACAGAAATATGGAAAGTACAGAAACTCAACGTGAATTATAGGCAAGGTAGGTGAGGAAATTCCTTCTACAAGAAATACTTCCTGAATTATCCCAGAGAGAACTTGATAACATACAGTGTAATATTGGTTTAAGCTACTGTACAGCTAATATAGATGTGCATTTACTGTTTAGATTTTCAGCCATTTTAGATCGCAAACCTTTCAATTTCTTTAGTGTGAAAAAACATTCAATAGGTTTTGGCTTTTTCTTTAAGCATTAACACGTAGCCAAGGATCCTTAGCCTCTCCAGCAATAAGTCCAGCCCAGTTTCAGAATTATCACTTATGAGCCTTAGTCAGGCAGCAAAACAATCCAACAATGGCATGTTCCTCACCAAAAAATAACTGTAATAATAATGCCATTAATTATCTTAGAAATCCTTTTTTTACCAGAAGCTGTTCTATTTTGTTGCATTATATATGTGCTTTGTGACCATTTGACACGTGTATAAGTCTGTAGTGTCCTGTATTTAAATAGTTGAAATAGTCGTCACATATTTGGCATGTGAATCTATGACACATTTTGAATTATTGTAGGAAAGACATTATTTTGTGCATTTCTCTACTTTGTATGGGCATCTACAGTAGTTCTCTTGTAAATAATCACACACATCTTTCTGTGGCCTGTTAAGTTCATGTTCAGGCCCTTTGCAGGAGATGTGTACACTACAAATGTCCGTTCTGTAATCCTATGTGGACTCCATTGGCACAGGCCAGGTGAGAAATGCATCTGCACTGGGTTTGTTTCTGGGAAGGTGGTAAAAAAAAAGACCAACACCTGTGCCCCAGTAACTGGTGCTGAGGCTGGCAAAGTGCCCAGAAGTGCCAGTGTGGTTCTGGGCATATGATATGATTTTTCCAACTATTTACTATTAGCACTGTGCAATACCTATGTAGGAGATGTATGACTTGGGGAGAAGCTGAGGCAAAGACAAGCAAGGAATTTGTGTTTTGAATGAAAATTCTCTCAAGCAAAGTGAAGGAGTATTGCTTTGGAAGCACTGAGTGGTAACTATGCTTGGTATATTTCATATACCTTTTGAGGGAGGGTCAAATTGCTTTTCCTCTTCCATTATAAGGAAAAAAGCTGTTAGCAGAGTGCCCTGATGAGTAGATTAAAGAGGGAAGATTAATGTTGATTTCTAGAGTCCGTCACCCCTGAGAAACACTATGAACTTATATGACAGCTACATAGGGAATATTGAAAATTCTTCATTTATGGCAAACCCTAGTAAATTGAGTGACTCACATACAGAGGGAAATTATTATTTTTCACCCTGTGACATGAATTCTTATTTATCTGAAGCAGCAAACATGGGAGGAAGAAACGACCATTCATTTTACATCTCTGTGTGTACCTCTTCATGATCTCCCAGAGCTGAAAAAACATATGACATTAATAAAAGAAAAAAACAAAAACAAAACAAAAAAACCTCAACCAAACCAAAAAGGAACAAAAGAGAAACTTCTTGAGGAAGGGTAAGGCCATTTTTGAGAGGTGATTTATCAAAGTACAGTGGCTTGAGATGAAGCTGAAAAGGCTAAGTTACTAGTGTTTGAGAAATTTGCTTGTATTTGGCTCGAGCAGTGTGAGATCTGAATTTATGGCCCAGCTTGTCTATAGCTCTATGTTGCCATATTAACTAGATGCAACCTCATTGCCTTTGTTTTTGATATGGGCAATGATTATAATGTCTCTTTCTTTTACTTGGATTACAAGCTATTTTGGGTAGTGACAGAGACTGTGTCTGGTCATGTACATAGTTTGGTGCCTCTGGGTGTTATAATTAGAATAATGTTCCTGGTGCCAGACAGAAAACCATTCAGCAGGAATGAGAATAATGATTTTTACAGTATATTACTGTACAAAAGAATGTTTCCTAAATTGTAGTAAAAATTCCTATGTACACCTAAAGAGGCCTGTTCTAAAGAAGAATCAATTGGCAGCTGGGGTTCCTTTAATGGACCTTACCAAGTACAGTAAACCTCACCATCTGCTGCACTCTAATTACTAGTGAGAAAAGGAGACTTTTCCCTGCTGCACCACACAAAGAAATATGATTTAAATGTGTATGTTACTTATTCAATGTAACATACATCTGTTGTGTTCTCTCACGTTTCAGAGACAAATTTGTGAGGAGACTCACATAGTTTTGCCTGCGAGATGTACATCCTTTTTGCTGTACTGACACAAATCTAGTCTTACTATTGGGTAAATCTACACTTTCCTTTCCTCTTTTTCTTCTCTACTTAAGTAATTTTGCTGGTGATCTGCCCCTATGTTTACTTGTGAAGCAAATTTCAGCTGTGCTTGCTGTTCTTGGACTAGGCCAAACAGAGAAGAGATGCTGCTTCATGAGGTATGTGCACATTTCTCATGCTTTGTTGCCCCAGGAGGCTGTCTATTTTGCCAGGGTGTCCCAGAAATCCAGATGAATTTCTGACCTTCTTTCAATTATCATCAGGTTTCAACATAAAATGCTCACACTATGCTTTCAGGATTTTTTTTTGGCTTGATGTCAGGGAGCAGGATGCTCCATGAGGAAAGGGAGCTGGGAGCGAAGGGTGACAGTAAGGAATCAGAGCCATGACCTACCTGGGAGGTGATGCCATCGCATGCTACTCAGACTAGAAGTGCAGAGCAGGTCCAGATCTCGTGACTAGGGCCACTCAAGAGGTCCACTAATAGCCAGGTATGTCCCTAGCAATGAAAGAGTTATATAGTCAAGGTAGTGGTCCAAATCAGGCAGTACTTGGTCTGACTGCAGTGAAGTTCAAGTACAGACTGCAGGTGAGGACTGACTTTGACCTGAGGCAAAACCCCAGTGGCACTTGTTACACTCCAGATTTTAAGCCATGAGCAGTCCCCAGTGATGACATTTATTTAAGACTTTTTAAAAGCCTTTTTGTTCATTATAACCTCAAATTCATGTCCAGAGATGTAGCAGGACTCAAAGGAGGATTTTTGTGAAGCTGTGAGGGAAGTACATTGTTATTCAATGGAAAGGAAAATATGAGTGGATCTGAAAAACGGCATGAATTTGCCTCTGAATTTCCTTTGAATAAAATCTTTTTAATATTAGAGAAGAAACTTTTCCATGTCTTTTGTTAAGTATGTTTTGATCGATAAGAGCACATTTCTTTCAGTATGTTTCCACATCAAAAGTGCATTTGAATTACAAACTTAAAAAAAAAAAAAAGGAATACATCTTTTGAACCTATTGTTTTAAATGTTGATTGATTTCAGTCCAGGGGATGACTGGTATCAAAAAAGTAGCTTGTGGGCAAACAAAACCAGATGTTTTAGAGGTGTTCAGTCACGATTCAAAGATTTCATGAGTCTTATGATTCAAAGGAAAACACAATCTGCTTCAGCTAATAATTAATATTAGACTTAAGATATGACTTGGGATCCAATAAATTTACACACTCAGCAAACTTTAGGAACCTTCCTAATCCTCTGATTCTTCCTTTAGTCTGCTTATCTTCCCACAGTAAGAGCACAAGGCCTTCTTCATGTCTTCTTACTGACTATATGTAAGCCTACTTTCCCTTCAAATGCTGAGGACTTACTGGCCCTTAATTACTATTTGTAAAGTATCTTATATTGTTTTTTGAGATGTTACTCTTCTTCCTCATGTTCTTTGCTGACAAACTGGCTATGATCAAAGCTACAGTGTTGCAAAATCTTACTTCCAGTGACATCTTATCAGGCTTAGTTGTTTGCATTGTGGCATTGAAGAATATATCTGTAAACTACAAAATCCAAATATTAATTAAAAAAAATCCAAACTTAGAGGAAAGGCCCTTTGTTTTGAATCTAAACAAGCAGCAGCTGACTTGGTTATATGAAAGAAATTTTTATAGACTGGTATACAGTTTTCTTTTTTCTGAAGATGTACTTTTTTCCCTGTATTAGTAACTTCTGGGCTCTGGGACTGAGGGTTACACGTAGCACTGGAGATAGATGAACAACTTGTAACTCAGTTTCACAGTCCAAAACACACTGTTGTTCTTTGTAAAAAAGCTCCATTGGGAAATTCTGGTATTTCTCTCACTGTTCATTGATTTTTTGTTTATTTTTGGCAAAGCAAACAAATATACCTGAAAAATATTTTTATGTTAACCTGGACTCTTTATTTAACTTATTTTACTAAAAATATTGTTTGGGGATTATCTGTCTCTCAAAAATTCCTTTTATTTTCTTAATTTGATTTGGGTTACTATTTAATATTGAAAGATTATTTTGCTCACAAAAAAAAAAAAAAAAAGCTTATTATTATGACACAGAGGAACAAAACAGAAAATGCCAGGGCTTGCTGGAGTCAACAAAAACATGAGAAATAAAGATAACAAAAAAACATTTTAAAATTGCATTGTTAGGAAAAGCAAGTACTGAACAAATCCCAATGAGAAGATGAAAGTATGATTGGATATTGGGAAAACTGGAGTGTTTAAGTGCCTTTTTGCTTCAGTTTCACTAACCAGGATAAATGTGGCCAGATGGCTAACACAATGAACATCGGTGACAGATGGGTAAGTGCTCTAACTAGCGTCAGAAAAAACAGGTTAGAGATGCTTATGAATTGGCAAGGCCTGATGAAACTCACCCTGGAATACTTAACGAGGTAGCTGAGGCTGTCCCTGCTGCTTCAAGATGTCATGGAGGGTGGATAAGGTTCCAGGAGATAGAAAAGGACAACCATAATCATAGTTTTTAAAGAGAAAAAAGGAGACAAGCAGAGAAGCAAGAGGGCAGGAGGACCCAGAAAATTACTGAGTGATCAACTTCTGAGCTCAGAGGAATACAAGTAAGTGACCTGTTTATCAAGAACAGCAAACATCTCTTGAAAATAATAAATCATATCAAAGTTGCCTAATTATCTCCTGTGACATCATGGAATAGAGAACAGAGAGGCACTTATAAATAGCCTGTCTTTAATAAAGCTTTTGATATTGCCTCAGGTGACAGTCTCCAAAACAGCCAAGAAACACAGCCTAGAGGTATCTACTATGAAGCAGATGTGTGACTGGTTGGGAAAAACACAGTCACAGTAGTTGCCAGGAGTTTATGACCAAATTGAAAGAATTGATCTTGTGAGGTTCAACAGGGCTTGATCATGGGTCTGGATGTATGCAATATTTTCATCTGTGGTCTGAGCAGTGGAATAGGGAATATTTGTATTAACTATGTAGGTAATGAGGGGAGAATACAAGCACTTTAAATGGTAGGGGTGTAATTAACAGCGGATTTCAGCATCTAGGAAGTAGTTAAGGGGGTGGAAGGATCGGGATTTAACCCAATCCCCTTCCTCAGACTGGGGTAGTGTCTGCTACCTTGCTTATTTTTGACAGTGGTTTGTCTAACCTGCTCCCAAAAGTCTTTGGGACTCCCCACAATATCATATAGCATCGAAAAACTTGTATAACAATATACTAGAAGTTATACTGATAGGCATAAAAATGCAACATATGTAGTTCAAATGCTTTATCTTTTCGCAAGGCTTTAACCCACACTGGGATGATGCACTTTGAACAAGGCCTGGGCAAGTGGCAGAGAACCCAGTCAGGAGCAATGAGAGAGGCCCGAGGCCTAGAAAATTTTTAGATGTGGGGAAATACTGTGTGTTAGAGAGCACAGCCAAGTACAGGCATAGATTTGATGAGGGCGGCTGTGGAATCTCTATTACCAAAGGCATTTAAGAACAGCAAGATTAATAGCTGCTGAGGACAGTTTAAAGAAGATCTTTTCTTGGGAGTTAATATAATCTGTGATCCTGAGAGCTCAAAATAAAAGTTTTAACAAATGCTGAAGCATTTGAGGATTTTTTCCCCTCTACCATATGTCTTTCCAATTTTGATCCTAATTGATTTTAGTAAACCCTGGTGAAAAAAGACCCAGATCTGGTCAAGACCTAAATCTATGTTACTTGATGAAGAAATCAGTATGCTAGTCCGGAAATAATTTTGTGCAGTGGTATGGAAAGCGGATGGTGTGATTCTAGACACCAGTGCAGCCTTTGTCTGACATGAAAAATGTAACTATCTTCTTTGGTTTTGAAGAATAAGCATGGACTTCCAAAGTAATGTGAATCACTGACTGTCTTTTTTATACTATACCTGGTCTACCAAAGCTGTCATGGTAGGCAGTAGGACACACTTCTTTATTAATGTACGTCTTAAAAAAAATGAAATGAAAAATTTTATCGAGTACTTCAATGCTAACACCAGCTAGAAACATAATATTAGCTAAAATAACACAGTCAGCCACACAGTGACTCTTTAACCATAGTTTCTGTACTATAAGTAGTGTCTCAAAATTCAAATATTTTTGGCAGCTATATTTGCTTTAAGAATAAAATGCATATATGTAGAGTTGTAATGTAGTATATTGGAATTAGAAGTAAGTCTCAATATGCATGAGAAACAGCTGCTCTTCCCGAATGCAAATAAAAAACATACTTGTTCCAATGGGTGAAATATCCTTGTAGTAACTGAGCACACATCAATGTGCATCGTGCTTTTGTTTTTATGACCAGCATAGTTTTTCATTGTACACAACAGATTTAGAAAAATGTGATGAAATCTAAGTTGACAGCAAAAAACATCCAGGACCAAAGGGAAATGGTATTACACAGCTTTTGCATTTCCTTGCTTTCCTTCTTTTCACAACATGCTGTTTGTTTGCAAAGGATAAGTGTCTTGTCCAAATGAGAGTTCAAAGCTCTGACAGATGATTTTTTTACAGCAATTAGTTGGATTTTCCATCCTTTTTTTGTTTTACTTGAACAAGCACACACATACCACAACATGGTAAGATTTAAATTGATCTTGGTACTTTAAAAGTACAATACCAGAGGCTTTAGGGAAGAGATACGACTCTGAAAGTTATGTTCAGATCCTTTCCCCCCCTATTTTTTTAATTATAACTTGAAATATAAACTTGAGACAGTAATTTATTGAAACGCTTATGCACTCTTTCTTGTATGGAAGTAATTTTCTTGTTCTTTCAGAATGCAAATATTCCTTGCGTCACTGATACTTGTTTTGTGCTGCACAGGTAAAATTGTCTGCATGGCTATAAACTGAACCTTTCCTCTAGTTTTTGCTAAACTCAAACTTTGTTTTCAGATACTTTGTCACTAAAATGTAAGATGCATGAGCTCATGTGTCTATACACTATCTTTCTCTTTACCAAACCTTACAGGCTGAACAGCTAGCTAAATGCTGATCTATTCTAGAGCAAAAATAATACCAGAGGAAGCAGCTGATAGGAAACCACGTAGAGCACAGTCATTGCCTTTTTGTTCATTTATATGATGCACAACATGAATTGTAACATTTAAGTAATGTGCAGCTTGAGTTTGCCAACTTGAAATAAATCTCAAAAGTCTTTTATTTCCCTCTTCGTGCTATCATTCTGTTTTCAAATTCCTTTCAGTATTTAGTTGTTGATATTCAGAGGTTTTTAATTTTTAGAGTTTTTTTAACTGTAAAGGAATTAATTTTAAAGAAATTTTGATATTGATTTCATCTATCAGATTGGGTTTTTCTACATCTTTTGCACTTTAAATATTACATACTTTTTATTAAAATTTTTGTAGTAAATTACTGGACAGCAATTTTTGTTGTGGTTGGTTGATTGATTGCTTGATTTTGTTGTGTTTTTTGTTTTGTTTTGTTTTCCTTGATACCAAATCCACTTTTGGCTACAAAAATGGCTTTAGAGAATTTCAGACAAGTAATGCTAGGTCTCAGGTCTAACAAAGTCTTCCTACCAATGTGAGGGGAGGAGTTTGTAGTTTTTATTAGCGTCCTTATAAGGAACAAAATCCCTTTATATTCCCGCTTGAACACTTGTAAGGATTTGCAGAAACTTAAATGAATAAGCAGTTGAGTGGCTGATAGAAAGAAATCATTAACAGTTCAAGTTTCAAATGAGCCCACCTGTCAGGGGAGCTCTGCAGGAAATTGCCCTCAATTTTCATATAGGACTTTGGCAAGAAAGTAGCAAGTGACTCATGAGAAAAGTCTTTTCTGAGTCTGCTGTCTTGTGGCATATTAGAGGTAAGAAATAAGCAGAGTCTTATGAAGAATTATAAAGAAAATTAGCTGTGGATGATGAGAAATATGAACTTGGTTTCAATTATGAGAAAAATTCCTTGGAATAATGAAAAAAGGAGCTCAACATGAGCCAAAGAGCAGATAAAAATTCTTATTTCAGTGATGCTATCTAAATATAGTGAAGCAAAAATTGGGTAAGCAATTGAAAAAAGAGATAACCAAATAATTGAAATAGGTAAGTTTTGGAGTACTGTATTTTCAGTAAAGGCAGAAAAGCAGAGTGGAATTTATAGAATGGATCTGAGAAAATAACCAGAATAATATTATTATTTTATATATTTAGATATCGAGAAATATTGAGAAATGTATCATAGTTACAAGTCTCAGGTTGGGGGTTTTTTTTGTTGTTGCCTTTTTTTTTCCCCCCCAGCTGGAAAGAGTCTGTTGGATTCATGTACCTAAAAGTGAGGTTTTCTTCAGCTTCAACCTCTATTCAGCTTTTTTAGTATGTTTTCTTCTATTATTGAACTAAACGAGGTATTCAGAGAGTATATGCCTGTGCAATACATGAATATATTCTAGCAGTTATGTTTATAAACAGATGCAAGTGTCTGGCAGCATGGATCATTATTTGGGGGCGCAGATGTTATTAATTAACACCAGTAAATTTGTGAAATAAGCTTGAAATCAGGCCTCCCCCCTCATGATGTAGTGTGCGTGGATAAGTACTCTTCCTTTCAAATAATAATGGAACTCCTTTTCTTACTATGATTTTAAGCAGTATGAATAATCAGCTAGTCATTAGTGGAAATAAGTCTGGATGCTAAAAAATCCATAGAAAACCCTGAAGAATGCTATTGTTTTTTCCCTCTTGCTGTCAGATTTCATTTGGCAGAAGGTCGCAAGGCTCCAAACTTACCGAACAAAATCAGTACCTAAAATATCTTCAAAAAAAGTTACATTTTTATTGTCCTTTCCCTCTCCCTCACCCACCCCAGTACTTCATGCTCTGTTTATTTTCTGTCTTTTTATTCACTATTTTGTAGGTAATGGGACCTGACAGAGATGCTCCACTCAGGTTCTACTAAATTTATAGCTATTTAGCTATTCTGTCAACAGATATGGGGTGGGTTGCTCTCTGCAGACAAGAAAATGTTGTACTGGCTCAGACCAAAGGTTTTTCTAGCCTAGCATCCCGACAGTTTGGTGAAGTTGCTTGGCAAGGAGTTGAAGATAAAGACTGAATAGTGTGCCCCTTCAGGCTCCAGCAAACAGCTGTCAGGGCCTACTTGAACTGATTTCAAATTATCATTATAAAACAGCCTTGAAGGATGTATTTTTGTAATTAAGATTAAGTGATTTTCCCTTTTTTCTTTCCTTTTTTTTTTCTTTTTTTTTATCTAAACTTGATGCATGAAAATAGGAATGCAATACAAATAAGGAATAATTTCACACCATTCTTCATACATAGATTTTGTCAATCTGACTGGCTTTCTAACTTACAGAATATTATTTTATTCTCTGTTCACACAAACTGTTTTCTCCATTTCTGATTATTTTTGTGACCTTTTTCTTACTGCTGTGTTTGGAATAAGTGGAATTGCACTCAGTATGCAAAATATGCACCCTCTAGAATACCAAGTTCGATATTTTTTCCCACCCCTTATCTACAGTGACTTGATGCTCTTTCACATCCAGCAATTGTAACTTCAGAGCCTATTGCTGCACAGAGTCAAGGATGCTTTGCTCAGGTGAATTTCTTTGTGTTTGCTGTTCCTGAGTAGGGTCTCCTGCCTTGCCTTTGTGGGCTCTCCCTCTTGCTAACAGTGCCACGTGGTAATGTGGCAAGGAGACGAGAGGTAACCCCTTGTGACAGTAGTTCTTCAGTGCTGTGCAGTCTTCAGCATTCAAGAACAAGAAGCAATTAAGACAGTTCCCTGTAATGGACAATTTTACTCATCCATGAGATCTTTTCCTATCAAGTGCTACCTGTCAGGAAAGTTTTCAAAGTTCCCAAATATCCCCTGATATGGAAATAGGCTGTCACCCTGTTTTGCTCCACCTTCCTTTCCTGAACTCACGAGAAGCTGTCTGTCAGAACAACTGCATCTGAATTTGAAAAGCACAAAAATTAACATGGCATCACTTTATGAACGAGGACCTCTTCTGGCTGTTTCCACGAGCCTTCCCCATTAAGAGCCACACGGAAAATATCTGGGTCAGAAAAGTGTGATTGAAGATAACACTGCGTACCAGAATGATACTATAATAATCCTGGTCCCTGTTGTCATGTTGTTAAAATGGATGGGTGAGCAGCCTCTATGGTCTGCATATTTAATTTGCTTAGTTTTCAAGGTACCTTGTATTTTGCTACTTGTTTTAACAGCTCAGATCTTAATTTATTTGCTAGGTATTATTGTTATAAGGTGATGTAATGCAGTCATTGTGCAGAACACTTACGGAGTTCAAAGGCAGTGACCTATGAAAACGAATTACCAGTAGCCTCCTAAGAGATAAAAATGAAACCAAACCTCATGTCTTGTATATTATTTATCACACTCTATGTGTTTGTAAAAATTTTGTAGAATGTAAATATGTGCAAGCCTGTGTAAAGTAGCACGAGAAGGAAAATCACAGAACAGAATCATTTGCATAGTCCAACACAGTAATAGAAAGTAAATAACTCTTTTACCTTAAAATAGAGCTATTTATGAAAGAGAGAGGAGACGGATTTTGCTAATTATTTATGCCCTCAGCACCTCCACAAAGTAAAACATGCATCTGCTAAAGATCATTCAGAAATTGTTAACATAATTTAGTTGGACACTTCTTTATTGGCCTTGTGACAGATGGTGGTATGAGAGCGTGGCATTTAAATGGCTTGCTTTCCCCGTGCAGGCAAAGCAACCTGTGTTTAAGGAACTCGACTTGAGAAACTCCTGAGTTTTCAGCCTGAATGTGAGGATTTTCTGATGAGTTGCTGTCTCTTTCCCTCTGGCTAGAGATTGATTTGTACACTGAATACTTCTCCTTTATTGAAGTTCAAGGTACAGATTTCCTTTCAAAGAGTGAATCACACAGAACTTAATTTTCTCATTTTACTGACTATTATTGCAGTTTCCTATTGACGATGCTAGAGCAGGCAAAGGCTTCAACCAGATTTTGAAACTTTTTGTCCTGGACAACACGCAGACTTTATAAAAAGGCGTTTTTGTCTTTTTTGCCTAGAACAAGACAATGAGGTCACTCAAAAAAGGGATATCTTTTATGCTGTTTATTCTATAACATTATTTTTAAAAAACGTCTATTGTATATGGCAAAGGAGTGATTGTCAACATTTCCCATCAATATAAATTTCAGTTAAAAAATGCAAAAATGAATTCTGTTTCCAAATAATAACCATTATCAAGGGTCCAAAAGGCACATGGTAACAAAGAATCAGTTACAAGTTATTAGCTTCCTCCTTAATTATAGAGAAGGCAAGACTGCCTTCAACTTGTAGCTCACAAACTAAAAATCGTTCTTCTGCTGAGGCTTCCAATAATAGTTAGTGAAACACTAGCTTCTCCCAAGCTGATCGTTTTACAATGATAGCACAGCATTAGCATCAATGGATTAGTATTTTTATTAGACAGTTGCAAATATTTTGCCCATATGAATCATTAAGCTACTGTGAGCTGGGGAGAACTTGTTCTGCAGTCAGAGGTTTGTGAGGCATTACTCTGTACTCAGGCATAGTTCCTAAAAAATATAAGAAGGAATAAAAGTTAAATTGAAATTCCATTGCTGAACTTTGCTTTTGGACAGGTTTTCTGATTTCACCTTTATAGTCTTCGTTTATAGTCTTAAATTTAATTTAGTTAGGCTTTACATCCTTGTTAGCTTGCATTATTTATGTGCAGATGACAGGAAGATAGTTGGGGAGATCGCAGGAATGAAAAGCCATTTCCATGTAAGAACAATAAGGGACAGAATGAAAAAGGAAAAATTATGGTTGTGAAAAGGATTGAAAAGGAGAAATGTAGGCATGAGCTGCAGTAAACTTTCATAGAGGAAGCAAAGTCCAGTCAGAAGTGCTTGACAGGGACTGGAGCTTTCTGCTATTTATTGGCTCTAAACTGCTGAAGTCTTCATTAGACAGTACACCTACTTCTGCCTTTCCCATTCTGTTGCTTTGCCCATATCAATGGGACTATTCCACAGCCTCCATTACTAGCGGGGGAAGTGTTGGTTCAAGTTAGATTTGGAGGCATTGGAAAGGAGGATGCTGATAGACAGCAAGTCTTGCAGAAATCAGTCCAGCAGAACTAACCTTCTAAGTGCTTCGATTTTTTTTTTTGTTTCTTTTTTTTTTTCTTCCGGATTCATTGTTTCTTTAAAATGCCAAATTTCTTAACTTGGTATGCCAAACATGACAAAGCATTTTTTCCTAGGAATACTTTTTAATATTGATTAGCTTTTCCCATATTTCTCGACTATGCTTGTCGAGAGTTTGTGTATGTGTTTGTGCACAGACATGCATAAGGGTGTGTATAAATTTTGGCAAAGCTACTCAAAGATGAGCTGCAGTTTGAACAGCTGCAAAATCTCTGAACACTGGAATTATTCATAACACATAAAGGAAGTAAACATCTTGAAAATAGTTCAAACATAACACAATTATGGGAAGATCAGACTTGAATTTTTTATTTGAATGAACCAACTCCTGAAGGAGTCTGTAAAATGGGAACATGGGTAAATGGAATTATTTCATAGTCCTTTTTACATTAAAACAAGAGACTATAATGTGGCAAAAAAAAAAAAAAAGCTGAACACAAAGATCTGTGTGCAAAATTTATCCATTTACTTTCTCTTTGGTGATGTAATAGTGGTTGAATAAACAATGCGATATTATTGGGATAACACTCCGCTGGCTAAAGTCCTCAATGTATAGAAAGGTCTGAAAGCACACTGATGGTTCAGCTGTGTCTGTTCTTTTGCTAAGGACTACAGACTTACTTACAAATCTTAATGACACACTAATTCACAAATCATCCTTTTTGACACAGGGATTAAGCCAGAGGGTGTCTATAATCCTGAAAATACAACGTCTAAATCTGATGCTCTTGCATTGATTTTGCGTAGTCAGATTTTTGTGTGTGCTTCAATTCTTCTTATACTTTAGGCTAAAGAATATGGTTCTCCAAGCATTTAAACAGGTCAAACATTTCAAAAGGAAGAGACTTTCTGTGTTGTTTCCTCTCATGTTAAGCCACATTAAAACAGTTATTGACTTGCTACAGGTTATGCTGTTGTCCACAACTGTACCATTTACCTTCACTACATCAAGTAGGAAGTGACAACTCTCAGAACAAAATAACACTTATGAATATATTTTATTCATAGGGAATTCACATGTTCAATTTTGGTATGCCTCAGGCAGTCAGCTGGAGTGTAAAACGAGTATTCTGTGGCTTCCCCTTACACCTGTTGTTGGCAGATAACAACATGTTTTAATGGCATGCTCTTTCCCAACAATACCAGTTAGCAATATTTCTGATCATGCTTTCCATTCCCACATGGCTTTTCTATTCATTTAGACTGGGTCAGATACAGAGTAAAATACTTAATTAACCCATGAACTCAGACATGTCTTTAGAAACACATTGGGTAAGAGAGCGTGTGTGACACTGTCAGGCATACTGTTCTGAAGGGACTAAGAGACCCAGAGAGACACGCAGAGTTGAGTCATCATGTAGCCCTTTGCAGGTGTTTTGCTATCTGAGTACAAAACCTGCAAAGCACCTGAAAAAATCTTCAGCCAGAACTTCTTACACTGGAGAAAGAAGAAGGTACTTTCTTGCCTGATGTGCAATTAAGCTGCGGAATTCTTTGACATGGCATTTCTTAGGAGCTAGAAGAGCAAGTACACTAAAAAAGTAACTAAAAAGGATAAAGAAAACATTATGTGTCAGTTGCCTTTTTGTATACAGCGATCCATATGATTCAGAGATGATTTTCTGATCCTTCTGCCAGAAACCACTCCCCTCAGTACTTTAGCTGATTTTAATGAACTAGTCCTATTGAAGATTTGACTTTGCTTTTATGTAGTTTCTTCTTAAGCTTCGAGTCATCCCTCTATAGAGGATCAGTGATGATGGGGGGGCACATTCCAGCCACTTGTTTAATGCAAGTTGGAGTCCTTGCTATTTCCCTAAACATCTGCTATTGGCTGCTGCTGGAGTTACCAGTGAAAGTCTGTTCTGTTTGTTCCAGACCTTGATAACAATACAGAGGTCTAAGTACATACATCTGGTTTATAATCATAGCCAGGTTAGTTTTAAGAAGATTTTTTTCATTGTTAGTAGGTTTTTAGTGGGCTTACCATGAAAGGAGGGAACACAGCTGTTTTGTCCTAAATAGGAAATTATTTATAAGGTATTAAAATGTATTGTCATTGGGGACAAATAACAGAATTGCCATTTAATTCAGGGTGGAATTCATCTCTGGATATCAACTGTGTGGACATCAACTTGCCTTGCTCAAAGCATGGTTGCCTTAGAGAAAGTGTTCTGTTTTTTGCATTTGAGAAACATTATGGTGTAAAAAATCTCTTAATATCTGATTGGACAAATGCACATTCCTGACCCATGTTCAGCTTGCTGTCGGTGAGGCCTGCATGTCTTTTTCTGTGAAGCTGCTCTTTAGACAGTTGATCCCCAGTCCGTACTACCACTCCCACAGGACAGGATTTTGCATTGGCCTTTGCTGTACTTCCAAAGGTTGCTATCAGCCCACCTCTTCAGCTCCTTGAGATCTTTCTGAATAGAAGCCCTCCCTATCACAGCTAATATGGCAATGTACAGATGAATTATATTAGTTAAAGATTTGAAATCTTTTCATGAATAAGACAAAAATGTATACTCGCATGATTTTTGTGGGTGTGGTGAGTTGATCTTGAGTTGTGGGTTGACCTTGGCCGGATTCTAGGCAACCACTAAAATCGCTAAGAGCTGGCAGAAGTCACACAGGCAAAACAAAATTCAACATGAGGATAGTACTAAATTTATTACTAACAGGATAGGAGCTAAAGAGTGAGAAATAGTCTTAAAACACTTTCCAACCACTCCTCCTTCCTTCCATGTTCTCCCTCCTCCCTCTGCATCAGTGCAGGGAGAGAAGTCCACCTGTACGGCAACAGGTCTTCCAAGTCTGCTGTCCTGTGGGTCACCCTTCCATGGGCTGCAGGGGGACAGCCTGCATTACCATGGTCTTCACCATGGGCTACAGGGGGGGCCACAGCTCTAAGTCCTTCCCCTGTTCCATGGGGTCACTCCTAGGGGAAATGGTCCTTGATGGACCTCTCCAAAGTGGGTCCAACCTCCACACCCCCCCGCCCCCCCGGGCTGCAGGTCTTCCATATCTGCTGTCCTGAAGGTCATTCCTCCATGGGGTGCAGCAGTCTCTATACCCCGATGGTTTTTCATAGGATGCAGTCCTTGACGGATGAGTTGCACTGATGTGGGTCCCCCACAAGGCCATGAGTCAAGTCCTACCCAGGAATAACCTGCTCTGGCATGGGCTCCTCTCTCCACGGGCCGCAAATCTCCTGCAGGACCCCGCTCCATCCTGGGCCTCCCACGGGTGACTGTCTCTTTCATGGATCCACCTGCTTCAGCATCCTCTGTCTGGCCGCCCTCTGGCCCAGCTCGCAGGGCGCCCCCGCGCCCCTCGGCCCGGCCCGGCTTGGCTCCTCGGGCAGGATGGGCTTCAGCGCGGGCTCCTCGCAGGGCGGGCCCGGGGGCCACTCTCCGCAGGGCCGCATTCCCAGTCCTGGCCCTGGCCCCCGCCCCGGCCACCGCGGCCGCGTCTCTCCCGGGCTGCTCGCGGGTCGGGCCCGGGGGGGCTGCGGGTCTGCCCCCCCAGGGGGCCGCACACCCCGGCCAGGGCCCCGGGCCAGGTGCCTGCCTGACACCGCCCCCCCGCCGCGGCGGGGCCCGCCGGCAGCTTCGGTCAGCTCTTTTCTGGCTGGAGTTTTTCCTGCACAATAAGTTTTTTTCTTAAATATGTTGTCACAGAGGCGTTACTAAAACTTCTAATTGGCTCTCCTCCTGGTCAGCACCAGGAAGTCTGCCCCGGAGCCAGCCATCTTCGACTCCATGGGGGGGGAAACTTTTAGCAGCTTCCACAGAAGCGATCTCTGTAGCCCTCCCCCGCTACCAAAAAAAACCAGTCGCATAAACCCATGCACCTTGTCTGGATGCCAGATGCCCACCAAGTTGCTCTATCACTCCTCTTCCCAGCTGCACAGGGGGGAGAGAGAGAATAAGATGGAAAACAACTTGTAGGTTGAGATAAGGCAGTTTACTAAAGCAAAAACGAAAGTTTATGCACACACAAGCGAGGAGGAAAATAACAAGGTTTATTCTCTACTTCCCATCAGCAGCAATGTCCAGTCACTTCCCAGGAAGCAGGCCTTCAGTGACGCATAATGGTTTCTTAGCAGGCAGCCACTGGAGACAATGAATGCCCCCCTTCCTACTCCTTTCCTTAGCTTTTATATCTGAGCTGACATCATATGGTACGGAATATCTCTTTGCTTAGTTTGGGTCAGCTGGCCTGGTTGTGTCTCCTACCAGGATCTTGCCCTCCTTGGGGAAGGCAGGGGGGGCAGGGAGGAATGTTAACAGACAGTGCTGATGCTGTGCTAGCAGTACCCAGCAGCAGCCAAAACGCTGGTGTTTTATCAGTGCCTTTCTAGCTAACAATACAGAGCACAGCACTATGAGGGCTGCTATGGGGAAATGAACTCTATCTCAGCCAGACCCAAAACAGTGGGGAAAGAAAATGTGATTACTCTGTTTTTTTTTAACACTGCCTTTTCACTGGGGGACCAATGAATGCACCAGTCTCTTTCCAGTCCTGGTCCAAGTATATTGGATTGGAAAAGATGTATGATTCTTTTAATGAGACACTTATGACAGTTGCATATCTCACGCTCCCTATGGTATGTAAATATATAATAGTCGAAGCACAGATCAGGAGCTGTTTCCAATGTCTTACTACATTCAAGGTTAAGAGCATGATTCAGGAACTCAACAGATGCTGTGACTCAAGCAACTGCTGATGCACTTGGCAGCATGTCTGTATGTGCAAACACTAACAAGTACATTTTCATTTCAGTGTACATGGAAATTAGACATGCAATTCCTGTTGCCTACCAGAAAATGGTATCCTAATTCTCCATGCACTTGCCAAGAACTACCAAGATTTATGAGCTCAACCAGTGGAAAATATGTTATGTTTACCATTATAATGTCACATATCCTAGATCTTAGTGAGGAGATTAAGAAAAGCTGCCCTTCTTAATAAAACTAATCATATACAAGTGTGTAAAGATGGCTGAAGTGGGTCAGAATATGGCCCATTGATCTAAATACCCTCTCTGTGGCAGCACAAATATAAGAAGCTTAAGGTAGTCCCTACGCAGTCAGTAACCTTCAGTAGGTTTCCTTATCCACGATCCTGGCTATGGTTCTCCTCTTGATCAAAGACAATTCTTAACATCTACAGCAACCAATAACAAGGAGTTCCTGAGTTTGATTATACCTAGTTTATGAAGAACCATTCATTTCTGGTCCCTCACCTCGTTTGACACTTCCTAGTTCATGTCTAAGAAGCAACAGTGAATTGCCAGACTACCTCAAAGAAACTGAAGTGACCTCAACCTGTATCTTCTGCTTCACCTTTTTATCTATCCTGCATGATGGTCTTGATCAGTCCTGTTATCAGTCAGTTACAGGAACAGGGAGCTTCTTCTCCAAGTTTTGTTTTGTATTTCTGTTTGAACTCTCTTTTATTAGTAGAAGAAGTTAGCAGGTTATACATAGCAGCCAGAACAGAGAAGAAAAGCATGTGCAATCAGAAATATTTTAATTTGTTGTGTTGGCAGGCTAGAAACACACCCACACAGGGCCACAAAAAGGCAGAGAAGCAATCTCATGATTCAATACAGAAACAATTCCTGTGTGGCTCGCTCAGGTTCCTGGTATATACTCTCAGACATGGGAACAGCATGTGCAGAGCGTTGTGTTGCTGTGGCAATACGGCGCTGGTAGGACTCAAGTGCCATATGTTTTGTGGACATTTACATCAGAGTCAGCTAAACTTGGTGCTAAACTCAGGTAATTTCTTCAGGGAAGCAAGAGAGCAAGTGCAGAATGAGGGTTCTTGAAGATGCATTGAATTTAGTGGTATTTTGCATGCATTTAAGTCACTGGAATAGCTCTGTCACTGGGATAGCTCTGTTTTGTTTTGCATTGAGAGTTTTATGAAACTTTGTTGCAAAAACCCACCCTGCTGTACCTTTCAGTGTTTTGCTAGTACCTGCAAAGGTAAAGCTAAAGTAAAAAAAAACTTTATTTCTACTCCTTGGATTCCTTCCTCCTACTGTTGTGCCAGCTCAGGTGTTTAGCCTATTTTTATGTCACAGTGAGAAATTTTCCTGGGCTGTGAGCTATTAAAAATGAAGAAATGGATCCAGATGTCTGGTGTTAACAGGAGCATTAAAAAAAGTAGCGGTCCCGACGTGTGTGCTACCAGAACATACCGTAGGACACATACCATTGCATTAATCCTGTGGACAGCACTCCTTTGACTAAAAGGCTATTCTGTTTTGAAAAGCAAAACATGATGTAATGTTAACTGTACACCAAGTTTGAATCGAAAGCCGCAAAAATATCTACATTTATTAATGTAGAACAAAATAAGGCATCAATAAATGTTCCAGGCTTTATGAAATGGCAACATACCTCATACAACTTTAATACATTTCTGTCAAAGATGTAATTCATGTTATTCTCCTTTGATACAAATTTAAAATAAAGTTATCAACCTATGCGTTAAAACCATAGTTACACACATGTAAATGAGAGTGAGATTAGGTAACTTGTAATTAAGATTAATATGAATGTAAAAGCATAATTCAGTCATGAACAAAAAAGTCGGGCTTGCAGGGAAAACTGCTTTTGAATCCTTGACAAAGTTTTTCATATGTATCAAAAGTCAAAGTTGTTGATATGGTAGACCTAAAAACTATGCAGAGTCATGTTTCCCTCTGCAGAACCCTCTCAATGTGAAAGATAAGAACCAGACAAATCCTGCGTCGTCATGTCACTAAGCACCCCAGGCAGTGCTTCATTCTCTCAGTTCAATGCGAATTGGGTTTGAGAATCTGGACCCTGATTACAAAGAGGGGGAAAACAGTAGGTGTTTGTTGTAGTCTGGACACACCAGAGAATGCTAGCCACTGAAAAACCTGTAGCACACACATAGACAGAGGAAAAAACCAGTGGTTTTTTGAATACTAACTGAGTCATTCAGAGTCCTGTGAAAGAGAGTACATGGCAGGAAGAACATCAAGAGGAAAGACAGATTAAATATAACATACTGGTGAAAGCACAGAATCATAGAATGGTTTGGGTTGGAAGGGACCTAAAGATTATCTTATCCGAACATCATTCACTAGACCAGATTTCTCAGAGCCCCATCCAGCCTGACCTTGAACACTTCCAGAAACAGGGCATCCACAACTTCTCTGGGCAACCAGTTCCAGTGCCTCACCACCCTCACAGTAAAGAATTTATTCCTAATATCTAATCTAAACCTACGCTCACTTTGAAGCAATTCCCCCTTGTCCTGTCACTACATGCCTTAGTAAATAGTCTTTCCCCCTCTGTTCTGTAAGTTCCCTTTGGGTACTGGAAGGCCACAGTTAGGTCACCCCGAAGCCTTCTCTTTTCCAGGCTAAACAATCCCAATTGTCTCAGGTTTTCCTCATAGGAGAGGAAGTCTATCCCTCTGATCATCTCAGTGGCCCTCCTCTGGACTTGCTCCAACTGGTTCATGTCCTTCCTCTGCTGAGGACCCCAGAAGTGGTTGCAGTACTGGTGGTGGAGTCTCACTAGAGCAGAGTAGAGGGGCAGAATCACCTCTCTCAACCTGCTGGTCATGCTGCTTTTGATGCAGCCAAAGATATGATTGGTTTTCTGAGCTCTGAGCACACATGGCCAGCTCCTGTCCACCCTCTCATTCACCAGCTCTCCATCTGTTCATCCCCATGCCTGTGTTGATACCGGGGGGTTGACCCAACCCAAGTGCAGCACTTTGCACTTGGTCTTGTTAAATCTCATGAGATTCTCATGGGCCCATTGCTCAAACCTGTCCAGGTTCCTCTGGATGGCATCTCATCCTTCAGGTGTGTCAACAGCACCACTCAGCTTGGTATCAGCTGCAAACTTGTTGATCCCTTCATCTATGTCATTAATGAAGATATTAAATAACACTGGTCCCAGTACGGACCTCTGAAGGACACCACTCCTCACTGATGTTCACTGGGTCTCTGAGCTGTTGACCACTCCCCTCTGGATACGACCATCCAATCAATTCTTAATCCACTTAACAGTCCACCTGTTGAATCTATCATTCTCCAATGTGGAGAGAAGGATGTTGTGGGGTACCATGTCAAAAGCTTTACAGAAGTCCAGATAAATGATATCTATAGCCCTTCCCTTGTCCAGTGATGTTATTCCATCACAGACAACCACAAAGTATGTATAATGTTTTATTAGAAACACTAAAAATATGTAGTTACGAGTAATTTAACCTAGACTTTTTTTTCATATAGGATTACCTTTTCATCCTATACTTCATTTTGCCTGTTTTGGTAGAGTTTATTCTTTTGTGTAGTGCTTCAGGAGGGAGTAAAAATCCATTAAGAATTTAGATGTTGCTCAGATTTCAATCTGTTAACAGTGTTACAGTTTATACCAGTTTTAGTGGGAGGGTAAACTCTGTTCTAGTTTCTTCTTCCAAAAATGTGAATGTGTAGGAATAAAACTCAAAAAATGTGGATCCCTATGAAGGTTTTCATAGGTCTGAGCCATTTGAATCATTCATCTAGTGAGGGTTAGTTTGTTACATGAGACTCTTCTTTTTGTCACCTTTCAACCAGAGATTCAGGTACAATATATGAATTTGTGATCATCTCTAATAAAAGTATGAAATTGTAAGCAGAATAATACTTTTAAGAAACACTTTGCTTAACTTTTGCAGAATGGTTTGTATGAGACGATACAGTTTAAATATTACCTTTTGAAAAATTAATGCAATGCACGTCAGTCAAACCAATACCACTAAGGTGTGTGTTTTATTAAAAAGCCCTAGAAGAGATAAACAAGGCCAACAGTACAGTAAAATTATACAGTTTCACAAGTTATATCCATGTAGCTTCTCTCAGTATATTAACTTTATGCTTCCAGTTGTTGAAGCATTCTGGAAATTAAAAGTATGTGTGAAAAAGTCTGATATCATCTTCAATGCCATGGTGTTACTGCTTAGGCCAATGCACCTCATGAGAAGGTATTTGATTGTCTCCAACCTCTCTTGCTACTGCCAGGGGCTGAAGTGGAAATGAAGCAGCTAGCTAGGATCCTTCCTAGAGTAAAAGCTTCCTCAGGGAGCACCTACTGCAGCTGCACTGCTGCTGCAGCTCCTTTCCCTTTTCAGATTATCCTCACATATACACAGGGCTGGGGCTGGGCAGGATTGGGGCGAGCTGGCTTGCAGCCCTGAGGGCACTGACAGCAGCTCAAGGGAGCATTTGGGCTGCTCTGGGGTATGGGGTCTGCGTGTGAAAATTAGCGGTGAGGAAGCTCTGTACATTATTCCCCACTATATTGAGTGATAATTCATAGCACTGGACAGCTTGGGCATTAAATCTTATCTTCCAACAAGACTGGAATTTGCCAAGCTGGGCTCATCATGCTTGTTTGGCAAATCAGTACACATTGCTATTCTGCATAAGAGTTTTAAAAGCTCTTTGTAAATCATATGTTTCTTGTAGGAACTCCTTGGCTTGTATGTAGATCAATGAGGAAGTTGCAGTGTTTCAACTGTTAAACAAAGGACACCAGAAAGTGGGCAAAGGTAATGTGACACTGTCCCAGGCATGAGCAGATGGACCATTGTATTACAGATGCATACTGGAAGATTGTAATCAAGACAAAAATAAGTTCTGTCAGTTTTCTTTTTACTTGCTATTGCTAATTATAGGACTTATTTCCCTAATGCTGGCAGAGAGAGGTATGTATTTAACCTGACAAGACTCATGGTGAATAGATGAATATGTTTTCATATTCCATATGCCATTTTTCATAGACATGTGAATATGAAAATGCAGAAAACACTGAGAGAATGATGCAGCAGAATATGATGTAATTTTTCTATTTTTATGGACTATGTACACTTTAAGGGAGGATGAGTCTATAAAAGTAGCTGTTTCACTGCCTTGAAATCTGGCACACAGCTTGCTGAAAGCTAATCACACTAAACTCCTAGATTTATTTTTTGGTTCTTCCTAGAAAATAATTCAGCTTCCAAACTATTGATAGGACAGCGCTATTTTTCAAATTATTTTTTTTTTTAATTTTTTAGATTACCTTGAAAACATAATGATAATGCTGGTCAGAAAACCAAAGAGAAAAGGTGTATACCAAAACAAGATCAAACTGTCTCACATGTTTCCTTTGATATATTTTGTTCAAAGTATCATTTTTGAGTAGAATCGGGGATAATTTAAGGACTTCAGAAGATTAAAGGAGAAGAAACGTTGGTTGTTGTGACATACACTGTGCGTTTGAATTTCTGGAGTTTCATGTATGTAAACTGTTTTGCTATTTGCTCTTCATGAGGAGGATTTTTTTTTTGTTTTGTTTTCGGTAAGTCTCTATAAAAATAAACTACTTAGGCTTTTGGAGACATCTAGCTAAAAGGTTTTGTAATGTAAGACAGAACTAAACACTTAATGGTTTCCTTCACTGTAATCATGATTGCAAGCTTCACTTAAAGAAGCTTCATTTTCATGTTACAGTGATTTGCCATATGGTAGTAAGCAAGGGAATGGGCCTGTCTTTGCATCAGATATTCTTGTATGAGAGGACAGTCAAGCTGCTTTTCAGAATGTTTGCAGAGTTTGTGTTTAATATCACCAATACTATATAACCTTACATTACCATAGTGATGTTAACCCCTATATATTATACTGAGTATAATGTAAAACTGCTGATGAATATAACTTACATAAATGTTTGTGCACTATGAAGCTTGGTCGTTAGAAATGCATGATGTAAAAAGAGATAAGGCTGTTTTTCAAAGAGCTCCTGCCTCCTTTTTGTCATGTTTCTGACAAGCCAAAATACAGTCTTTAGCTATCTGTGATTTGCTAAGCCTTACCTAGTAGATAAAAATAAAAAATAAAACTAATGTTTGTCTTCCACAGAAAAAATACGCTTTCTATGACATTCTAATGTGGCTACTTTTAAAAGCCAGTTATTTAAATATCTTTTCCCATCTTTTATATGCATAAAATACAGAAGCATCAAAAAATTCTGAAAAAGTCCCCCATAAAAACCCTTCTGATTTAAACAATGCTAACATAATTTATTTCTTACCAGCTGTGACCAATAGATCTTTAAAATATAAAGAAATTTTAAGTGTAGTAGAGAAGAGCCTAAAGTTGATAGTAAAATTTGGTTGAAAATATCCAAGGTGCTGAATGAAATGTTTACCACCACTGGCCTACCTAGACCTCTCCAGTTTGTGTGAAGACTCTTGAAATGGCTGTGCAGAAATGACTGAGTAGCTAAAGTGCGTTCTTTCATTTGGCAATGTTTTGCCAGGGTAACATGATGTCTGGATCTGCTTTCTAATACTTCATAAACATAATTCATAGACTGCAAATCCAGTAAATGAGAAAAAACCTGGAATACATCTGTAACGTGGAAGGTGTGGAAGGTGAATCCCGCTCATTCTACACTGGGTTTGGTCAGGTGATAGCAGGGAGCGTAGTACTTGTGTGATCAGACTAAGGGTCAATGCACCTTTATGTGCATGTCAATTTATAGAGCTCTGAACAGTTCTGAAATGTGGGATTTGAATTACTAAGGGGGTAAATAGAAAGAAGCCAGAGCCGTGTGCCTTTTTACTGCAGTGGAAGCACTTTCATATTAAAATTTCCAAGAATGCAGGATAACTCTGAAGTTGTCCTTATTTCTACAAAGCTAAGTGACAGGACAAGTGTAAGTGTACCTGCATGGATAAATCATAGAAAGAGCTTGGGTTGGAAGGGACTTTAGAGATCATCTAGTTCCAACTCCTCTGCCAGGGCAGGAACATCTTTCACTAGACCTGGTTGTCCATCTGACCTGGTCTTGAACCTTTCGAGGTGAGATATCCACAACTTCTCTGGGCAATCTGTTCCAACTGTCTCACAACCCTCACAATAAAGAATTTCTTCCTAATATCTAAACCTACTCTCACTTTGAAGCCATTCCCCCTTGTCCTGTGCTTGTAAAAAGTCCCTCTCCATCTTTCTTGTAGGCTCCCTTCAGGTACTGAAATGCTGCAGTTAGGCCAGCCCGAAGCCTTCCCTTTTCCAGGCTGAACAATCCCAATTCTGTTAGACTTTCCTTGTAGGAGATGTGCTCCATCCCTCTGATGATCTTTTTGGCCCCCCTCTGGACTTGTTCCAACAGTTTGATGTCCTTCCTGTGCTGGGGACTCCAGAGCTGGATGTGGTACTCCAGATGGGGTCTCATGAGATCACTACACACATATTAGCATTTGGTTTCCTTTTATCTCATAACTGTTTGCCAGGGTGTCACCTCCTGCTTATGGCAGTGTGTTCTTGGTTGCTTGGAGAGAAGTTCCTTTGCATGTATCACCTCTTCGAACAACATGGTTAGATTGACTTTGCTTTCTGGCCTCTGTAATGTTACAGATTTTAAACTGCACTGTGTGTGAGATGTTTGCCTGTGGCCAATTTTAATGAGAGAAAGATCTCCTCTGTTTCTAGTGATGACATGGCCCATTGCAGTAATGATTGGTTTTATTGCAAACTACTAGAGCTTAAAGACCATTTATGACTAAAACAGTTAGGTCACTGGAACTATGCAGACAATAAAAACATTATTGCTCCATCGGTGCCTTTTTACTGTTTGTTAACAGAAGCAGTACTCTTTCATTTTCCCCCAAACACTTAGAGCATTCCTAATTATATCATTGCTCAAACTACAACTGCTGCTCTCAACATCACATAAATCTTACACTAAATTGATTTGTAGCTGAATTGTGAAAGGGATCAATGGATTCATTTACACTGATTCGCCACTCTGTTACTGAGAACGTGCCTACACATGTGAAGGATGGGATTATCTGCGTTGATTCATAACCTCACAGATGTCTTAGAAGCTGCAGTATACCTGAGATACAGGGAAAAAGGATGACAGAATTAAATCAGATGCTTTGTTTATCTTGCTGCCTCTGTGATTGCTACATCTCCAATGTGATGCAGTGAGATGTTGTGTTGTCTCCAGCATTTTGTTCACAAAAGCACTGTTAACTCCTTGAAGAGAACACCTTATGCTTTTCTACAGCAATGACATGATATTCTCAAGTACCATAAACATTCTGTTACTCAACAAATGCTGACTATGTCTGAAAGCTCTGTTTTCATGCAAAGCAAGGTCCCTAAAAAATGAAGTTCCAGGTGTGAGCCTAAAAATCTGCTACTCTTAATAGTATCTGTTTTTGCTGCATTATCTGGGCCTGATTCACCTTGTTAGCAAAGAAAACTGCCATGATCACTAAAGGGAATTTTTAGTCGGTGTGAATAAATTCGACTGCAAGGACTAAGGCCTTAGATAATAAAAGTTTTACAAAAAGTATGTTTTTCCTGTGTGTTGTATAGTCTGGTACATAGAACCCGCATAGGATATGGTTTTCTGAGTGTCACTCTGTCTTTGCATAGGGACAGTGTCTGAGAGTACTTTTCTGTCAGTTCATCTATACCATTTCAATAAAAACATGGGCTGAGGTGGATTTTTTTTTCTCGATGCAACTTTTTTGCATACCAGTGTTTTAACCCGAGGGGTAAGGGTAACCAAAGAACTTGCAGCTTGACACGTTGTTCCTGTCTTGTCAGAGTCTGCTATTACTGTTATTAGAGAGGAAGTGCTTCACAGAGGAATCGAGCCTCTAGCTTTTGACACACACTGAGACCCATTCCTTCTTTGGTAGGTTTAGCTCTACAAGAGATTGGTCTGACTCAGGGCTCTGCTAAAAGAATTGTTTTATAAGATTACAGTTTATGTTTACGGGGATGATTTTATTTTGTGAGTCAGAGGGAATAAAGACCAAGCTTTGGCACAATGACAGCACTGTTGTTTCTATATATCATGATCTAAGCATAATTTCTGAGCTGATGGGCGTCATTTTTGTTAATATGACATTGAAAAGGATGTAACCTGCCCTCACCCCAAGCCTGTGTTGGCTTGGGAGAGTTGCGGGAACAGAAGCAACATTGAACAGAAGACTGAGAAGAAGGCCAATAACCCAGCAGTCCTATTTATGTAATGGTGTGTGATTTCCAGTCCCTGGGTGATACTGTGACACCAGTGTGAGACAGCAAATGTCGCTCAAGGATCTTGCAGTCTTTTCTGACACCAGTTTTTGTATCATCAGGTCATGCTTATACATGCTTACACAACAAATATTCCTGTGCTGGAGGTCATTTACATAGAACAACTTGGCCTGATTTTGCTGGAGATTGGCTAGGCTCAGAGAAACAAGTTTATTTTTTTTGTGGGGGAAAAAAGGGATCAAAGGATTAAAAACCCCCATGAGGAAAAGGAGAACAGAGAAGGAAATGGGAAGAACATGAGGAGAAAAGAGACATATTCTTTAAGCTAAGGAGACAATTAGACATTGAAATTGCACGTGGTAAAGAAAGCAGAAGCAGATAAGCTTGGAGCAAAGAGATATGGGAGAGTGAATGAGGATGAACAGATCGAATCCCAAGAGAAGGAGCTGAGTCAGGCATTATGTTCCTGTGATATGGACCTGTGTTTTTTTTCGGGTGTGGCTGTCTGTGCTTCAAACTTCTGTGGAGCTGAAGTTCTGTCATCTTTCACAGCCACATTGCTTTTGCAGCTCCCACAGTGCTTGACCATCATGCCCCTCTACTCTCACAATTTCAGGATTTAGGAATGTGACCTGCAAAGTACTTGTAGTCAAGTGGGTAATACGTACATTGCTTGTGTCAAAAACACATACAAACAAAGTAGGAACAAAAGAGATGGCACCTAAATCCTATTCAGTCCAAACCAGTCAAGAGAATGTGCTGCCAAAAATCTGGTACTGCTCAACAACATCCTGAGCAGCCAGAGAGAGCAAGAGGGATAGACCTCCTTTTGTTACCAACAGCCTCTTTCCAATTCCAAAATAAGTACAAGATGCTCTGACTCAGAGTTTTCTATAGTGTAGTCTACAACATGAAGTAGGCATGCCTGTTGTCACCATGTGCAGAAATGTTACATCTCTAGAAGGGAGGTTAGAAATATTTCCTATAAAAATATTGGAGGAGTAAATATGTTAAAGACTTTTAAATGGTCATTCACTTTGGTAACAAGTAAAGTTGCTAGACAAAGAGGTTTTTAAAATTTGAATTGTCCCCAGTTAATACTGATATGAGAGAAAGCTGAAGGGAAAGCTATTGCTGTTTTTGTAGGTTTTGTTTTTTGTTTGCTTGCTTACTTGTTTTTATTTAGAACTACAAATAATATTGTGTAAACTAAGGTTACAAAATGCTTTTTACCTATGTAACACACTGCAAAGTGTAAAAAAAGTGTAACAAATTGCAACTTGTAATCAGGATTGTAACATAAGTAAAGATATTGAATCATGATGTTCCTTAAAATAAACTCTCAGCAGATTGCAGTAATTAACACCTCACTCTGCTGCTCAGCATTGTTTGTGAGGGCAAATACAGAGGGAAACCTTATGGGTAGATTCTGCCTAGGGACATTTGCAGGCCTCAGTACTCAATGGTAGTTGTACAAGTATACAATGGCTAAGATCTGTCCTTGAAGTAGCTATATGCAAAATTACTTGGCCATCTCTATAGGAAGTTGATAAGGTTTACTTTGGAGCCTTTTATATTGGTGTCTTCTAATGCTAAGTTTTAATGCTGTCTCTTACATCTTCAGAAGTTGTGTTTTAGCAAAAAAGACAGGCATTAGAAGGTTTGTGTATGCTGGTACTGCAAAAAACAACAACTCTGTCTGGATTTAAAAATACTAGTAAGTTGGTGCTTCCTGTCTCCCATCCCTGTTCTTTCTCCCTGAAATTACTTTGCTTCCTGCTGCAAACTAGATTTTGTGCCATTCATACTACTACTAATAAAATGACACTAATTGCTATGTGTAGTGAATGTTCTGAATTGAGCCTGAGGAACTGAGTGTAGGCTGTATAAGATACCAAACATAGCGACTTCGCAAATAGGGTAAATTAGAATCAAGGAAATGTTATATAACAGAGTATGAGTGGTAGCTTATAGCCTTCATTTTCATTCACACCCACAATTTGAGCTCTTTCACAGAAGTACTCTTACTGGGAGGTAATCTGTTGGAGAAAATTCATCAAAAACATGCCATCCTTCTAATGTTAACCATAGCACAAAATATCAAAATAGAAAGTCTACTCAGTACAGCTTTTTTCTTAAGTGCCAAGGACACGTTAAAAATATCTAGTGACACTTTAAAAATATATTTTTTAATGCAGGCATTAATATGCAACTATGGATAAGTAACCATTCATGTGAAATTAGAGTGACAGTTTTTAAGACACCTAAATGACCTGGGAGTCAAAATCAGGTTGTTTAAAAGTGATGGGGACACCCGGGGTCTCAAGGGGCTTGGCAGACTTTCCTCTCTGTGGCTCAGAGCAGAGACTTATGCTGGACCCTCAGGCTTCCTCAGGATCTGGAAAAGCTTTTCTGTGGCTACACAGCCTCGTGACTGAGCTCCTTGGCTTCAATGGTGACAATTTGTGGTAATTGCAAAGCTGCTTTTGGGTTTTGAATTGATCTTCATTTGAGATGGGGTCCCTGTGCTGGCTCCTGCTCCCAGGGTAAGCATGCTGCAGTGCACTTGTGTAGTGTTGCCCCTAGTGTCTAATATCAGCATATGGTTTGAAATGGGTTGTATTTTGTGGAAAACTCTTACTAGGTGTTTTTCAGAGCATGTCTCTTATAGATACATATTCTAAAACTCATTTGGGCAGCAATCCTGCAGGGATTTGCTATTTCTAAACTTGCTGGAAGTGAAGGGAAACAAATGAAGTCCAGGACATGCTATAGAAAATTTACACTTGGATACTCCAAGAAAATGGGAACTGTGCAGCAGAAGTGGTGCAAAGCTACTGTGACTTCAGGTTGAGTGGGGAGCAGCCATGGTTTCCCGCCACAGGGCATGCTGGCTGCATATATCCTCTTGCTCACAGCTTTGTGAAGGGAGTCTCTGGGGCCCCAGTCTGTGCCGGCAAAAGCTGAGACCTGCAATGCATCAGAAGCCCTCAGCTGCGGCAGTGATCCCCTGGGAAACATGGCAGGCAGCAGGAACCAAGCAGGATGTCTGGAGTGCCCTGATGAATGCCAGAGAGAAGCCGTGCTCAGTCCCTGCCTGCTGTGAGGGCAGAGGCTGCTTGCTGGTCTGGACAAAGGTTGGCTGCTTAATTTTGTTCTGCTGTTGTTACTAAAACTCCACATAAATCTTGTGCAGTACTTGGTGTCCTTATGAAAAATGCTTTGACCCCAAATCTAATAATGCTGCCTGCATAGTTTTAAGGAAAAAAATTTAGAAAAAAAGCACTGGGAAACTGAACAGTATTAAAAACTGAAGCTGCCCATTTCCCAGCCTATCTAAATATGTGTGTAGAGGTAGTAGCAAGCTGCTTATTCAACAGAAAGCATAAGGATGTGTAAGAAAATAAGGTCCTTGCATAGTAGCAGAAAATAGCTGCTGTTGTGGTGGTGAATGGGGGAAACAGGAACAGTTCAGGGTCCGTGCCTGCCCTTTTATTTCCCTTCTGCAGCCATCTTGAGATTTGAAAAATGCTCCCTCACCAATGTGAGAGCTGCAGCCCCTTGATCTCTCTTGAAAATTTGTGCCTCTGGAAGTATCTGTGGTATTGCTTGATAAACTCAAATCTTGGCTTCTTACTTTAGACAATAAGTGCTCTGTGTTGCACCCTTCAGCGGTTTGTTCTTTAATATTTTGTTCATCTTCTTTAATCTTAGTTAGTGATTCTCTCTCTTGACAGAAATAAGAAAACAAATAAATGCTGTAGCTGTAACGGAAGGTCTGAAATTCCGAGATTAAATGAAAAGAAGGCTTCAGGCTGAACTGTATCCCTCATAAAGTATCTGAACTCGATTTCATGACCTATGCCTGTCCATTCAGTATCCCTTAATATCACACTGGTCTTTGCTCCTGTCTGTGCCTTGTGCTACTTGCCTCAGGAAGTGTGTTTGAAATTCCTTGTAATATAAATCCAGATAATTGGTCTTGTGGCTAACAGTTAATTGAAGATGGTAGTATGAATGAGTATAGAGTGAAAGGAGATAAGCCTAGTGTTTATCCCAAATCAAAATTAGAGTAAATTTATTTCACTGGAGCATTGGTGTGGGTATTGGGATCTTCTGTGTCCTATAGACTAGATGGTACTATTAATTTTGTTTCTAGATTGGCATTAATTCAGGAATGTGAAATGAAAGAAATCTCATTGCTTAGTGCTGATGTCTGTGGTTTGAACACCTGATACTTCTGCTTCTGTGGGAGGTGGGACTAAAGTCCGAACAAAAAAAAAGATTATTTTTGAAGCAGAAGGTATCTGGTCAATTGGGATTATCTGAACTGGAGAATAATGAAGTTAGGGTTCAAACCTGAAAGTATTCTTTGCTCAGGTATGTCATTGTAATAGTTTCACTGGAATTACTCATATGGAAAACATTACTAGCATCTGTGGGATTGGGCTGCCATGCAATACACATTATTAATGCTCTCTGTTAAATGACTTGCACAGCAATTGGGGAAAAGGGTTTGATAAAATTCTTGGAATTTATTTTTCACATATTTAATTGCATAAATAGCAGAAATTTGAAATGACAATAGATGGTGGGGAGATTTCATTCAGCTGAAACTAGAGAACAGACTGCCACCTGCCTGGCTTAGCTAAGGACTATTGTTGGCACTACTGAAGCTGCTCTTGCAAAACTGAAATAGCAATACGTATTTTTTGGAGCAAATCAATAAACTTGATACTTAGAGCAAAAGAACATGTATATACAGAGGAAATACATCCAGGGTGTTCATGTTAATTTTGCATGTGAGTAGAAGAGTTTGGGATACAGATGTATTTCATGTGATCTGCAGGTGCTAATCAGTGTGCTCATAGTTGCTGTGTGTTTATATGTATGTGTGTGTCTGCATCTGCATCTGCATAGGCATAGACATTGTTACTGTATATAAATTCTATCCTGTTTTGTTCATCCAAACTAAAGTTTTTCTAATGGATGAAATGCTTCTATTCTCTGTGTAGTCTAGCATATTAGTTGTTTTGTTAATTTTTAACTTTTTTTTTTTGTCCGCTTTAGTGGACATAGGAGTAGTGACCAGAATCATTAAAATTTTAATAAATATGTTAGTAAATCACTGTTAGGTTTTTTTCCTTTGTATCAGCATGTAATTGCTTTTTCTCTGTGTAGATTTTGTCTCCTGGTTTCCATCCTTCCTGTTCTGTTTGATAACTAAAAACATTTGTCTTCACTTTTCATCTTCAGAGTTACTGTGTGTGATACAAGATTTGCAATGCCACAAACATAGCCTACTACCCAAATACCTCTGCTGTAGGAACTACAGGACTCAGCAGACCCACCCCAGTCTTGAGGAATGTGTTGCATTGGGTGCCCTCAATTCCCTCCTGCTCAGCTCTGCAGAAGCTCTTTGCTCTGCTCAAAACCAACTAGAATTTAGGAAAGTTGATTAAATTTAATATGATGATAGTGTTTTATTAGAACTGATAAAAACTGCAATAACGAAAAATGAAGGTTATTTAATTATTGCTTTTGAATAGGATGTCTTTCAGTTGCTTCTGTTTTTCAATGCTTTTGTCTGCAGGGCGGTTTTTTCAGGTCTCCCCTTTGTCAGAGGTTAGTGTAATCTCTGCAAAGACTGAGCATATGTGCACACACTTTGAGACATCAGAAGAATTAAATTTTATTATACATTTATTCTAATTAAAAAAAATACTTTTCTTGTCTTTCAATAGCCTTGTTATTCAGTGGTATACTATAGATATGTAGGCTTCACCTGTATTAATGAACAAGACAGGGTGAATATATACTTGGGCTCTTGCTTGTGATAATTCGTACCACTTAATTATGAACCTGCTTTCCTGCACAGGTATTTTTTGCTAGAAAAATGAAGAACTTTAAAATTAATTTTTAAAAATTCATCATTTTCCCAGTAAGAATAGAGCTGTTTTTTAATTGTATTTTGAAGTTTCTATATGCACATTTGCTTCTGTAGAACCATGCTGCTTATTCAATATTTCCTGGGATCATACAACAAAAATCCTTTAGAATAAGATTAGCAGTGTTCAACAGTTTAAAGAGTGTTTTGTCTTTAAACAGTGGGTGTAGATTTTCTTCCTTTTGATTTTTGAGTCTTTTAAGAGACTATTATGTATAGCAATAAAAGCTTCCCTATGCATTGAGAAGCCAGGATCCTCAACATAAGCTTCTTAAAATTACCAAAAAAGTAGAAATGAATTCTGTGGTCTGTCTGCACGGTGAAGTCTCTACAAAGAAAGAAAGACCTCGAATTTACAGTATATTTCCTAGACCTCATTATTTTCTGTGTGGACATGTTTACTGTATCTGAAGAATAGCTCTGGATGAAGAGGCAGAAAAGTAATGTTTATATTTATTGTGGCAAAATCTAGCTAAAATTTCATGGGGGGGTCTATGCACATCTTAATTCATCATCCCTTGCAGACTAATTTACTGATTTTATTAGAGTCATAGAGACAGAGTGAGCTGGAAAGTGGAGCATTTGCCTGCATCTCCGTAGAACTTGAGTCCATAACAATTGATTGATTTTTGTCGGCTAACTCCCAAAAATCAACTTTATGGTTGATAAGAAAAGGAAAATATAGCAAATTAAAAAAATAGATTTTGACTAAAATATTTGTTATTTCTGAATCTTTTTCCTAGGGTCTTACTGTATCTAAACTTCTTGTCAATGGCAGACTGAATCCAGTCATGTATTAATGGTTAATCAAAGCCACGTTGACCTGAGTTGGTAAAGTGGGAGCATTTTCAGCATAGCTGCTATTGCATCTCTGTTCTTCAAGAAAGACCTATAAAAATTTTAGAAACGGCACTAGGAACCATATTTTTTAAATTTGCCTTTATGAAATACTTCCCCCCCCAATATTCAACAGAGACACTAGTTAGATATTATTAGTGAGGTGCAATTTCTTCCTTTGTAGTGAGCTTATGCTGCTGTGAGAAAAAGGTTATCCCAATATGAAAGAGGTCTTTCATAGAGAAAAACCCTGATTTTGTGGCCAGTTATTTTCTCTGCCTTAGGAGAAGTCTGAGGATATACAAGAATAAATCCTGGATGCAAGCAAATGTTACACTAAGTATCAGTATCTATTTTTTGGTGGTTGTTCATACTAACAAGCTTATTCAAATTAAACTGCTTAAGGATTCCTATCTCTTTAAAAGGAAAGAAATCATAAGATGCAAGCTAAAGAAATGGCAATAAATGCTCTACTAGAATTCAGCAGGTCTGGGAGAGACTAACATCTTCCAGAAGGTGGAGATGCCAGGATATAAAAAAAGTGTTCTCCTTTTTGGTTGCATCAATTCTAATAATCAAACACAAATTGTTGCATGACTAGTACAGAAAGATGGTTTTCATTTGTCTTCTTAGATTCAGTTATGGTAATCACTGTACTGCTTATGCTCCTGTGTGTTTGATTGATTGCTCTCTGCTCCTGCTGTTCTATGCACGGAGAGACCTGACATTTGATGAAGCTGAAGTTCAGAGTAGGCTGAGAGAGATATTTCGAGGTCTTTGCTACAATAGGTTTCTAGTTATAATCTTATTTTATACGCCTAAGGCAAATGCTGCAATGAATATGGAAATAAACAAAGAAAAAAAATGTACTGTTTGATTTTGAAGGACCTCTATATTTGTCTCTGCAGTGCCAGAACCCAAAGATTTCTAGGCTAAGATCCTCATATGTAATGCACAGGAACATATCCAGTTAGCCTAGCTTGTACACTTGTAGCTTTTATAAAAGATCATTGTTCTGACTTGATACCACAGGTTCAGAATGACATTTCTTTATGGGGTAAAAAATAATTTAAAGTTCTATTTAAAGGCAAATAGTAGATTCATCTGAGGCTTCGTGCATGTGCATGAAGAGTGGGATGGTGCTTAGACATGCCATGAATGCATGATGCCATCTCTTCTTTACACTTCGGTTGGGACTAGTAATGAATAATTTCTGATATGGATAATATCATTGCTATTAAATTTCACTTCTGATTATTGTCTATATGGTTTTTGAGCTCTACTGAGAACAACTTAAGTCCCATGAAATTCTAGCATCTTACTGCTCAGAAGAAAGGGGGAAAGCTGCTTTTTTCAGTTAAATACATTGTGCAACATGTAGCAAGAAGGATATCTATTTAAAAGTGCACTGCCCTGTCCAGCTGAACATTTCCTCTGTGTCTTATTAGGAGGCTGTAAGATGCATTTTTGCCCTTGACATCTATCACCAGGAAGGGTGCCTCCTTCCTATGTTTCAGATAAAACTGAACCATACAGGATAGCTTTTGACAGGTAAAATCATGGGGAAACATTTCCGGGGTCACTGAAGATATTCAGTTCTGGTTTTGTTGTTGCTGTGCTTTGTTTTTTTGGGGGGTGGGGAGGGTCTAGTCTCTGTTTCTTTAGTACAGAAAAAAACCCCCAAATCTAAACCAGGAAAACAGTAGATGTGCCCTGACCAGTTATCTACAGAACTGCTGCTTGCAAAGTTTTGATGGAAGGCTAATTTTGCCATTCAGCATTTCTCACAAACCCTGGAGGCCTCAGACTTGCTGATTTCCAAACCAAAATAGTTTTGGACCCTGGACAATGCAGTAATCATCTGTATCTTGTTAACTGAGCTCTTTTGGACAACAAGTAAAACCACACATGCTGATTTCTGTAATATCAGCTGCCTTTCATAGAATTGTAGAATTATAGAATCCTAAAATGGTTTGTATTGGAAGGAATATTAAAGATCATCTAGTTCCACCCCCCTAGTGGGGGCAAGGACACCTTCCACTAGACCAGGTTGCTCAAAGCCCCAATCAACCTGGCCTGTAACACTTTCAGGGATGGAGCATCCACAGCTTCTCTGGGCAACTCATTTCAGTGCTTCACCATCCTCACAGTAAAGAATTTAATTCTAATATCTAATCTAAACCTACCATCTTTCATTCTACATGCAGTCATCATATATACATACATTCATCTTATAAAAAGTCCTTCTCCAGCTTTCTTGTAGGCCCCCTTTAGGTCCTGGAATGCTGCTATAAGTGGTCCCCAGAGCCTTTTCTTCTCCAAGCTGGACAGCCCCTACTGTATCACCCTGTCTTCATATGACAGGTGCTCCAGACCTCTATCATCTTCATGACCTTCCTCTGGACATGCTCCAAGTGGTTGGTCCATGTGTTTTCTGTGCTGAGGACCCCAGAGCTGGATGCAGCACTCCAGGTGGGGTCTCACGAGTGCAGAATAGAGGAAGGAGATGAAGGCAGACACTGAGATGGAGAGAGAAAAAGAAGCAATAAGGGCAGAAATAGTTAAGGTTGTGTTGCCAAACTGTTAATTCCCACCACCCCCATCACCAAGAGCAGTTCTTGGGATGGTGCCTGAGCAGACAGGTGTGAGGAGGAGGAGAAGGGCTGCCTGGCAGGCTGAGTTTGGTTAGGATGTCTGCAGGGTGGGGGATGTCAGGGAGCAGAACATGCTGGAGGAAGCTTTAACACCTGTCTGCAGAGCTGGATTGAGCTGCCTCCAGCACTGCCCTTCAAGAACCCAGGCATGTCCCTGTCTTTTCCAGGTTACCACTTGCATGTGAGCATCCTTGATCCAGACCAACATTTGCTGTGTAAAACCATGGATGTGTTTCTAGGAAATATGTGGAAGAAGCTGGGAGTTCATGGTTTAGGACTGGAGTCTTATAGTGCTGACATGAATTTTAATGAGTCCAAATGCTGGATTTTGCATGTAGGATACAGTAAAGCTGGGCACAAGTACAAATTGGAAAGGAGTATTTGGAGAGCAGTCCTGCAGAGTCCTGGGGGTGCTGGTCAGCAGCAGGCTCAGTGTGAGCCAGCAGTGTGTGTGCCAGCAGTCCAAAGGGCAAACCCCATCCTCAGGTGCATAAGCCCAGCATGATCAACTGACCAAAGAGGTGATTATCCGGCTGTATGCAGCACTGGTGGGGCCTCACCTCGAGAGCTGTGAGCAGTTCAGGGACGCACAGTTTAAGAACCATGTGAAGGTCCTTGAATGTGACCAGAGGAGGGCCACAAAACTTGTGAAAGGGCTGAAAGGCAAGTCCCACGAGCAGTGATTGAGGATTTTGGTCTTGTCTAGCTTGGAGAAGGGAAGCTAAGGGGTGACCTCGTTGCTCTCTGCATCTTCCTGAGGAGGGGAAGTGCAGAGGGATGTGCTGAACTCTTCTCCTTGGGATCCAGTGACAATAGTTGGAATGGCTCAAAGCTGTGCAGGGGAGGTTTAGACTGGACAGAAGAGGAAGTATTTCTTTACCGAGTAGGTGGTTGAACACTGGAAAAGTCTTCCTGCAGAAGTGGTTGATGCCCCAAGCCTGTCAGTATTTAAGAGACATTTGGACATTTGGACAACATACTTAAGCTTTTGTCCAGCCCTGTATTGGTCAGACAGTTGGACTAGATGGTCACTGTACATCCCTTCCAACTGAAATAGTTTTTCCCCTCCCCTCCCCTCCCCTC
>NW_016690186.1:9978202-10001962 GCF_001604755.1 Lepidothrix coronata
TCTTCCTCTTCCTCTTCCTCTTCCTCTTCCTCTTCCTCTTCCTCTTCCTCTTCCTCTTCCTCTTCCTCTTCCTCTTCCTCTCCCTCTCCCTCTCCCTCTCCCTCTCCCTCTCCCTCTTCCTCTTCCCTATCCCAAGGAACCATGACTCCAGTAGCTGGCAGAGTTGTAGCCTTAGCTGTTATTTATGTGACCAATCTACTACTATTAGTCATAGTGGAGTACTTTGGCACTCTGCCAAGACTGTGTGTATGTGTGTGTGCATGTTTGTGTTTTGGTATGTATCTTCTTTCCTTTCACTAGTATCAGTGTATCTGTTTATGCAACTGAAACAAGGATACAACTGTACTGCATTTAACTTAATTGTAATACTGAAATGAAAGAAAAGATGCGACAAAATCAGCAATATTTTGAAAAAATAATTTTTTTTTCACTGTTGTGCTTGTCCAGATGTGGAACTTATCAGTGATGCAAAAGCAATATAGCATCACTTTCACAACCCTAAGCTTGCTTCAGGGACATAGTATATCTATCACAAAGTCTAATGCTACACAGTACAGTCATAACATTTATAGCAAGAAAGCTATATTATCTGTGCCTAGGACAGTGTTGCTAGTTGTCTGCTTATTAATCTGGTTATAATGGCGTCTGTTTTTAATGGCATGTTAATGATGTTGTACTGCTTCCAATGTTGAAGCTGGATTGGTAGCTGAGGGATCTCACCAGTTCTCTGGACTGTGTTGGAAAGAAATAGTTGCAAGCTGAGTAATGTGACTGGTGACAGACAGAGAGAAACTGGGGGGGTACAATTGCACCCACTGTATTACCTGTGCCTTATTCAACTTGTGCTGAGTGAATAACTACTACTGTAAAGTGCCTGGAAATCATATCCATCTGAAGCTGAACTGGGTCCACCAACTTTAGATCTGGGATTCAGTATGATTGCAAGGAAGAACCCAGCTGCAACATTTAGACCTATGTCTGTGCTATCATCTGAGAGAGTTCATCGGTTATAAATAGTGTCTGCTCTGTTTCTGATCAAAAAAGCTTCATTTTCAAATTAAGGAGAAAAATAATCTAGACAACTTAGACAATTCTAACACCTAGAATTGGTGTGGTCAAACTATGGAGGTGGTGGATTTTGAGAGTCGGGAGTTAAACCAAGACAACCTCTCAATCCAACTGTCTTTGTTCTTCTGTTACCAGCATAACATGCTGCCCCGTACATTCTTTTTCTTATTTGTATCTGGTTCTTCTCCCTCCCACTCACAAGCTGCAATTCTTAAAAATAGAAACAGGATTCTCAGCCCAAGTTTAGTGATATTTCAGAGGAAATGAATGGCAAGTTCATTGGGCCAAACAGTCCTTGCTGTGACTGTTTCCTACTATGGATTTAGGCAATGATTAACTCTCCCTCTTTTCATTATGTTTGGGGTTTTTTATATACCAGAGGAGGCATTATGGGGAGCAGTAACTTCAGAGGAGGCCTGAGGGAAGAGGTAGCTGAGTTTTGTAGCTGGTTGTATTTGCTTGCAGTTTCATTCAGCTGATATTTTTAAGGATCTACATGGAGAAAATAAGATAACTCCCCCAATAAAAAAAATAAAAGCCTGGATGTTCAGAGGGTCTACGGGTACCTAACTATCCTAAGACTGGAGGCTGTGCTTCAATCTGTGTTCATTAAAACTGGGATGCTGGGCAAGTTTGCACAGCAAGTTGTGCAGGGGTTTGCTTCCCAAATTCAATTGTGAAGCCCTAGTACTTAGGCAGTGGCAGCTGAAGGCTTTGCAGTCTTCTACAGTAGGGGAGAAGGGGGTCAGCCTGCCTTGTGGAGTGCTGTAGGACTGAATGTGCGGCAGAACATTGCTGAACATTACCCTAGAAAACAGATAGCTGCTTCCAACTAGGAGCTCTGGGATCTGTTGTTGCTCTCTCTGTAGTAGAGAAAGAGATGTTCAGCCACTGGGCCGCCACCATTAGCTGTTCAGTACAAATATTGTGTTAAGTTCAGTCTGTCTCCCAGAAAAAGGGGATTAGTTTCAGGAGTCTGAGCTCGGCAGTAGGACACAGGCCAAAAGTCCTTGGAAGGTGCAGTGTGTATAAAGCCTCAAATACGTTCTGACTTCTCCACTTCAGTTATGACTTCTAAGCCCTTTGGTCGCTTCAATTGTGAGATTATCTCATACCTCAAACAAGCAGCAGTACATTTAAAGAACAACTATATGTATGTAATTGTTAATTATGACAGTAGGGTTCATTTGAGAATGTTAAGTATTATTATTATGAAAGCAGAAAAAACAAGCTCTGACTGAAAAGAGGAAGTGACAACAGACATTTTTGTGTCTCTTCAACTAGATAAAATATCACTGCCAATGTAATTTCGTTTGCAGAACATATGTATTTAATGAATTACTTTGCTTTGCTAGCCAGAATATAATATGGGAAAAGGGTGATTATATGCTATTTCAAAAATAAATGTATAAAATACTTGTGAGTTCTTTTGACTGTCACTTCATATTACTAAAAAGCTGACTGCTCTGTTCATGTACTATACCAATGATGTCATCCTTATTCACTCTCTTACAAAAGCAGCGACACCAAATTCTCTTATTTACTCAGTCTTGTGCTTTTCAAAGAGCTCTTCATAGTTTGGCTAGACTTCAGCTAGGTATTTCTTAGGAGCAATCTTTTGTATTGAAAATAAATAATCATCCAGTGACTGGTGATGAAAATCTGTGAGCCAGCAGACTGCTGCCTTCCATATGGTCAGGACAGCCTCTGTTTCTCTGCTGAATGTGGCCACAGACCCACTATCCTATGGATTCAGCCTTTAATTTGAACCTATCAGATGAGTAAACTGAGGTGCATTTCTGATATCTGACAGTGTCATCCCAGCTTCACTGGCAATAACTCATTTTTGCAGCATTATATTAAAAGATTAGTACTGGTATATAAAACCTCCTCACACTTCAATATAACAGGGTTATGATTGCTTCTGTGGAAACAAATCCAACTCATTTTAAGAGCTGTCGTTGGATCAGAGGTGTGGGAGGAAGAAAATTTTCAAACTCAGGAAATAAACGTATCCCAAACTTTTTGTTCCCAGACCCCTTGTCTCAATTTTACTGCTTGACTTGTTCACACAGCTGAAAAATTTACAAAGAAAGATTATCTGAAAATGCTTAACAAAGTGTGTCTGGTGAGGATTACACTGTAGATCTACTACACACTATGTACAGCTGAGCATCAGAACACTCCCTCTCTATGAACAGTAGATCTCACATCACCGGAATGACTCTCTAAAACCCTAAACCAGTAAAGAAAAACATCACTGCTCTAAGTGCTTAAAAAAACTGAATTGAACCAGAGCTGAAAATTTCTGAAATATCTTTAGAAGTAATTGAAAGAGAACATTAGAAGAATAATCGTATCTTTCTATCCACAAGCAAGTCAGAAATTTTTCTCTAAAAATATTTATGCAGTCCTCCTAACTTCAGAGGATCAAATCTGTGAATTGTAGGGCTTTCCCCCAGTTACCTGCAAACTGGGAGAAAAATGTGACAAAGTGTGGTGTCAGAAGGCAATTCTTCTCTTGTGAATCCTTGTAGTTCCATCAACTCTTCCAACTGAATTATACAAGTGGAGAATCTTGATCTAAATGTCTTAAGCCAGCCTTACCAAAGTGATACTCCTGGTGTTCTCAATGCTTTTGAGACTGCTAAGTAAGACATTCACTTTTAGATTAATAGTCTCTTTTACAAAAGCTGGGCTTGGAGCTTCATGGCTGCTGCTGAGCTGCTGTAACCTGTACTATTTGCATCTCAGCTTCTCTTAATAATAATAATTCTCATAGTAATAGAAGCCTATTAATATTCTCAAAATATTTTTTCCTTTTCCATAGCCATTTCTTCTTACCTTATATTTCATATAAAGTTAATATGAGGCTGTGAATGAAATTTTCTCATGTGTTGTAACCAATGCTTTGAGTAAGTTCTGGAAAAAAGCTACATCCTCTTGTTTCCCAGCATCTCTAGCCTCTATTTAAAATCGACTGTGTTTTGTGACCAGGAGATATCCAGTCCTGGATCACTTTTTTTTTCTTTTCTTCCTATTGAGTCCTCAAAGACTCTACCAAGCTCACTTTCTTATCACCTTAGTTGCATAACGATAATATACAGGTTGGAACCATATTCCTGTGTCCATTTCAGGCAGAGAGCTGGGTCATTCTCTGCATTTAAATTCTGTATTGTAATCCATTTCTTCCAAGTTGCCTTTGAGGTTGAGCAGCAGCGTAAGTTGGAAGCCAGACTGCCTTTACAATAATATGTTTGTTCAGCTGGAAATAGATAGTTCAAATCAAAGCCAACACAGTTCAAGCCTTGAGTATGTATACCTATTAGCAGTCATATGAATATGCTATTCATAATATTTTTATCTGTTTCTTCTCTGGCATTGTCTTTTTTTTCTGCTGCAAACCGATTGTATAAATTAACCTATATTTTTTGATGCTTTTTAGAAATACTACAAATAAGATGTCATTAGAATTCATGTATGTCAAAATGCACACACATGACAGCAGGAATGCCAGTTTGATACTAGTTTTAGTTTATTTTTTAAAACCTGCTTAGACAATGTCCTGAGGGCAGTATATAGCAAAATACACATTATTTTGCTAAAATAAATGTCTGAATTAAGACACTGAAAGACCACTGGCTTTTCTTGATTCAAGAAAGATTTTGCTAAACCAGAATTAATAATTTATAAGAGGAGATCCATTAAATTTTTTCTGCTGTGTACTGTATTCATCTATGAACAGCCTGTGAATTCAGTTGGATTTAGTAATTATTTAAAATTGTTTTCAGAGCGAAAGGTTTAGGAAACTGTGGAAAAACACAGACAGACCTTGCCTGGTTACTTAAAAGTAATAAGTAAATAATTTTGTTTAAACCACATGTCATTGCATCTGTTTTCTCACTGGTTAGGTGTGATTCCTCTGTCAGTTTCCTAAGAAAAGTCTTACAGGCATCTGTAATAGTACTAATGAGTACTTTTACTAATGAAGTAAAAGAAATATCTAGCATATAAGATTAATTTCTCAAATCTTAAACTCTAAATAATTTTATCTTAATTGTTGTTTTTGCAAAATGGCAAACAGTATCAGTTTTGATTTCTTTACAAGGACATACTAGGAAAGAAAATGTATCAGGAAAGGATTTGAGCTTTTAAACTTTCTGATAAAGCATGTTGGTTTTGCTAGTTTAAACCAGAAGTGATAGAGGATTTCTAAGATTCCTAGTGAAATGCCTACAGTTTTATTATCCCCTTTGGGCTTTGCATTAATATTTTGTCTCATCATAAGTCAGATAAAGCTCATGAGAGGAAAGAGCCAGCACAGATCACCAAGGGCAAATTGTGCTTGACAAACTTGATCACCCTCTATGGCAAAGTAATCTGCTCGGTTGATGTGGGGTATGCAGTGGGTATTGTCTACTTGGCTTTCTCCAAGGCTTTTGATACACTTTCCCACAGCCTCCTTCTGGAATAACTGATTTGTGATGGTCTGGACAAAGGGGTCTGTGCAGTGGATGGGGACCTGGCTGACAGATGCCACCCAGAGGGGAGTGGTAAACACATTGCTTTGAAACTAGCACCCTGTCATAAGTGTGATCTCCCAGGGATGTATATTGGGACCAGCACTGTTTAATACCTTCGTAAGTGATCTGGATGATGGGTTTAAGTGTACTCTGATTAAATTTGCCAGTGATACCAAACTGAGTAGGGAAGTGAACATTTCAGAAGGGAGAGCCACCCTGCAGGAAGACCTGGGTAGACTGGAAGATCGGGTGAACAAGAACCTTATGAAGTTCAACAAGGACAAATGTAACGTCTTGCACCTGGGTAAACATAATCCAGGTGTGCAACACAGGCTGGGGAGCAGCTCTGTGGAAAGGACCTGGGCATCCTGGTGGACAGCAAACTCAGTAAGAGTGAACAAGGTGCTGCTTCGGCAAAGAAAGTCAATGGGATGCTTGGCTGCATCAACAAGGGCATCATCAGAAGTAAAGAAGTCATTATCCTATTCTACTCAGCTCTTTTCAAACCATACCTGGAATACTGTGTTCAGTTTTGATCCCCACTATACAAAAGAAATGTGAACAGGCTTGATAGGGCTAAGAGAAGGGCCACAAAGATGACCAAAGGACTGAGAATCCTGTCTGCCACGTGAGGAAAGGCTGAGAGAACTGCGTTTTTTCAGCCTTGAGAAAAGAAAGTTTAGGGGTCACCTTATCACCACGTTCCAGTATTTAAAGGGTGGAAGATGGAGACTTCCTTTTTACAAGGAGTCACATGGAAAATATGAGAGGAAATGTGTACAAGTTATGCCTGGAGACATTCCTATTAGACACAAGAGGAAAATTTTTCAAAATGAGAACAATCAGCCCTTGGAATAATATCCCCAGGGAAATGATGGATTCCCCAGCATTGGACACTTTCAAGATTCAGCTGGACAGGGTACTAGACCTCCTAGATTGTGTTTTTGCCAAGAAAGATTGGACCAGATGATCCTTGAGGTCTCCTTCCAACCTGGATACTCTATGATTCTGTGATTCAGAAAGAGAGAATCACCAATGAGACTATATTTTTCCCTCATTAACTACTAATTATAACACATTTCTCAAGTTTTTAAGCAGAACTTCCTACAGTGGAAGTGTAGTGGCTTGCTGTATTTCTAATTATTTATTCCTTTGTTAGCTGTCAAATTCATTCCCCAGTTGCAAATTAAGTTATTAGAGTTATAACAGGAAAGCAATTTTAAATAAACTAGACAAATTACAATTTAATAGCATTTATTGAGGGAATCTGAAGGAGTTTTAATAAAGACGGGTGCCCTATTCACAACTCCAATGTTTAAGAAAAAGATGAACCACAGACAGAATGTGATTCTACATCATGTCTCTTCTCTAAACAGCTACAGCTTAGATCTCCGAGTTTGGTTTAGATGTAGCAGTATTTTCCTGGTTTCTTGAGCACTCTCAGCATACATGAAAGACTTAAGTGGACATTGGAAAGGAAGAAAAGGAAGCTTAACAGTATAATTTGGTCATTTGAATAAGGTCAATTCCTTGCTTTAGAGCTTCTTACTTCATTTATGTGGGATAGCTGTTGGCTAGTGGACACAAGTAATTCTTTGGGATCAATAAATGTTTCTTCCACATAGTTTAGTGCTCTAATCAAACTCCAGAGTCACGTTCATTCTTACTGTCCTTCAGTCTGACCAGTGTTTGTTTCTTGCCTGTATGGTCACAAAGCTATGAGTGTCTAGAGAGTGAGGGCACCTCACAGAAGCCTATGTCCCTGTGGCTAAGGAAATACACGAAATAGCAGATGTTGTCGTGGCTATTTGAATGTTGCCAGTGTTTCCAAGTTTTCAACAGTTTAAATGGGCTCAAAATTCCACATGATGGGTCCTGCAGGGGTTTAACAAAGCAATCAAGCTTCTCTACTTCTTTTTTTATTCCTTTCAAAGCGCAACAGATGAGGTTTCTTTAATTTCATCTTTCAGCATGTATGCTGAATAGAAAATTTTGTTATCACATTGTCAAATCTTATTATTTAGGAGTGTGAAAGAAACAAGATAAATCTGTTGCATTTACCTGCTAATGAGCCAGAACATGGGGAAAAATGGAACTGTTAGGGGCTTTGGCTGCTGAAGCGTGAAGAGTCACTAGTCTAGAATGGGCTGTTGACCTTACTTTTGCTAGCAAAATTTTTTTAAGATTAAGTGACATTTTACTTTCACTTGGAGGGATAGCATATATGATGGCGTATCAGGGGTTAATTATGCTGATCTGTTAATTTTGGTCTGTGTTTGGCCCAGCCACCTGTAAGAGTTTATATTTTCCCTGCCAAATTCACTGATAAAACAGGAACTTCGTCCTTGGAGAAAGAGAGCTTCTTGTATAAACTGTATTAATTGGTGTTCTGTGATTGGCTCATCTCTGTCAAGGACATTTGAAGGAGAAACCGAAGAGGAGAGGATGAAGTAACGACCCTAGACTCAATTAGAAAAGACCCCACGGGTGCAGTGCGCAGGCGCGGGGAAAGCCACGCATGCGCAGAAGAGATATCACTTACATAACCGAGGGGGTGGGACTGACAGCCTCTGGCGGGGTGGGGCTGGCCACACCTGCCTAGACAGATGTAATCAGTTAATTGTATAAAAGCAGATAGCTCTGTCTTGGAGGGAAGCAAGCTTCACATCAAGGACAAAGTTACCTTTTGGCAGGGATGCCTGCCAATTTGTGAGCCTACTGATGCTCCAGGAATGCAGCTTCTGCTGTGGGTAATTGTGGGCATTCTGGGGCGGTAAGATCACTTTATAAGCAACAGCTGGGTGACTGGGGAAGTCGTACCAAGGGCTTATTTCTTGCCTCCTTTCTCTCTTTTGGGTTTGTTCATTTTGTTGGCCACCTCTTGGTAATAAATATTAGTTTTGTTGAGCTTTTAATGGTGTCATGGTTTCAGCTTCAGTATGTTACGAACTCTCCCTATTACAGATGGTCTTACTGCAAATAGCAAGGTTACTGTAGATAGTAATTTTGTCTTGGAAAACAGTCTATCAGTCTTTTGGGATCTGACTGAATATCTGACCCTCTAGAGTCTTGGAGGGGCTTTGTAAATTACTTTCTTTGGTTTAATGCAAAAATTTGGACCTCTGGGCTCAATATATCAGAGATATATCTCTAAATATAAACAGAAAAAAAACTATGCTGACTAAAATATTTGTGGTGAATCTGGAAGTACAGTAGCACAATTTGCGGAAACTAGCCTGATGTCAGGAAGTTCATATATGAACTCAGTGATTGAGCTCAGGAAGTAGTTGTCTAGCAAAACTGACAAGAGCAAAGGAAGTTTTAAAATGAACCAGCAAACAGGTAAGAGTTATTTTATAGTAATGACAGAGCTTTTGAATTGTGATGATTTTTGCATCCTGTAGGATTGTTTTTTGTTCAAAAAGAGTTAAAGCTAAGACATAGGGAAGAACAAAGGCAAAGCCAGAGCAAACAGCAACCAAAACCACTGGTAAGACATAAAAAGCCTTTTTTTACAGAAATATACTTCAGTTGTGGTATATCAAATGGGTACAGAGAAACTGCTTAAAGTAGCAGAGGTAGGTCTACTTAGGTCACCTTCAAATCAGCAGTATGTGCATAAACTGTTTTCCTCTTCTTCCTGTAATATTTAGTTCTTTCAAAAAAAGGGTTGTTTTTTAATAAGCCTTTATTATGGCATAAAGATACTTATGGACTTCTGGAGAAAGACCACTACTGACTCAGACAAAATGGGATCTGCAGGTGGGAAAATTTCAGTGAAAGCACGTTACACTGTGAGGGTTCCCAGTAAGGTAGGGTAAGCAATGAGGTAAGTACAGGCATCGAGTCCAGTATTGGCAGGGGTAAACTTGGAGGGCTCAGGAAGACAGTAACATACAGGTACCATCTTGCATCTGCCTAGTGAAGGAGTTGTACCAGCCAGCTCAGGTGCAGAAATGGAAGTAAACTTCTATAAATTGGTAAAATGTAGAAAAAAATTGATGATGTGATGCAGGTTCTAAGCCTTGCACTGAGACAGAGTAATCCTCATTACAAATTGAATTTTAATGCTTTATATTAGTTGAATACTTGCTGGTGTCTTTTTAATCACAAAGCAAACCATGGTGCATTTAAGGAAGTAATTGCAAAGGGACAAACTAATTAAATAGTTCATGTTTACTACTCTGACAACAATTATTAATTGCAATTAAATCTTCACTATATCAACCATAGTGATAAACTTTATATCCTTAGAGCTTCCATGCATCCCAACTCCTGGGAGCAGTTGTTTTTTGCAGTCTCAACTTTCAGTAGGTCTTACACTGGTAAACCATAATTTGCTTATATTTTATGTAGTCTGAATCCCTGAATTTGGAATTTGGCAGCCCTCAGCACATATTTTCAAGTTTTTCTGTGTTTGACAATTAATTAGTTTAAAACATCCTTGATTTAATTAAAGCTATTTCTGCTTCTGGGATAGTTGCATTGTGAAGATTGCCTTTCCCAGCAATGTAGCAGAAAATATTCTAGACTAGAGAAAATTTTGGATTTCTTACGATGCATCTTTCTGGATGCATATTTATTTTACAAGTAAGGTTAGAAACCTGATTTGTCCTATCACTCGTTTTCATGGTAATATTGAAAATGAACCTTTTCCCCTTATTGGAGTTTTAATATGTTAAGTCCAGGTGATGCATTTTTTCTTGCTAGGATATAGTCAGTATATGAGCTTGCCTTTCTTTTTGTGGTTACTCGTGGCATTTGCAAAGGCATATAGTGCTTTCGGAAAACTCCATAAAAGAGTATGGTGTAATAAACACTTGAAGAAAAGTACCAAGATCAGTGTTTACAAAGCCATTGTACTGTCTACTCTTTTATATGGTTCCGAACCATGGGTCATCTACCGCCACCACCTACGTCTCTTAGAACACTTCCATCAACGCTGCCTCCGTACAATCCTAAACATCCACTGGTCAGATTATGTGACCAATACATCTGTTCTAGAACAAGCAGCAGTCACAAGTATTGAGGCCATGTTACTGAGAACACAGCTGCACTGGGCAGGGCACATCTCAAGGATGAAGGACCACCACCTCCCTAAGATCTTGCTTTGTGGTGAACTTGCCACTGGCTGCTGCATAAGAGGAACCTCAAAGAAAAGATACAAGGACTCCCTGAAACAACATCTCAGCCTTGGCCATATTGATCAACATAACTGGTCTACTCTGGCCTCAAATCGGAAGGCCTGGAGACACGCCATCTATAACACTGCTGCGTCCTTTGAGAACGCCCACAGGATCACTCTCGAGGAGAAAAGACAATGCAGAAAGAATCGTGCCCTGCAGAATATACCACCCAAGGAGTCTTTCTGCTGTGCCTTTTGCAACCGGACATGTCTATCTTGCATTGGCCTTTTAAGCCACCAGCGTGCTTGTAACAAATGTGGATAGAGCCTTTCCCAAATCTTCATTTGCAAAGCCTAGCCATGATGATGACTCGTGGCATTAATTTGCTGACAATAGTATGACATATAGGTGACATATCACTCTACCTGGACAAAAGATTTTTCTGCTCTCATTCACATATCACTAAAAGACGGCTTACTTTTTGGATGAATTGCACAGGCTCCAAGTCACTAATTAATTCAAATTTGTAGTTTCTGAATTTCAATAGTTATTGGCTCAAAGTTTTGATGTCTCAATCAGTTTTGCCAACTGTAAAATAATCACTTACCTAGACACTAAAAGTTTGGAAATTAATTTTTATTTATAAAAGGCTTTAATGGTAAATACTTGAGTGAATAGGCTCAAAACAAATAAAAAATTAGATGCTCTTTATTTTGATCTGAAAAGATCAGAGACTGATCAGTGCCTTACCCATGGGTTCTGCTTCAAATAATGTATTGATGAGAATGGAATAAATCTCTACAACCATATTTATTTGAATGAGTACCAAAGTGGTGAGACTCCAAGAGTCTAGCAGAGAAGATGCCATGAGCTTCTTTCTTTGTAACTCTTACGGAATTCTTGCTCAGCTGATGCTTTGGAAAGCCAGAACTATCCCAAAGTACTCAGCCTTTCTGTAACCATGTTTGAAGTTGAAGATCAGGTGCTGAAAAGAAAGAGACAAGTTTTGGCTTCTGAGTTGTGGAAAACATTCAAATACCAAACAAAAACAAATCTCTGGTTTGTAAACACTAGGGAATAGTTGAGACAAGGAAGAAAAAGCCATGTTATGTGTTGCTCCTCTTGTCTCCAGGAACCTCAGTGCTTTTGCTTGAAGTATGTATCTACCTTGCTGTCTGCTTCTCATTACTTAGCTCAGTGATATATATTCATGAAGTGTAGATGTGTGTTAAGTGTCATGAAAGCTAGTAGTAGCAACTCTAATCATAATTCAGTGCACAAATTCAGCCCTAAATATTGTTGTTGCAGAGCCGTCATTACACTTCTTGAAAGCACGTTTTTTATATGTTCATGAGAAAACTATCTATAGCTGGCAAGTAATTAACTTGAGCATTCTTAAAATGAGAAACCAAACTATGTGAAATCTCTCCAGTGGTAGAAGAAACTATCTTTAGTAACATAAATGTTTCATTTTCCTACATGTCTCTTCTCTCAGGAACAGAAATGCGGAGAATCCTGTCTGGAAAAGGAATGCAATCACAGTGTAAATGTAGTGCCAACATATTCAGTGTCATGGATTTAAAGGATTGTACACCACTGGTAATACATTCCTTTTAAATCATATTGGAACAGTTCTGTAGCTCTAACCTTGCAACTTGGCACTGAAAAGCATGATGGTGCTGCCCATACTGTAAAGTCCCATCTTCTACATGAGACTTGCAAAGTGCTTAATTAAAAAAAACAAAACCAAAACCACCAAACCCCCCCACAAATTAATCGAAAAAAACCTCACCCAAATTCATTTGTGAAACACATTTGCTGTTAATGTAATTAAAAGTGCTATAGATTTGTTTTTTCCATTAAGATGATCTTTTGATCTCTTCTGCTGGACTTCTGCCTTTCAATCAAGACATATTAAATCATGATTTTAGTTAATAAAAAGACTTTGAACTTTCAGAGTCCCTAGGCATTTTTCCCTCTGTAGCCCAGAAGAGATGCCAAATTTTAAAAGGAACTTAAAATTTTTGACCTGTCACTCATGGCAAATTGCTGGAACTATAAATCAAGGAGATTTATTTTTGCACAAGTAATGGAGATACAGAAAGCAACTTTTCTTGTTTTAGAAATCTTTATATAGCACAGACATTTTCTCACTATATTGGTAGTGATGGGGTGGAAGATGAATGAAATAATGTTGGATAAATGACTGTGATGTTATCTGACTACTAGTACCATTATCTCTCCTGGAGCTGTCAGAAATATTCCATTATATAAGACAGATAGTGCTCTAGTCACTGTCTAGAAGACTGGAATACAACGATTATACTGGCTAAAACTAACCTTTAGTTTCCTATATAGGAAGCCACTATTTCGAGACACTTACTTAAAATATGTTATTTCTGGCAATTGTTATTTTCATAGTGAAATGTATTACTGATCAAAAAATAAATTTTAAATCCCCACGATGAGAACACTGAGGTTTTAAATTGTAGAAAATATATGTGTGTGTATATATATATACACACATATATATATATGTGAATCCATATATCTTCAACTTAGTAATGTTGAAAATGAACTTGAAATTAAAATACTTCTTTGATGTATGGATTGAAACCAGCACAACATTTAGTTGGAAGCAGACATTATTTAGCTTTGGCTACAGTATTTGTGTACATTGAAGTTACAACTTGCAGTTCAACTATGCTTTCAGGAATGCACACTCTTTAATCCATACGTCTTTTCTGTACTTGGCTGCAAACGTATATGACTTTACACTTGTATGATCAGCTAGTGAGATTTTATTATTCTTGTCAAGGCTACACAGATTCTAGGCCATGTGACTAGCTCTTTTATGTAGTAGGCATTAGAGACATGTTGCTAGTTTTTGTTTAATAAAGCAGTATTTTGCAGTGGACAGAGTTTGACTATTAAAGGTAGCTTTAGGTAGTATATGATGGGCTGAAATGAGCAATGAGTTTCCTCTGAGTTCATTCTAACTTGCATGTTTGTATTTAAATCACAGCAGTCTAGGAAATTATAAAAATACTTAGATAATGTATTTGTAAATTCCTGACCGAGCCACAAATGTTTGCGTCTCTAAAGGAATCTGTGAGACCAGATATTTCTCATGTGTTTTGGTATGACTTTTATGTAGATTCAGGTAAAACTGGCTTTTGAATAACACCCTGTCCTTATCTTAAAACAAATGTTTACACAGATATACCACTGACTTTACATTTGACTCAAGTGGCTCAAGGAGATGTAATGACAAACTGACTGCTCTCATGAAAGCCCTGGAAAAAAATTTTTTGATGCTGGATCACCAGAGTTACTGTCTTCCCATCCTAGATATCAGTATTATACGGTGTAGCAGTTATAAATAAAGATGACTTTGATGCTCAGAAAGATGTATTTATGGAAACCACTCTGTGCAGCCTTTGGGTCCATAGCCATATATCTACTCACAGACAGGATGAACAAGGGTCATTGCAGAGGTACCCCAGCCACCATGCCAATGAACACCATGCTGTTTCATTGCACTGCTTCCATCTCAGATGAGAAGAAAGTAGTTATTGTGGTATAGGACCCTATGCACAATAATAATGATTTTCAGTTTTTCTTTTTTTTTTTTTTTGCAAGCTCATAGTGCGGAATTAGTGCCTTTGCACTGCTGAACTGCAAAAATTCTTCTGCTCCCATAGGCAAAGCAAAGCAAAGAATGGGTTACCATTAATTAACCTTCTAATGTGAATAATATGACTCAGGATTCCTTTTTAAGTGGTCGTTTACTTCTCTCAGAGTGTAGATGAGAAGTTGTGCACCCAAGGAAATCAGTATGGTGATTTGATGTACAAATTGTTACCATCTGAAGTGTTTGTACAGCATCACATCTTTTTTATTTTTGGTACTACAAATCTAGGTGGTTTAACTCAAGTTACATGTTACAGGCATTGTAATTCACCGTGAATAACAGCCATTGATTGTTGAGTCCATTTTCTTTCTCATCTGCAATTAATGGACTATCTTGATTTTTGACGGGATGTTTGATGCTATTTGTACTTTGTTCATTAAGTAAAGCAAGATCTTTAGTGCTTGGGTAGTCTAAGAAAAAAACAATTGCAGTGTGTAAACTGTATGTAAATTGTTTTTCAAAGAAGACTGACACTCTTCAATCTGCAGCCTAATCAGAAGGAAACAGGAAATCATTAATTTCACAATTTCAAGATCGTCTTTCATTGTTATACTGATTTCTTCAGCTTTTCAGACTTACTTGTCGTTTTATGGAATCATAGTAATTGCACAAATAGTCATAAATCACAAATAATGGCCCTACAGAAAGGGAGACTGGAAGTTGTCTCTTTCATGTGTGAGCCAAGATATTTATAGCTGGCCTCTGTCCAGCTGCAGAACAGAACACACAAGCAAGACAGAAGTGGCTGCAGGCTTTTAAGACCATCATCACATTCAACTTATGCATCGTTAGAGAGCAATTCCTTCACCAATGATTTAAGAGTGATTATTATTATAGCTTGTTATTATTTGAATACCTGACTGGAGACAGACAGTATAAGTTAGTTATTATCTATTTAAACAGTATGGTTTTGCTACTTTTTGCTGGTCACATTGGTGAATGCAATGTAAACGACTTTTTCTTTAGTGAATAATTAATAAATAATTCATGGTACTGAAAACCTTTTAAATGGATGAGAGAGAGTGAAACCCTGTGGTGGAAAATGTACGGTCTGTTCCGGAGACCCAGGGTTCAGAACGTATGAGAAAAGGAAACAGAAACATGTGCCCTAGGCCTCATACATAGAAGAAGAAATACACAGCAGTAAAAGAGACTTCAATTTGTTTGGAACTATAGCTTAATTTTTCTTCTCACATCTATATATAGAACAAGGACAATTTACATATCCAAGAAGCAGAGTCTGAAGCTGTAGAAGGATGAGACAGAGGAAGTATCACAGCTTCCTTGTGATACCACGTAAGAGCAACTTTTTTTTAAAAATCATATTTCAGAAAATTGTTGAACTAAACCAAAGCTTAGAGCTGTGACTACCATGACAGAAGACCACTGAATCACAGAAATCACCAGATTTCAAGAAGTCAGTTAGTCCAAACCCACATCCTAACTCAGGATCAGCTGTACCTGCGTTATTTATGAAAAATGTTCATTTAATGCATTCTTAAAGACACCGAGTGATGTAAACTCCACAGCTTCCCGGGACATTGTACTCCAGAGATTTTACTGCCACTGGGAAATGCTGCAAATTAAACTCGGTGTTTCTATTCCTATATGACACTGAGGCAAAATATTAATTATTTCTCTGGAGTACTTCTTTACATGTTTTGTGATTGTTAGCACATCTTTCCTCAGTTTTCTGTAGAATTAAACAAGCTTAAGTGCTTAAAGCTCTCTTCACAGCCTTGCCATAACCAGCTGCTGTGATCAAGATGTATGAAATGTAGTGGTTGACTGGTCCCCAAGCAGATGCAAGGTAATTGGGCTCTTTTTTGAACTCTGGACAATGCTGGGGATGCTTCTGGCCCCTCAGGGTGACACAAAGATGAAGAAAAAGCCCAGAGCTGAAGAGAAGAGCTTAAAAGGGAAGGAAATAAAGTCCTTTTTTTTTTATGAGCACTGGTTTCCCCTTTCTTTTTGTCTAGCAGGGTAAATAGCTTCAGTCTCTTTAACTACTGCTTGTTGTCAGTACTGTGTTTTCTCAGACTTCTGGTAGTGTGTTTCATGCCTGAAGAAATCAGTATTCCCTCATGGAGTTTTAAACTAAATAGCAAGAGAAAGAAAATAAGTGAGCAAATGCACAGAAGTGTAATCCATCTGAAGTTACAATTCCATGAAACTGGAAGAGTAATTCAGGGGCATGTGATGCTGTGCTTATCCTCTTCTGTTGTTCTTTAGGCATTGTGCTTTAGCTACTTATCCCTGTCAGAGACAGGACTGTGGTCTGTGTAGACCCTTGGAGTACCTTTCATACCAAGGTAACTATGCAAATTTAATTCTCCCTTCACTAATCAGAACACGGTGGACTCCAGTCATGACTCTTTGTCTTATTTCTGTACTGCATTTCACTTGGAGTTAAATTCGAGATGTTGTCAGCAAAGTTTAGGGAAAATTGTACCTTTGGCATAGTGTAGATGGCTTTTCTTTTGCCTGAATGAATCATTTGCCCATATCATATCAGAGTTAGACTTCATTAAGAAATAGTTTGGCCTCTGACCTATTCTTCAGAACGTGGTGTTTCATATATTCCTTTCTTATTTCCCCTTTGACTACTTCTGGGTCTAAATATTTATTCATAACAGATAAATATATCCCAATACATATGCTTAGCAGTTCTTTCTACTGTCTGTTTTTAAGAAGGTTTTATCAGGACCTTATAATAAAGTTACTTAGAATAAGTGATCCATCAATCTCACCATAACAGAATTATCTCCATGAGTCTGACAATACAACCCTGAAAGACTCAGTTGTGTGATTTGACTGGGGAATTAATACAGATGCTTTCTCTCACTTTATGTGAAAGAGGGATTTGTGCTTTCTGGTGCTTTGCCTTGAGCTCTCACTCAAAAATGAAGCAACAGATTCACTGTCTGCAGGAGGTGAGGGGTGCTGGTGCCTCCTACTCCTGCCCGAAGGGAGTCTAAGGGATGGAGAGCTGCAGTTCTATAGCAGCTTTATAAGCATTTATAAGCATTTTAACAACTTTACTTTGAAACTCTGATGTTCAACTGCAAAGACATTTGGTTCAGGGCTCACTTAAATCAGTTCTCGGTCTGCTTGAAAATTTGGCAAGCTCCAACTGAGCAATGGTCCTTGGCTGTGGTTCAGATACCTACAGAAATTTTGAAAACTGAGTCGTTTCAGCAGTTTTCAGGCTTAAAGTGGGTCTCCTGTAGATATGTCAGGTGTTTAGTGACTGCTATAACAGAGATATTAAAATAATAGTAAGTCCTTTACAGAAGTTCTGATCTGCTCTCATCTGAAGAGGACATCTAATGAACTGAAAAGTTTACACTCTTTTGAATTAACTTTTAGTTTTTATCACATCATTTTAATTCTTTTTTAATAGAAAAGAAGTCATAAGCATGTTTTCTTGAATTTCAGGGAATAAAAGTCCATACTTAGATTCTTTTTTAAGTCTTCTGTCAGCTTTTTTCTCCAACCCATGTCTAACAGCTTCAAAAGGACAGAGTAACTTGCATCCCTGACAATCTGTTGGTCTATACTCACTTATGTATGAGGCTGACTCAAACTCACCAAGAATCACATAGAGTTTTACAGCCTTTGTAACCAACATCAATAAATTAAATTGGCTAGAACAAATAAGGTGACAAAGGGTAATGATGAGTGGCAGAAGAAATGAAAATCCTACAATTTAAGGAATGATAAAATCCTTGGTGACCATCAGTTACAGTAAGTGCATTTTCAAGGAGATATTTTATAATTTCAGGCTTTTTATTAGCGGGCTCAATTTTACCATCTTGTTCAAAGGATAACAGGGCATGATGACCTTTTATTTGAATAAGCTGCTTCAGCCCTTCCGACTTTTGCTAGCACAAAAGTCTGATGCAGAAAAATGCAGCTGTACAGACACATGCATACGCTTTTGACTTGTATTTAACATTTTAATTTTGTTTCTCAGGGGGAGGGGGAGAAAGCCTAATTTCTCTTTTAACTGTATTGCTCTGATAGCACTCTCACTGGCTGCTGTTCAAAATCAATATTAACAGTCGAAGGATTTTATTTGCTTGACAGGAACCGCAATAGCTTTTCCAGAACAGCTCTCCATGTGGGTACTCAGAACTACTGTTCGTTTCCCTGTGTAGATAAGCTCTGAGTCAAATACACGTGTATTTTGCTGCCTCCTTACAAAGTCCAAGGAAGTTAGCAGAAGTCTCAAAGAAGTAAGTTTTCTGTGTAATTTATGCACTATTCACAATTTATTACTATTTGCGTAGTTCTCAGAAACTCGGTATTCTGGATCTGAAATAATTCCTTTAGCTGAGTAGGGAAGGCTGGAGATGGAAGGCCCTTTCACCCTGCAGTTTAGCCCACACAAAGTGTTTGTTTGCCCTCTTGCTTTTGCCCACCCTACCTCCTTTCCCTCCCCTGGCCTTGTGAGAGGCAGAAGATGAATAACCCCTTGCATACCCTAAAGGAGGTAGTTAAGGTTTCCACCTCAGGGGCTCCTTAGGGTTAAATGAGAGATGAACCGTTCCAAATTTCAAGAGGAGATGAGCCTTTCTTGTAAAGCAAAACTGACTCAGTAAAATTATATGAGTGTTTTCAATCCAATTTTAGATATATTGCTTAGCTTCAGTATAATCAGACCCAGTTATAGCAACTCCTCATTTATAGCAATTACAGCAGAAAAAAATCCTTTAGTTTGGTAGTAATCGCCTCTGTGAGAATTAACATACCACACAAGACCAACGCCGAAGACAGTAATCCTGTTTGTCTTGCCTTTCCCAGTAAATGCTATATTTAATATCTAAATACATGATCTTACTCTTTCAACATTTAAATGGAGTTCTGAATATGAAATTGTCTCCCTAAAAATATTGTAAAAGTATGATCAAGTCAAATTTGATCTGTCTTTGTAATGTTGATTTGGCAAATGTCAAGCCCATTATTGGGAACAGCTTTCCAAAATAGCAAACATTCCTTCAGATCTCAGGAGTTTGCTGTACTGAGGCTAGCTGGTTTTTAGTTTCTTGACAACTTTCTGTGTGGTGACTCATCTGATTTTTAATAGATATTGCATAACAGTGGTTTTCATTGTGCTTGTTTTGTTTACCACCATATGGAGTTTCTCAATAAGAATATACTTTAGAAGAAGGAGCTGATGTAAATGCACTGTTCCTTTACAATTCTTTGTTTTTGGAAAGGTGAACAAAGACAAGTTATTATTCATATGCAGAATGAATAACAGGTTAAGGGCAATGGAACTGTCAGCACTTAATTTTGTATGCTTTTTTGTGGGAGATTTTGGTACTTGTGAGTATTTCAAAGAACAGAAAATCCAGTTAATTCCAACTATCATTAGGCTAAAAATAGCACGAAAGACATAAACAAAACAAAGTTCTCTCTTACATCGTGTACATAAATAAATAGACCTCTCAGTATTGGACGTTACTAAAAACAGCGAAAGGGGGTTTCAGACTAGAAGAACAGATGATTGCACTGTAGATACACACTAGATGAATTTTCTTTAATAGTGATTTGAATTTTGCACAGTTTTCTTTTGTAGGGTATTGGGGATCTACAAAGCTGATTAAGTGTGCTTTCTCCCACATCTGCCTTTGCACAGCTCAGTGGCAGCTTGCCCCTCCAGCTTCTGATCCACTTTTTGTCCTTGCTCAACGCCATAATATTTTTTAGCTCCAGACTTCATCAAGCTTCTCTTTTGTTATTTTGTCCATGGATAATCTCGCTTGAAACCCTACATTTTATCTCAAACTGGGTGGCAGATGACCTTCTTTTGAAAGCTTTAGTTATCTCAATAATTAAGACAACTTACTGTATGAATTGGAGAAAAGCTGCTTGCTGCTGTTTGGCTGCATTCTAGAGCTGAACTGATGAACTGATTAAAGCACAAAAATTTCAAATACCTTTTCTTACCTCTTTCTCTCTCTAACCTAAACACTGCCTGAAATCTATGAGTTACTATGTCCTCTTGAAAAACGTGGATTCACAACTCATAGAAATAATGTTTTGTTCTTTTTAGAAAATGTGAACTTGTTTCAGAATTTGATTTATAACTAAAAATATTCTAAAAAAGACTGTTTAATATTTGATTTACAGAAATCTTTAGCAAAATTGCAACTATGAACCCATGATTTTTAGGAGGAAACAAATGCAATTATATCTATGGATTAATTCATTAGATGATTCAGCTGTTCCACTTTTGAAAGTACAGGACAGTGAGCTGAGATCATGAAAGCAAAACTAAACAATCTTTCATTTAAATAAAAGTAATTAGCTTTAGCTCAAGTGAAAAGAAAAAGACTATTTTTAAAGAAAATTAACAACATACTCAAAAGTTCTTGTTCTGTTCTAAGAACAGGTGCAGAGTAGGTATATCATATTCATCAGCTTTATTAGAGTGCAACACTGTAAGGCTCAAGTTTATAATGCCATAATTAATTAACTAAATATTTTCCATTGGCTTTACCTTTGGCATCTTAATATGAGTTTTCATAACCCTTTATTGTCCTCATTGTCATCTGACCTAAGCTTTCACTACCCATGTGAAAAACTAGGGATTTGTGTTTGGTCTCAGCTTCAGCAAAGCTCATTAAAGTGTAAAGCTTGAGCTTGTTTTATTATGGATTTTCTCTTGTTTTCCCCTTTGTTAAATGCAATAAACCTGAAAACAGGTGCATTGGCTCAGCTGGCATATTTTCTGCTTGCTCTCAAATGGTTCTTAGCAAAGATGCATAGCATAATGCTACACCATCTCCTATCCAAGAGTGTGGTTTGAGTTTTCTAATATCCCAATAAAATTGCCAGCAGATAGAGTTCTAGCTATTCAAAGCAAGCAACATTTTACTTTTCCATGCAAAGACAATTTCCTAGCTTTGCCCCAGAGTAAGACTAAAGTCAAGGATGCAATTTGAAGTTGGCCTAAGTCCAGCAAAGCCTCTGTACAAATTCTACTGTGCTATGAACACCTCAGCCTCCACTAATATAGACTGAAAAACAGCTGTGTAAATTATGTCCTCTGTTTGTAATGACCATTCTTCAGAAATCTCAGCTAAAGTGGTATGCAGGTACAGCAATTCTGATATCCATCTTCTGTACCAAGGCTTATACTGTAAGCTTAGAAAAAGAGGAAAAAACGTTTAAGGAATCACAAAACTTCTGTTAACTCTTGCCATTTCTTAGCTTCCGGGGTTAAAGCCTTAGCAATCCACAGAACAGGTTAAAATGGGGTTTATTTCCACTGCAAATGGCAGGTTTAAATTTTTATTTATTAGAAAAAATAAAAGTGTCCAGTTTTCTGGTAATTAAATAATTTGATACATTGAGACATTGCCTATAAATAGCATCCTACAATAATTATGTCATTACCGTAGATGTGATATCACTGTAATATGACTCGGTGTGGTAGAGTTTATGTGTTTCTATTACGGGCCCCTGATATTTTACATTTAAATTAATATAAAACAGTAAAAATATAAAATGCAAAAATATAACAAAATAATAGCAACAACAAAGGTAAAGTCTAAGGATCTACCATTTCTAATTTGAATGAAGACAAACGTAAACTCTTTAGAATAAAAAAAGAATGTCATTGTTATGAGATTGTGATCTTACTCTGGTAAAGAGGTAGTTCTAAAAATTACTTAGTCTATTAGGTAGAGACCATGTTCTGCCAGGGTAAAGTGGTATTTCAGGAGATGAATGTAATTTTTGGACACAGAAGTAGAGACAACTCAATTAGAATGGAAAAGATTATTTAACTCTGTAGAAAATACTCAACTGCCTCTGGAGTACTGGCTTATTAGACTCTTTGTATTTTTTCAGAGGTTTGATGGGCTTTTGAACAGTATTTAAGAATCACTTGATGTCCAGAAAAGACATACTAGTTAGAAAACCTAAGGAAACTCAAACGGATTAGTATATTGAAAAGCAGATTGCAGGCTTACATGATTAGTCTTCTAGTATTTACCTTCTAGAGTAAATTTCTAATAATAGGCTTCTATTTTGTCTAACAGAGAATCACATAATGAGAGTCAAATGTTGGAAAAAACCTTCAGACTAGAAATATGAACAACCCTTAGTAGAGATGGTAAGTAACATTGGATAGCTGTACTTAAAGGCAATTAAAATTGTTAATGTGTTTCCCACTCAACTTGGAAAGTAGGAATAGGCTTTCTCTGCACTGTGTATACTTTATCTTGCAGCAATTTCTGATTTTCCCCTTTGACTTCAAAATGGACGCATTTGTCACTGACAGAAACGAACATCCCCCCTTCCTCCCCATTTGGGGGTCCATGGAGCAGTGGTGCTACCTTAAAAAAATCTTGCTTCTAAAAGAATCTATGAATGCTTATGAATTTTGCCATTAAAAGCAAAGATAAAACATCACAGTGCATTTCTGTATTGCATGTGCTGGTTACATAAGAGCCGAAAAACCTCCAAATACTCTGAAACTGTGATGACTGGGAGATTGCTTAAATTTAAACTAAATGGATTGATTTATTAGGAAGTGAATCACACACACTTGGATGTCCCTCTGCTACTCTTCAACACTGTTTTATTATTTTGCTAATTCTAGAATGCTGTGTTCCTTCTCAGCGGAAGACTATTGAGTATCAATACGAATTTGTTTTCCTACTTGCCGGGCATTTGTTTTTCCAGACTTCTCCTTTTCAGAACTGCTAAACAGCTTTTACTCCTTATCTGTTTCCAGCTACTGGTGCCCAAGAAGCTATAAATGAGAGTTTTCCAGCAGTGTCCATTACACTGGATAAAATTTATAGGGGAAGACCAATTGTAACTTATCACCACCACCCCTGTTGCAGCCTCTTTGCTTAGAATGCTTAGCTCTTCCTAGCATGCTGGAGGTTGCTGAGGTAGACCTTGGTGAAGATGCAGACCTCTTGCTCCAAGTCCATGCTCAGGACCTTTTTTGCCACCATTATCGGAGTCCTCCTGTAAAAGGAGAGCTATGGCCTCCCACAAGGTGGAAATAAACATCCTCGGGCACAAGGCACACTCACAGAGGTGCATGCAGCAAGGTGTCCTCTCTTCAGACACCTGGCCTTGACCATAACAGGCTCTGCCTTGCACCCATCAGAAACTTGACAACTGAAAGAACTATTGGCCACCAAAGAACAGCCTCCTCTTCCCCTAATCCTTCTTTTTTTTTTTTTTTCTGTCTCCCATCACCTTTGTTTTGGCTCTTGCCCTTCCCATTCAGCCTGAAGAATCATTAAACAATAACAAATGTAGGAAAGGCCATTTTTAAAAAGTATAAGAATTCTTGTTTCCTTGTTATCATTATTAC